>NC_041387.1:382643706-382669158 GCF_002162155.2 Triticum dicoccoides
GATCGGCTTCAGTTAGCAGCAGTAGCGAAGGAATCGCTCGATCGGGTTTAGTTAACAGCCATCGATCGATCGCTCGGGTTCAGTAACGCGTAGCCTGCACTGCAATCGCTCGGGTTCAGTTAGAGCCCAACGCCTCGCTCGGGTTCAGTTAGAGCCAACGCCTCGCGCACATGCGCGTACGTGTACAAGAGAAACGTGCATCGCTCTGCCCCCGACCTTCCACCGTAATCGGGAACTCCCCGAAAGTTTCCTCCCCCTCGCTTCTACCATGGTTTTTTCCGTCATGGACGGCCCAAAGAATGTCATGCAGCTGCGTCTCCGGCCCGCCCAGGACGAAAAGCCCATTTTCTGTCATGATTTTTTGTCATAGAAGTAGGAGCCCACCACATCTATGATGATACCGGGTTTTGTCACAATTATCGTCATAGAAGTGTCATATGTATGACAGGAAAAAAATTCGTTCGGCCCAAAATGTCACGGATGTGTCTTTTTTTGTAGTGGTAGTGTAGATCCTTGCTTGCGAGTAGTTTGGATGAGTACTCACGGTTGCTTTACTCCCCTTTTCCACTTCTTTCCATTCTTCTCAGATGTTGCAACCAGATGGTGGAGCCCAGGATCCAGATGCCACTATCGACGACTACTACTACCCCAAGGGTGCCTACTACTTGACGGACACCGACGATCAGGTGTAGTTAGGAGGCTCCCAGGCAGGAGGCCTTGCCTTTTCGATCGATGTTGCTTTTGTGCTAGCCTTCTTAAGGCAAACTTGTTTAAATCATGTATGTACTCAGATAATGTTGCTTCCGCTGAATCGTATGTATTCAAGCTTATGTATTCAAGCCCACGAGGCCCTTAGCTAGTAATATAAAGCTTGTATTTTTAATTTGTGCCTAGAGTTCTGTTGTGATATCTTCCCGTGAGTCCCTGATCTTGATCGTACACATTTGCATGTATGATTAGTGTATGATTGAATCGGGGGCGTCACAAGTTGGTATCAGAGTCGACTGCCTGTAGAAATCCCTCTTTCCAACTCCTTGGCCGAAGTTGAGTCTAGTCATTGAAAAACTTTTACTAACTTTATTGTGTGGCTTACAGGCCCACATCAGAAGCGGGTGGTATTAGGATCTTTTACTCCTCGACCTTTACTCTAGGACTCTGATTTCTCTTCTATTCGGGTTAAATATTTTACTAAATCTAACTCTAGGTTCTCATAACTATTTATCCCGGAGAGCCACTCGATACAGATGATCGCCTGATTCACCAGAATATTCTAAAAATACCCTTCGTTGTTTTCCGAGCCCCTTTTGCTCACCGCCTTTGCAATTCCCTACCACGGATAAATCCCTATGGATATCTACATACACTTTCCGTTCATACCTTCATGCCAATTGGTCTTGTTATTACAAGATACCCTGTAATACTATCAAATATTCCAAGAATCCATTGTGCCTGCTGCGCGTTGCAGCTCCTTTTTCGCATGAATACATGTACGAATAATTCCTCACAAATACCTGGGATTTGTTCAACCCTAGTTATTCATGTGTTTCACAAAAGTCTTCGAAGTACCATTCGATCTTCCGAAAATCCTCGGGAGCCTATTGCTCCTAAAATTCTTGCTTGCTTACATTATGGTTAATCCCATAAGTCTAATAATCTTATTGGCATCCTTTGTCACTATCATTTTGAGTATGTTGATTCAGTATGTTCCGGATGCTCGCAATCCTCAGTCGAATCCTAGAATTCATCCTTCTAAACCGGACGTCATTTTGAACAAGAGCTGGTTCACCAATCAAGTTGCCGTTGATTGTACTCCTAAGTCTATTCAACTTATCCATCCTTAGTTAGAGTGTTTGCTTCTGATCCCTGGATTTGGAAATCATAAATCCTTTGCAATTGAGCTTTGAATTAGTTAGTTGTTTCTATAATCTAATATCCTTGCATCTTTCTTCTTCTGGTTGAGTACCGATGCTCACATCAGATCCCTTGTGGACCGTCAGATCCTTTGTTGGATTTTATCTGACAGCATCCTTCATATTCAACAACCTTGTGAGCCTTTCCTCGGAGACATGATGCCTTTGATAAATGGTATCCTGTTCTTTCTCAACCATGCTCTGCTTTCGAGCTGGTATAATTTACTCCTGAAGTTTACATTATATGTTCCTAAGATGCCCCAATGGGTTGAACCTATGCCTTCCCTAATCCGTGTGAACCCGAGAGTTTTCATGAGTCATACTCTTCTATTGTTTTGCCTTATAATATTTCAACACTACAGCTTCATCAAAACGAGAAATGAATGAAAGGTTATGCATTGAAGAAGTGGGAGTCGACCTTGAACTTGTGTTCATGCCCATGGACACGATGTAGATCTTATCATGGAAGCTTCTCTTAAAATTAATTATCTCCTTGGTATAAGTTCATCTTATTTCTAGGATTTGGTTCTTTGCAACCGTGGTTCCGACCATGATTGTTCTCCTTTGATTCCATTTCGGGGACAAGTTAAAGCACTTGCCTTCTGCAGATCGATAATCTCAGCAACCTCTATTTTGATCGTCCTTTGAGTATTACCCTCCGGTATCTCGAGGATATCAAAGAACTGTGTTGCTTCCTATGAGAATTCATCTAGTGTTGCTTCTCACCGAATTCAGATTTCCCCCGGGTTCTGACTTATTAGTCACTCGAGACCACCAATAAGTGAATCGATTCCGCACTCTGATTCTATAACTCTAAATAATTTTTGTTGCTTACGAGTTTAATAATCCTTCAAGTCATTCCTAGCCCGATCGGCTATATCATTATCGTGCTAAATTTTAACTGTGCTACCTGGTCGATTTTCCTCGTCATATCTTTTCACCTTGAACAACAAGCTTGATTTTGAGTTTGTGTTGTACCCGTGATTCCTATAACCTTTTGCTTAGACTTGATGTCATTGTCGATTGATTACATCTTCATGAAATCTCTCGACAAATGTGTCGTGATCGTCATCAACATTCTGAGATCTTCCGGGATATTAGTTAAATTCATGATGAGAAATACCATCCTTGCCCATTGATGATTTGTGTTATCATCGACAACATTTTTGCCTTTGCCCCAACACAAACTTGTTCATATAATTTTGGAAATACATCCTTTTTGACATGTCGATGGATTGCAGCTGAACCCATCGGCCACATCCTCATCTTTTTCCTAATAAAATTGCATGAGATGTTCTAGAAATTCCTGATGGATCCTTTGTGTTCCCGAGGTCCGATCTTTACGTGATGACCATGTCAATGCTATCCTGAAGCATGGTTGTGGTACTCCGAACATCAGTAAGAACATTGGAGGCGCAATGTTAAATGTTTGTTGATCACTTATCCAAACACTGTTGTATGGGTAATGTCATGAATTTCTTCGCCCCCTTTATCAAAGTGGTTATCTACTTGCTGTACTTTCATGTATATCCTGCTCTGCTAGTTCTTGTGAAGGATATACTCCAAATACTTGTGTTTAAACACATTTTCCTTTCCATTGTTTTGTTTAACCTTTCTTGTGATCTATATGATAGGAGCAGTAATATTTCCCTACTTATATAAACACCTTGGTGTGCAACTCTGTCAGTAAGACCCTGTTACTATTGTTGAAGACATTCTGGTAACCATCAATGGAGGAGAACTTTGCCTACTGGTCTGCCTTGTTTCAACGAGAAAGAAAATGGTTCTCTTCATCCCTCGCCCTTGGTACCAAAGTTGTTTCCAACAAAATTGATAGGCTATCCTCTGACATGCCTTGCTATCATGACCGTGCAAGATGACAGCACCCTTCCTGCTATTAACCCACATGTTGGGCCCATAACCCATAGTTCCACAGGATTGAAACCTGACTCTCTTGTACACCCGTGCCCCCAAAGTTATTCCTCTTGCTTGGCTTCGTATGTAAATCACCAGCCACCTTCCTCGGGATGATCTACTATAGTATCAAACGCAACACTTGTTTTCGTTGCTCTGGACCCCTTTGACCTTCTAATTAGGCATCGAACGGTTGCCTGTCCGCTCGAAACTTCTCATGATACCTTCTTATTTTGCTCTTGATGTTTTCTTAAGATCAATTTGAGAGGTGCTTCTGTCACTTTCCCTGAGTTATTTGCCAGATAAGCAACCTTGCAGAGGTCTGTTGTTCAGAAGTTACCCTTTGTCCATTCATAGGTACAGTGAAGATACTGAAGGAAGAATAACGACTTCATCATGATGACCTGGAGCAGAGGAATGAAGACGTAAACGGAAGGGATCGACTTCTTCAAGAAGGGCAACCTAGAATGAAAGGATAGGCGAGCATTACGTAACCAGAACTTTTCCCCTTAGTCCCCCTCTTAAATCTTGGGACGAGATTTCTTGTAGTGGAGGAGATTTCTAACACCCCTAGTGTCATGCTATAGTAACCCTCTGTGATTAAGCTAATCATTTTTCCAAATAGTGCTTAATCACCTTTGTTCAATATCCCATTTGAAGTTCCGGTCAAATTCAAATTCAAATTCTAAGTGAAATTCAAAACTTCTCAAACATGAAAACTAAACTGTTCAAGTTGTGCAAATAATCAGTTGTTAATAATGGTGGTGAACCAACATTTTTTTGCAAATGTTTAAATGAGCTAAATGATTTTAAATAGTAGATTAAACAATTAATTAAATGCTTTTTAATTTATAAAAATTCTAACTATTTTAATTAAGTGCTAAAACCTAATGTGGCAGTGGCCTAAATTTATATTAAGCTAAATTAGTTATAAGTCTTATATTTTATTAAACTGTTTTTTTTAAGAAATAGGAAAACAGAAAAGTCCTAAAAGAAAAAGAAAAGGAAAGTATAAAAGGAAAGGAAAATCCCCCTGCTCCCCTGGGCCTTAGCCCACAGGAGCAAACCCTGGGCAGGCCAGCCCACTTACCGCTCGTCGCCTTCCTTCCCCTGTTCATCGTCGCGCTGGACGCCGCAAACGCGTCCATGGCCGGGATGGCCAAGTGTCGGCCATCCGCTGCCATCCACGCGGATAAAGTTCCCCGAGCCCCCGCCAAACCCTAGCACCTTCCCATTTGCCCCCTCCCTCTCCGATCTCGCTCGCCCGAGCGAAAGCCGCCGCCACACCTCACCATTGCCGTGGCAAGAGGCCACCTCGAGCTACGTGAGCATGACCAGCAGCTCTGTGGCCCTCCCCTACGTGACTGAGCCACGGGTTTGGAGCCGAGGAGCATCACCGTCGTCGCCCGCGTTGTCTTCCCAAACCTCGGCCTCCACCTCCTCGCCATCGAGTCATACTCGGCTTCCCGGAGCGCGTCACCGAGCTCCGTGGTGAGCTGCGCCTCCTTCCCCTCTATCTACTCTCCATTTCCACGCCAAAGGCCGCCCCTGCCCTAACTGGCCGAAGCTTCCACTGCCGGCCATGTCGTCGCCATCGATCTAGCCACCAACACTCCCGTTCAAGCTTGCTACCGTGCTCGGCACTCTCCCAGGAGCGCATAGCACCTTACCGCCTGATCTTTCGTGCTCTGATTCAATGATTCGATCAACGGTCGAACTTCGGCCACTGCTCGATCCAGTGCTGCCATTGCTACCGTCCCTCCCCGGCCCTTCTGAGGCCACCGTTGGACGCGGCCAAACCCCAGCGTCTCGTAGCACCTCTCTGCGTGCCGATCCGTGGTCGGATGCCCGTTTCCGTGACGCACCGCCGTCACTGTTGCTCACCGAAGCAACTCCGGCGCACGCCGGCATTCAAACGTTGGTGGGTCCCGCGCGTCAATCCGTTTAGGTGCTAATCCACCCTTAACACCCATTGACATGCGGGCCCAGTTACTGTAGCCATTAGCTAATTTATTTAACTCTATTATTTAGTGCAGACACTGACTACTTGGTCCCACTCTGACTAATTAGGTTATTAGGTTTAAATAAACATTGTTAGTTGTCTCTATCACTGACCATTGGGCCCCACTTGGCCCACTTGACTAGTCCACCTGCTGACTGGGCAGTGCCCAAACTATGACATGTAGGACCCCCTGGGCCCCTTTGAGCAGTCAAAATCTCCAGTTGACTGCTGACTGCGCAGTCAACTGGGACCCACTGTCAGCCTCACAACCCCTCTAGTTGGGTACACTAGTGGGTACACTTAGTGTTTCTGCTAATTAATTCGAACTTATAATATTCAGCAAACCTAGAATATTGTTTAAAGTTTAAAAAATCATAGAAAAATAACCCTACTTCACATCGAAAAACTTTTTATATGAAAAACGATCAGAAAAACAAGATGAATCAGAATATGCCCTCCTCTTACTTGTCACGTGCCTCTAACATGATGAACGTGGAAATTCCCCTTTGGTTCATTTTACCGAAAATTGCCCGGAGCTAGTAAAATACCTCTGAATGTTTTCCCGCTCCATCTGTAACGTGTAGCACCGCGATAGATCACCCCTAACACCGCGTATTACCATGCCTTGCTTTGTGATTGCTTTTGTTGCCGTGTATTTATATTGTTTCTTCTCCCCCCTTCTTCCCGGTAGACCCCTGATACGTCTCCAACGTATCTATAATTTATGAAGTATTCATGCCATGTTTACAATAGTTTTATATGATTTTGGTATGATTTGATTAGAACTAACCCGGACTGACGTTGTTTTCAGCAGAACTACAGTGGTGTTGTTTTTGTGCAGAAATAAAAGTTCTCGGAATACGCTGAAAATCAACTGAGATTTTTTTGGGAAAATATAAAAAATACTGGAACAAAAATCTACCAGAGGGGAGTCCCGTGGGCTCCACGAGGGTGGGGGCGCGCCCACCCCCTGGGGCGCACCCTTGTGCCTCGTGGACTCCCTGTGGGGCCCCTTGACTTGTCCTCGACGCCAACCTCTTCTATAAATACCCAAACCTCCAGAAAATAACCTAGATCGGAATTTCCACCGCCACAAGCCTTTGTAGCCACGAGAAATCAATCTAGGCCCTCTTTGGCACCCTGCCAGAGGGGGCCATCATCACCGGAGGCCACGGGGAAGGATCTCGGAGGGGCCATCATCGCCATGAAGGCCAAGGACCAGAGGGGGAACCTCTCCCCATCTAGGGAGGAGGCCATGGAGGAGGAAGAACAAGGGGGAGAACTTCTCCTCCTCTCTCTCGGTGGCGCCGGAGTCCCATCGGGAGGGGAATCATCGTCGCGGGGATCGTCTTCATCAACATCACCATCCTCATCTCTTTTACACGGTCCACTCTCCCGCACCCCGCTGTAATCCCTACTTGAACATGGTGCTTTATGCCACATATTATGATCCAATGATGCGTTGCCATCTTATGATGTTTTGAGTAGATATCCTTTGTCTTTGGGTTGATTGATGATCTAGATTGGTATGAGTTGTATGATTTATTTCGGTGTTGTGCTATTGTGCCCTTCGTGTCATGCAAGCGTGAGGGATTCCCACTGTAGGGTGTTGCAATATGTCCATGGTTTACTTATTGTCTGCGTTGCTTGAGTGACAGAAGCATAAACACGGATAAGTGGGTCACGGCGTATGGGAATAAAGGGGACATGATATGTTAATGCTATGGTTGGGTTTTACCTTAATGGTCTTTAGTAGTTGCGGGTGCTTGCTAGAATTCCAATCATAAGTGCATATGATCCAAGTAGAGAAAGTATGTTAGCTTATGCCACTCCCTCATATGAAATTGCAATAGTGATTACCGGTCCTGTTAACAATTGCCTAGGATAATTCCGCACACCGACCCATCATTATTCCACACTCGCTATTTATAATATTTAGTAATATATTCTAAATTTATGATAACAACACCTACTTTTATATTTTAGCTCTTCGATATCATACAAAGTTATCCTCTTCATACCCACAACGTAGTTTTATTTCTCGTTTCTAGTTGGAAGCAAATGTTCGGTGTACGTAGAGTCGTATCAGTGGAAGATAGGACTTGAGAGAATATTGATCTTGCCTTTAGCTCCTTGTAGGTTCTACACTCCATGCTTATCGCTTCCACCTTTGGAAATTGCTACAATGATTCCCTGCACTTGGGGATTATCGAGCTCTTTTCTGGCGCCGTTGCCGGGGAGCAATAGCGTGGGGTTGATATTCTCTTGTGTGCTTGTTTGCTTTCTTCACAAAGTAGTTTTTGTTTTCCCTTTTTGATTTGCTTAGTTATGGGTGAAACATACAAAAACAAATCAAAAAAAAGGAAATGCAAAAAGATGCACTTGCCTCATATGCCTAAATTTTTTTTCAAGAAGAGAAGTGATTGGAAAGTTATGCATTGGAGAAGTGAGTGTCGACCTTGAGAACTTGTGTTCATCCTCATGGAAATAATGTAGAATTTGTCATGGAAGTTTCTCTGTAAATAATTATACCCTTGTATATATCCTTTCTATTATAAAAGTAATGTGCCAAGCTTTGGTTTTAGGATGATTAGATTGCTTGTTTACTATGTGCAGTACAAAAATAGAAACTTTGGCTGTAGCGCGTAAATTTACATTTTTTTACTGGAAAGTCAAATGGGTCTGAAACTTTTTGCACATTACTTCTGTACAAATTTTTTTAATTGTCATATTTTATTTAGAATTTTTGGAGTTACAGAAGTTTACTAAATTTCTAGATTACTATAGATTGTCCTGTTTTTGACATATTTTGTTTTCTATGTGTTGTTTGCTTATTTTGATGAATCCATGGGTAGTATCGGGGGGTATAACCATGGTGAAGTTGAAATACAGTAGATAAAGTGCTAATATTAAATTGAAATGAGTTTTCAACAGTACCTAAAGGTAGTGATTTGCTTTATTATACTAACGGATCTCACAAAGTTTTTGTTAAGTTTTGTGTGGATGAAGTGTTCGAAGAACGAGGAGTTACCGATGTGAGATGAATAAAGAGAGGCAAGAGTTCAAGCTTGGGGATGACCAAGGCACCCCAAGTAAATACTTCAAGGATACTCAAGCATTTAAGCTTGGGGATGCCCCGGTTGGCATCCCATCTTTCTTCTTCAACAATTATCGGTATACCTCAGTTTTTGTTTTGTTCACATGATTTGTGTCCCTTGTGTTTTTCTTTTACTTTAGGAACCATGCTAGTATGAGATAGCCCTTCATTGATTTATAGAATGCTTCATGTGCTTCACTTATATATTTTGAGTATGGTTTTACAGAATGCTTCGTGTGCTTCACTTATATATTTTGAGCTTGGATATTGGTTAGTCTATATTAATTGTAGAATGCTCCATGATATTCACTCATATCTTTTGGAGTATGAATAATACTATCATCTAAAGTGGGTTTGAAAGAGTGTCAACTTTAGGAATTAGTGATCCCACTATTTTGGAGGGTGTTGAATCTTAGTGTGATATTTATGAAAGTGGATTTGGAAAAGTGTCAACTTTAGTTAGTAATGATTCCACTATTTCGGAAGAGGTTCCAATTGATTATAAGAACAAAGTTGCTATCTATGATGATTAATGTGATGACATGTATGATATACAGAATAATATGAACCATGAAACTTGTCATCATGATTTTAATTTCAATTGGATTATGCCTCACATGACGATTATTTTGTTGAGTTTGCTCCCACTATTCCGAATGAGAAGAACTTTTGCTTATGTGGAGAGTAGTAAAATTTCTATGCTTGTAGATCATGAAAAGAATGCTTTATGTGATGGTTGTATTGTTAAACTCATTCATGATGCTACTAAAAAATATTATGAGGGAGGAATATATATGCTTTTAGGAGTTGCAATAATATCAAGTTTCCTCTCTATCTGCTTAAAGTTTCTAAGTTATACTTGTTTTGCCTTCCTATGCTAGTTGATTCTTGTTCCCTTAAATTGTGTGCTCACAAAATCCCTAGGCATAGGAAGTGGGTTAGTTTTAAATTTGCTAGTCATATTCTTCATGATGCTCTCTTTATGTTTCAATTATTATCTTTTATGTGAGCATCATTGAAATCATCATGCCTAGCTAAAAGGCATTAAAGAAAAGCGCTTGTTGGAAGACAACCCAATATTTACCTTTACTGTTTTTGTGTGTCCACATGATTAAGATATTGTAGTAATCATGTTTTATAGCTTTTGTTTCAATAAATTGCCAAGTAAGACCTTTGGAAAGAGTTGGGTGAAAGTTAATGTGATCTTGCTGTAAAAAACAGAAACTTTGTGCTCACGAGATTAGCTTTCATATTTTACAGAAGAGTGCCTTTGAGTCGATTCCTTTTGCAGAAGATTAAAAGAAAAATTACTCACGTCAACAAATTTATTTCAGAATTTTTGGAGTAGCAAAAGTATGGTTGTTGTTTAGATCATTACAGACTGTTCTGTTTCTGGCAGATTCTGTTTTTAATGCATACTTTGCTTGTTTTCTAGTTTCTATGGCTTATATTGCTCAATATAAATTGTAGAAATGATATGATACAGTAGGCATTGTGTGAGAAAAATTATGAATCTTGTCTTTGACAGTACCAAAGTGAATGATTTACTCTTTATCATACTAACCCATCTCACGAAGTTCCGTTAAGTTTTGTCTGATTGAAGTTTTCAAGTTTTGAGTGAGATATCGATATGAGGAGAATAAGGAGTGGAAAGACTCTAAGCTTGGGGATGCCCAAGGCACCCCAAGGTAATATTCAAGGAAGACTCAAGCACCTAAGTTTGGGGATGCCCCAAAAGGCATCACCTCTTTCGTCTTCAAAACCATCGTATACCTTACCCGAAGCTATATTTTTATTCATCACATGACATGTGTTTTGCTTGGAGCGTATTTTCATTTTACTTGTTGTTTGAATAAAATCATTGGATCTAAAATCTTGAATGAAAAAGAATCCTCCCATGGCTAGTTAATTATTTGACTACTTAGTGTTCTTCACTTATATCTTTTTGGAGTAGTTTTCCATTTACTCACGTGCTTCACGTATATTCTATGAGTAAATGGTTGAATGAATTGAATATCATAAATCTAAATTTATATATGTTTCATATGCTTATAACATGGGGAGTAATGACTTCACACATAATAAGTATAGGTAGTAAACTTATTGAAAGTTAGCAAGCACAGCATTGGTCACTTGAACAATTCATGCAAGAATATTAAAGAAAGAGAGATTTCACATATAAATATACTATCTTAGACATCTTTTGTAATTGTGAGCACTCATTAAAATATGACATGCTAAAAGGTTGATGTTGGACAAGGAAAACAACTTAATGGGTTATGTTTTCCTATATCCTAAACGTTATATTGTCTTTGATCATCCAACATGTTGAGCTTGCTTTTCCCTCTCAGGCTAGCCAAATTCTTTGCATCAAGTAAAGATACTACTTGTGCTTCCAAACATCCCTTAAACCAGTTTTTCCATGAGAGTCCACCATACCTACCTATGGATTGAGTAAGATCCTTCAAGTAAGTTGTCATCATGCATGCAATAAAAATTGCTTCTTAAATATGTATGATCTATTAGTGCAAAGAAAATAAGCTTTATACAAACTTGTGATAGGGAAGAAATAAAACCGAAAGACTGCATAATAAAGGTCTTTATCACAAGCGGCAATATAAAGTGACGTTCTTTTGCATTAAGATTTTGTGCATCCAACCATAAAAGCGCATGACAACCAATGATTCCCTCTGCGAAGGACCTATCTTTTACTTTTATCTTCTACCCTTATACAAGAGTCATGGTGATCATCTCCTTTCCTTTTTACACTTTTTCCTTTGGCAAGCACTTTGTGTTGGAGCGATCCGGATATATATATCCACTTGAATGTAGGTTTTCATAAATTATTATTGTTGACATTACCCTTGAGGTAAAAGGTTGGGAGGCGAAACTATAAGCCCCTATCTTTCTCTATGTACGATTGAAACTTTGAAACCATAAATATCACATGAGTGTTAGCAATTGTGAAAGATCAAATGATAGTTGAGTATGTAGAGTTTGCTGAACCAAAGCTCTTACATAGACCCATCCCAAAAATAAGATGAATTGCAGTTGTTTGATGACTAAGAACACGGTTTGTTAGTTTTCAAGAAAGTTTATGATCTATATTTTAACTTGTGAATAGCTTGTTACTTGATCATGAAAAGTTTTATGAGTTGAGCTACTGTTATGATATATAATGATGCTAGAAAAAGTGATTGAAACTATCATTGATCAAACTTAAGCGCTTACTAGCAATCACACTTCATAAATTATTTCTTTTATCATTTACCTACTCGAGGACGATGTTTGGGGATACTGATACGTCTCCAATGTATCTATATTTATGAAGTATTCATGCAATGTTTACAATAGTTTTCTATGATTTTGGTATAATTTGATTAGAACTAACCCACACTGACGATGTTTTTAGCAGAACTACCATAGTGTTGTTTTTGTGCAGAAATAAAAGTTCTCGGAATGTGCTGAAAATCAACTAAGATTTTTTTTGAAAATATGAAGAATATTGGAACAAAAATCTACCGTAGGGGAGTCTCGTGGGCTCCACGAGGGTGGGGGGCACGCCCCTGTGCCTTGTGGACCCCCTGTGGGGCCCCTTGACTTGTCCTCGACGCCAACCTCTTCTATAAATATCCAAACCTCCAGAAAACAATCTAGATCGGAAGTTCCGCCGCCGCAAGCCTCTGTAGCCACGAGAAATCAATCTAGGCCCTCTCTAGTGTGATGCCCCTGATTCAATCATACACTAATCATACACGCAAATGTGTACGATCAAGATCAGGGACTCATGGGAGATATCACAACACAACTCTCGACACAAATTAAAATAATACAAGCTTTATATTACAAGCCAGGGGCCTCGAGGGCTCGACTACATCAGCTTGAATACAAACGAGTCAGCGGAAGCAACAATATCTAAGTACAGACATAAGTTAAACAAGTTTGCCTTAAGAAGGTTAGCACAAAAGCAACATGATCGAAAAGGCAAGGCCTCCTGCCTGGGAGCCTCCTAACTACTCCTGGTCGTCGGCGGCCTCCACGTAGTAGTAGGCACCCTCGGGTTTGTAGTAGTCGTCATCGAAGGTGGCATCTGGCTCCTGGACTCCGTCATCTGGTTGCGTCATCCGACAAGAATGAAAAAGGGGGAAAAGAGGGAGCAAAGCAACCATGAGTACTCATCCAAAGTACTCGCAAGCAAGGATGTACACTACATATGCATCGGTGTCAATTGAAATGGGTTGTATCTGTGGACTGAACTTCAGAATGCTAGAAGAGAAGGGGGAAAGCTAGTCCTATTGAAGACTAGCATCTTTTGGAAACCACCATCTTGCAGCAACATGAGGGAGTAGAGTAGTATAACATAAGTCATATTTATTTTGTTGTATCAACGCTCCGGGATCCTTTCTCGACTCCCCAAGCAACATATCCAAATCATGCCTCAGCATCCAGTTCTAGTTGTACCCATCGGGATACAACTTCGAGTGTCCATTACCGTAGGACAGGCTATCGATAGATGTTTTCTTCCCTGCAGGGGTGCACCAACTTACCCACCACACTCGATTAACTCCGGTCGGACACACTTTCCTGAAGCATGCCCGGCCTCGACCAAACAATACGCCGCAACTCGACCTAGGCTTAATAGAGAGGTCAGCACGCCGGACTAACCCTATGCCCCCAGGGGTCATGGGCCATCGCCCCGGGAACTCCTGCACGTTGCGTACGCGGCCGGTGAGCAAACCTAGCTACCTCCTTAAAAAGGCAGCTGCTTACGCAGTCCAACCTGGCACACGCCGCTCAGTCGCTGACGTCTATTAAGTTTCGGCTGATGCATACGACGCAGAACGCCCATACTATGCCCACGTGATGGTTAATGCTATCAGGCCAGAGGCCCCTCGGATAAAATATCCAAAACGTAGTGGATTAGGAACGCGCAGTAACAAGCAGAGACTCACGAAAGATGTGACCCAGCCGTCCCGTCTCGAGGACTTGCGGCAAGGGCTAAGAATGCCCGGCCACGCCTCGTAATTATCTCACAGGCACCTTCCAGGTCAACCCGACTACACATCACTCGCAATTAAGCTCGCGCAGGTACCCCTCAGGGCCAACCCATCTTTAGTAACATGGTTCGGTGTAAAGTCATAGTAATCATAGTAAACGTGTGTCTAACACCAAGGGAACCCTAAGGAACCACCCTCGGTGGATTCCACTTGATGTAATCATCATTGTGAACATAAGAGGAACCACCCTCGAGGTTCACACTTGAGGGGTTGCACGACAAAGTCGTATCGGAAGTGGTTAAGGAGGAAATAACCCTCGATGACCACGACCGAATAGCTACACTACGAGATCTCATCAGGAGTGATGTAAGAGGTACCACCCTGGGCACTCGATGGTAACTCTGCAGAGTCGAGCAACAAAAGGGGCGTGATGTGATGTGACGTGTCAGGCTCTGGTCGTCGATCACGTTGATCGAGTCATCGATGATGAAGCAGGGGCAACAAAGACAAGGTGGGGGTCACTGATAGATCACTAACCAAACTATACTAAGCAGTTTAGGATAAGCAGGTAGGTAACAATAAGCAGGTTACAAAAGCAGGCTACGCATCAAAATAGGAGCAATCAATTATAGTAGAAAAATCTAATGCAAGCATGAGAGAATGGAATGGGCGATATCGGGATGATCAAAGGGGGGGGGGGGCTTGCCTGGAAGCTCCACTGAAAGGGAAGAAGGGTCGTCGTCGACGTAGTCGATCATAGCGGCATCAACAGCGGTCTCGAGGTCTACCGGAGAGAATAGGGGAAGACACAATAAATACAAAACAAACAAGTGCAAGACTAAGCATGACATGACGAAAAGCAGAACTAGGGTCGATCTAACGTTGTACTACATGATATAGGTGAAGGGGGAATTCAACCGGGAATATTTTCCCGGTTCCGGACCGGTGTCAGACAGATGACCGGAGGGGGAAAGTACCATGTTCAGCTAGTTAGAGGCATCTGACAGGTAAACGAACCGCGTACCCGAATTCCTCAAGTCGTTCTAAGCAACTTTCATGTATAAAACATTTTCATCCGAGTTACAATTTAATTTCTATGATTTTTCAAAGTTTTAATTATATTCTAAAATTTCTAGTTTTGTTCTAATTCGAGTTGACCAAGTCAATTTGACTGGTCAAGGGGGGTGGTGGACCACATGTCATAAAGTTGTATCTAATCTAATAAATAAAACTAACTTAATCAAATGGAGCTCATATGTCATAGTGTAGCAGCTAACCTAACTAGAATGATTAGTCCCTAATCTAATCTGTACAGGGCCGGCCATAGGCATAGCCAGCCTCACAGCTGTGCACATACATGCATCGCACAGGGGCACTCGGCCATGGCCAAAAGCAGTAGCAAATGGCAACAACGGGCAGCAGCAGGTAGCATCAGCAGCCAACGCAAAAGAGGAGCAGCAACACAAAGCAAAGCAGCGTTAAAAGTAGCTCAGTGGCAGCTGAACGACAAGCAAGCAATAGCTCAGTGGCAGCTGCAAGTAATCAATAGCGTCATGTTGTAGAAACAGCAAGCAACCACAATGGTGGCGGCGCTAGGGGCATTAGCAGCAGCAGAAGTGAGCAGCACCAGTTTTAGGCAGAGCAAGCAGTGGCAGGGCAAAGTGGCAGCAGGTAGCGCGAGCAGCAAAACAGCCAAGCATGCGGGCGCGCAGCACATTGGCACGGCGAGCGGAGGGCGAGGAAGGGCGCGGCCGGCGCGTATGCGATCAGGCCAGCGGCTGTGGGCCGCCGCAGCGTCGGGCACGGCCGACTGTGGGCGGCGCCGACGGCTGCGGTGTCAGGTGCAGGGGCGAGAGAGGATAAGCGCGGGGCGGCTGCGGGCTTGGCCTGGCGCAGGGGCGAACGAGGCCCGGGCGCGGCCTAGCTCGTTAGGGAGGCGAGGCGAGGCGCGGGCACGGGGTGGTCACGGCGCGGGGTTGGGGCAGGCGCTGGCCGTGACGGACAACGGCTATGGCTACAAGCAGGAGACGCGCTCCGACGATGGATCGAGACCGGGGCAAGAGAGAAACAGGGGAGGAGCTCACATTGGTGCGGCAGTGAGGGTCAGCGGGCTCGGGGTTGCACCGAATCGGCCGAATTGACGACGGCGGCTGTCGAGGTGCAGAAGCGGAGATGAGCTTCATGGCGACATGCGAGGGCCTCTCGGCTTGGTCCGGTAGTTCAAGTCGACGGAGAAGAGGACGGCGGTGCCTCTAGACATCTTGTCTTCGGTCGGGGATGACCATGGCCACGAAGACCACGACGGCACGGAGACGGCTTCGCTCGCGTTCGTGCTGTGAGGGAGAAAGGAAACGGAGCGGTGAGGGGGGGAAGGGACTAGGGTTTGGTCGAGGGGAGTTGAGGGCATCAAGTAGGCGTCGGGGGGTGGCGGATGGCCGGCACATGGCTATCCACGGCCATGGGTGGCTGCCCAGCGTCCACCTCCCCCTCTGTGAATAGGGAAAGAAGGAGATGGTTAGGTGGGCTGGGTCAAAGCCATGTGCGTTCCTGGGCCTAAGTGCACAAAGCCTTTTTCCTATTTACTTTTCTGTAATAAACCTGCTACTGTGCTCTATTTAGATTAGATAACAATTGATTTTTAATTTATATGAAACTTGTCAAACAAATACAGGGAAACATCATGGGGCTGCTCAAAAAGTTTCAAAGCATTTTGTGATTGTTTAACTATTTTTAGAAATTGAAAAGGTCAATTACTTGACGCTTGACGGTTGGTCCACTATTATAAAGTTCAGGGGCATTTTAAGCATCTCCAATTTTTTTTGTTAATGCAAGACAATTACGTAGTGAATATTTTGAACCTAATGAACATTTTTAATTTACCATTTGAAGAATTAATAATTTGATTTGCATTTTTAAAATTGAATTTGACTTTGATTTTAATCAAGTGACAATTGGCTTAGTAAAGTGGTGATGACATGGCATCATTAGGGTGAGGTTACTGTAGCTAAGGATGGCAATGGCTCGGGTTCGGCTCGGGTTGAACAATATCAAATCCATATCCAAATCCATGAAGACATTATGTGCCCATCCACAAAAAAGTCCATGGGCAAAAAATTATGTCCATGTCCAAATCCGATGAATATCCATCGGGTATGGATATCCATCGGGTTCTCTCAACATGTATACACATGACATAGCACAACTATACAAGATTCACGTAAGCTCTCAAATTTTCACAAAACGACATCGCACAAGTGCACAACTGTACAATTTTAGTCAAAAAATTAAACTATACAAATTTGGGAATACTGTGATCTCTAAGTTGTACTGAATGGTAACTATCAACCTAATATAATTTTTGTATGTTTCTTCCTTTTGGTAATAAGGTAGACCTGTCCAAATTACATGTCAGATTCTAATGGATCTTAATCATTCACATCGCTCTAACTGAAACTCACTTATGTAGCAATACCTAATTACTAATTAACCTGGATATCTACGGATCATGCTGTGTACCAAAAACAAATTGTGACTCAATTAGTAACAAGTGAAGATTACCTAACTTTGTAAATCTCTACTCCAACTGCTACTGTAAACTGAAGTACATGAGTACCTTGCTGAAATTCACTAACTGCAGATGCTCCACACCCACGTACATGACCACTAGACATACAAGAGAGGGGTTAAGGGAACGAAAGATTACCCTGAGTACCGGCTATTTTGTGTGGCCGTCACCTCCTTGGCATGGTCACGCTCCTCATCATGGCCTGCGGCTGCCTCCCGGCACACCCGTGCCGTCGTGCTCCTGGTCCCGCTCCGCATCACAGCTCACAGCCTTGCGCCGGCCTGCCACCGTCGCCGGCCCGAGGTTATAGCCGTACGTGCGTGGAGAAGCAGAGATGGGGGGACGAGGGGATATGGAGTTGGGCGGTGGGCTACCACTGTCCAGTGATGGTGTTGGCTGTCGAACTACTGCCCCATAAGTAGAGGTGAGGTCTGCCGTCGCCGGCGGCTGTACCTAGGTCCGCTCGAGGAGCAAGGCGAGGAGTCAGGAGACGGAGCCTCTCATTAATGAAGAGTCGTTTAACGAGGAGATAAAAGAATGTGTATGTTCAGAAAAAAAAGGAAGAATGAGAAGTGGAAGTGGAAGAAATTATGGTGGGAAGGGGTTGCACAGTTTATTTTCTATTTTTTATAAAGAAAAAATACATTGGAAGGTGGGAATCATTAAATTTTGCCCCACATGCCATACTACCGGGTCGGGTTCGGGTATACCCACGGATGCATAATTATGTCCATGCCCTATCCATGAATAATCGGGTCGGGTTCGGGTGCTGCCCATGGACGGAAAAACGTACCCAAACCCTACCCATTCGGGTCGGATACCCGCGGGTATCCATGTCCATGGATAAAATTGCCATCCTTAACTATAGCTTAACTACTGGGGTGTTACAAATCTCCTCCACTACAAGAAATCTCATCCCGAGATTTAAGTGGGGAAGTAAGGGTAACTTCGGGAGAACTGACCCTTGTAGGGTTGATTATCTGGTGGACAATTCATGGAGTGTGGCAGAACTATCTCTCGAGTTTAAACTTAAGAAAACATCAAGAGCAAAGTAAGAAGGTACAATAAGAAGTTTCAAGCGAATGAACAAACGATCGATACCTGAACAGCGTGTGAGAAGGGGGTTCAGAGTATCAGGTATAGATCATCTCTCAGAGGGTGGCTCGTGATAACTCATAAAGCCATGAGCATATGATACTTCGAACTCAAGGATATACAGGAGAGTCGGGTTTCGATCCTGTGGAACTATGAGGGGGGTGTCGATCAAAAGTAGGTTGAACTAAGACATCTTAACGGTCATGACATCAAGGTATGTCAGAGGATAGTCTGCCAGTTATGTCGGCAACAACGTCGGTACCAATAGCGAGGGACGAAGAGAACCATTGTCCTGCTCGTTAAAACAAGGTGGACCAATAGGCAAAGTTCTCGTCCATCGGGGGTTACCGGAATGTCATCAACATTAATAACAGGGCCGTACTGACCGATTTGTACCTCTAGGTGTTTTTATAAGCAGGGAATTATTTCTTCTTATATCATATAGATCAAAAGAATTATTAACAAATCAATGGAAAGGAAAAATGTAATTATCTGGATTAATCAGACCAAAGGAAAGAAAAATGTGTTTGCACACAAGAATTGACGGTATATCCTTCCCAGGAAAAGCGGAGCATGATATACATGATAGTTCAGCAAGTTCAAAAGTATTTAGATAAAGGGACAAGGAAAAATCCATGATAATACCCATTCGACGGTGTTTGAATAATAAATCAAGAAACATTTAGCATTGCCCTTCCAATGTTCTTATTGATATTCAGGGTACCATAGTCATGCTTTGAGGTAGCAATAACATAGTGTTTCAAGTAAGGGTTGGATCTGAAGATCACAAGAGACACAAAGGAACATTTCCAAGAATATCATGGAACGTAAGGAATAACCAAACACAACCAGGTCTGTGTCGGTAGATAGTCAAGGATGCCATAGATGATATCACAAATCATCGAGGGCAGGGATGGTATTTCTAGCCATGAATTCAATGGACATCTCCGAGGGAGCTAAAATATTGACGGCGATGACAAATCATTGACGCATTTGTCAAGGGATTTAAAGAAGATGAAATCAATCGGCGATGACATCAAGTCAAAGGAATGATGAAGTGAAAGGTTATTGGAACCATGGGTACGACACAAACTCGAAATTAAGCTTGTTGTTCAAGTTGAAATGATATAACAAGGAAGATCAATGTAAGCTTAGCTCATCGTCGAAAATTGTGCTCTGGGACGAAGGACTAGATAGCACAGTTAAAATTTAGCATGATAAATATATAACCGATCAGGCTAGGAATGACTTGAAGGATTGTTAAACTCATAAGAAACGGAGATTGATTAGAGTTATTGAATCAGAGTGCGGAATCCATTCACTTATCGGTGTTCTCGAGTAACCAATAACTCCGAACCCGAGGGAAATCCGAAATCGATGAGAAGCAATACTAGATGAAGACTCATAGGAAGCAACACCTTTCTTTGATATTCTCAAGATACTAGAGGGTAATACTCGAAGGTAGAGCAGAATCGAGGTTGGGCAGGCGTATTGATCTGTAGAAGACAACCGCTTTAAATTGTCTGAGAAATGGGGTCAAAGAAAAACAATCATGGTCGGAACCACGATTGCAAAGGACCAAGCATAGATACAGGATGAACTTGTAATAAGGGGATCATTATTATTTTTACAAGAAGCTTCCATGATAAGTTCCACATCGGGTCCATGGGCATGAACACAAAGTTCAAGGTCGACTCCCACTTCTCCAAAGCACAACCTTACATTCACTTCTCATTTTGGAAATTTCATTAGTGTTGGAAGTTTTACCTGGTGAAATACCAGACGAGTATGACCCATGAAATCTTTCGGGTTCACACAGGTAGGGAAGGCATTGGTTCAACCCATTGGGGCATCTTAGGAACACGTGCCATAAACTTCAAGACTAAATAACACAAGCTCGATAGTAGAGCATGGTTGAGAAAGCAGAGGGTACCATTTACCAAAGGCATTATGTATCAGAGGAAGAATTCACAAGATTTTTGAATATGAAGGATAGTGTCAGATAATTATCCAACAAAGGATTTGGCGGACCGCAAGGAATACGATGTGAGTGTCGATGTTCAACCAGAAGAAGAAATAACGCAAAGGCATCCAATTATAGGGACATCTGAATAATTTCAAAGCTTAAATACAAAGGAATTATGATTTCCAAATCGGGGGGATCATAAGCAGAGGCTCTGATCAAAAGATAAGTAAGTTGAATAGACATATATCGACAATCAATCAAGGTTTGATTTGCCGAGAACCAGCTCATGTTCGGAGTGATGTCTGAGCCAAAAGGACGAATGTTAGTGTTGACTGAGGATTGCTAGCATCTGCAACATATTGAATCAACGGACTCAAAATGATAGTGATAAAGGTTGCCAATAAGATTACCAAACTTATGGGATTAACCATAATGCAAGCAAGCAAGAATTTGAACAACAATAGGCTGTTGAGGATTTTCGGAATATCGAATGGTATTTCGAAGACTCTTGTGAAACACATGAATAACTAGGGATGAACGAATCCCCGGTGATTGTGAGGAATTATTCGTACATGTATTCATGCGGAAAAGGAGCTGGAACGCAATAGGCACAATGGATTCTCCAAATATCTGAAGGTATCATCGGGTATCTTGTAATCACAAGATCAACGGGGAATGATTGTATGAATGACGAGTGTATGTGGTTATCAATAGGGGGTTTATCGGTGATATGGAATTGAAATGGCGAAGGGCACAAGGGTTTCGGGGAAACATCGAAGAGTATCTCGAAATCTTCTGGTGCAACAAGCCATCATCTGCACTAAAGGGGCTCTTTGGGAGAAAGTATTTTCGAGAACCTAAAGTTAGATTTTAGCAAAATCATTTAACCCGAATAGAAGAGAGATGAGAATCCCAGAGTATAAACGAGGAGTAAAAGATCCTAATACCACCCAATGGCGACGTGGGCCCATAAGACACAACCATGTTAGTAAAAGTTTTGCAGTGACTAGACTCAACTTTGGTCAGGGAGTTGGAAAGGGGACTACCTACAGGCAGTCGGCTCTAATACCAAGTTGTGATGCCCCCAATTCAATCGTACACTAATCATACACGCAAATATGTACGATCAAGATCAGGGACTCACGGGAAGATAACACAACAGAACTCTAGACACAAATTAAAATAATACAAGCTTTATATTACAAGCCAGGGACCTCGAGGGCTCGAATACATCAGCTTGAATAAAAACGAGTCAGCGAAAGCAACAATATCTAAGTACAGACATAAGTTAAACAAGTTTTCCCTAAGAAGGCTAGCACAAAAGCAACATGATCGAAAAGGCAAGGCCTCCTGCCTGGGAGCCTCCTAACTACTCCTGGTCCTTGGCGGCCTCCACGTAGTAGTAGGCACCCTCGGGTTTGTAGTAGTCGTCGTCGAAGGTGGCATCTGGCTCCTGGACTACGTTATCTGGTTGCGTCATCCGAGAAAAATGGAAAAGGGGGAAAAGAGGGAGCAAAACAACCGTGAGTACTCATCCAAAGTACTCGCAAGCAAGGATCTACACTACATATGCATCACTGTCAATTGAAATGGGTTGTATGTGTGGACTGAACTGCAGAATGCCAGAAGAGAAGGGGAAAAGCTAGTCCTATCGAAGACTAGCATCTTCTGAAAACCACCATCTTGCAGCAACATGAGGGAGTAGAGTAGTATAACATAAGTCATATTTATGTTGTTGTATCAACGCTCCGGGATCCTTTCTCGACTCCCGAAGCAACATATCCAAATCATGCCTCGGCATCCAGTTCTAGTTGTATCGATCGGGATACAACTCCGAGTGTCTGTTACCGTAGGGCAGACTATCGATAGATGTTTTCTTCCCTGCAGGGGTGCACCAACTTACACTACTAGGGAAAACCCTAGCAGCAGCGCGGGTTTTGTGCTCACTAGGAGCGCGGGAGGGCGCGCTACTAATAAGGCGCTACAGCTATTGCTTAGCAGTAGCGCGTGCATGCCCGCGCTACTGCTAGGACGAATAGCTGCATCATTTGTTCGGTACCACGCTGCTGCTAAGGTAACTACTTGCAGCGTGTTTTCTGTCCATCGCTACTAGTACTTTTTTTTCCATTTCTACTGTATTTATGCGCCATCGTACAAATATTGATACAATACCAGTTATGAGGTTTACATCATTATGTCCATAACAGTGTGTCAAATGAAGGTGGATTAGGTTCAAGTGGAGGCAATATGTGGTGCATGTCAAAAGTATACTACTAATCCAAACTTGATCTAGTTTGGACTAGTAGTACTTTCGATGTGCACCACATGTTGCCTCCACTTGAATCTAATCCGCTAGCACAAGCTATTTAATCATCCTCATAGTCATTACCACCAACAGTATTTATTTCTGTCTCAAAAAAACAGTATTTACTTAATCACCACTAACACTAGCTAATAATAATCATCATAGTCATTACCACCAACACTAGCTATTTTATCATCATAGTAATATAGTGTAGCACATCATCATCCTGAAACTCATTTCTACCTAGCTAATCACTCCTGCTGCTCTCTCTGAGGTAAAATAACATAAAACATGTATAGCTCTCCTCCTTGATCAAGCTGGAGCATGCAGATGAACCTGTCTCCTAATCGTGGGTAGCACATCTGTTTGCTACCCCCTAGTACTTCTCTGCGCTTCCCCATCACATATTTGGTCCAGTCTTGCACTATTAAGCATCCGTCGCTAATCTTGAATGCACTAAAGTAATCTGTAGGGTATCTTGGCCGTAAGCTGATAATACTCATGGTACCTTTAGTCTCGATCCCATAAGGCACAACATTCATCGGGAGTCCCTGTTGAAGAACATCGTATGTTAACATACTTAGCAATGAAGTTTAGTTTCAAAAATAATGTATGGAAAAGATGCACTGATGACAAATAGTAAAAATCTTACCATCCTTCCTAAATAGATGTGACCGTAGTTCATTACGAACACTATTGGTCGCACATTTTCAGTACTAACATTTCTAAATGCAGGAAGAAAATTTGTCTTGACAGTATCAAGATCCTCAAGCCATGAAACATAATGACTGAGCTCCTCGCAGTTGAGTTCAGCCCCAGGACAGTATACGGTCCTGTCTACCAAGCGCTGGACATGTTTGTTTGCACCGAAATAAGCTGACAATACAAATTAGTTGTCAACTATTTTTGAATAAACAATATCGATCAAAGACATAAATATGGTTGAGAAACTTACATAATGGTATAACTGGAGGTGTCTGCACATCGACCCAGATGTCGGTATTACCTTCAATACCATCTTCCGGACGAATATCAAAGGTGATAACCATATCAGGCTCAAATGCATAAGTCTTGCATAGTGCTCGCCATGTTTTGCATCCAAAATAGGTGTAGTCGTCTGAATTGTACAATTTTGCATGGAAAATATAACCATGCTCGGTCTTCAAGTAAACTTTCTTTTCCTCCATACTATGACTGAAACCTATCTTATCCAATACAAAAACTCTTGCATGGCAGGGGATACGCTAGTAGAATAGTAAAAAAATATAAGTGGAAGCAAATGAAGTAGACGTCATGCTTTATTACGAAAAAAGACTTGTCGCTGTGACTTACTGTATCCACTTCGAAGTTCTCGTCCAGTTTGATGCTGAAGCGCCTATCATCATCTAGGAAGATTCCGTCGCACAGGCCGCGCTCGTCTTCGCAGTGTTTGCAAATACCGAAATCCTTTTCGTCGTCAGACATTTCCTATGTTCATAGTTAAAACATTAATTGAAAATCGATTGAAGACAACTACCAAGATACTCAACACACAAATCCGTGGCACTCAATATTTCCTACATATTCTGTCACAAGTCATGCCAAAATTCACGGAAAAATCCGGCATGACCTTTGCTAAAATAGAACATATCGAGCGCCTGAAATTTGCCGGAACGGAAATGAATCAACACTCCAGCAAAACATAGGCCACTCGGAGGTGTAACCTGCAAACATGACGGGCCACTTGGATATTGAGCAACACAAGATATACATTTCAAAATATCTTATAGGACTCAAATTAACATGCATTCAATAAGCAAAAGTAAATCATCTCATACGTCCGTACATCGTCGAATATTATCACTAATACATCACAAATAGTGTCATACATATAACATCACTAATACAACTAAAACCCTAGCACACGACGGGTATCGGCGCGGGCGGTGGACACCCACAGAGAAGGAACCATCACGGGATCATAGCTCCAGTGAGATCCCCGGAGAACCTGCCAGGTATTGGAGAACGGCATGTGCTCCAACGCAAACAAGTAGCGACGGACGTGCGCGTCCTCCTCACTGACACGGTGACGCACCACCTCCGCGGAGTCCTCGAGCCTCTCGATCGTCACTGGCCCACGCGACCGCCACCAAAGAAGGTTTGGGTCAACGACAGGCTAGCTCCTCACCAACCTGCGCCCCCCGGTAGGTAGCGCCTCCCAGTACCACCCCGGCGGAGCCCAGTCCCGGACATGGCCGATCTGGTCAAGCAGGTGTCGTCCTCCGCCGACTCAACGATGAGGATGCGGGATAGGCATCGTCGACGTCGAGGCGGGAAAAATTGCTTTAACTAAAAAATATAAACAAGTTCTTACTAACTAGTTCTATTAATTCAACTAGTTCTTACTAAAAATAAACTTAATATAAATAAAAATATTCTACTACCTAATTAGTACCTAGTTCTTAATATGCAACTAAAATAAACTTACTATAAATAAAAATAAACTTAATATGCAACTAAAATATAAAGAAACCCTAGGCAGAGGTAGGGGAGAGGGAGGAGCGGGCGTGCTCACCTCGGGTGACTGCGACGAGGGAGGGGCAGGGCGGCGTCGAGGTCGGG
>NC_041387.1:382669444-382811290 GCF_002162155.2 Triticum dicoccoides
GGGCGGGGGCGGGGGCGGCGTTGAATCTGGGGTCGGGGCGGCGTCCGGGGCGGCGTTGAGGTCGGGGGCGGGGGCGGCGTTGAGATCGGGGGTCGGGGCGGCGTAGAGGGTGCGGAGAGCATGTGGCGGCCAATGGGCGACGGCGGCGGCGAGAGTGGAGAGAGTTGGATTTGGGGGAAAGTGGCGTGGGGAAGGACGAATCCCGTGGTTAAGTCAGAAGTAGCAGTAGCGCGTTCCGGGAAAAGCGATGCTGCTATCTTAGCTACAGCGCGTTCTCTGATACACGCTACTACTACTCCTTTCTCTTCTTTCCCTTTTCCATTTAGTTTTCTTCACATTTTATTTGTTTCCTTTCACCTTATTCTATTTCTTTCATTTTCAATTACCTTTCCATTCTCTTTCCATTTAATTTTATAACCTTTAGCAGCAACGAGTTTATATTAAAACGCGCTGCTACAAACGACGTAGAGGTAGCACGGTTCGTCATAGATCGCTACTACTATGTGTAGCCTATGGGCTAAGCCATGGGAATTTTAGTAGTAACGTGTGTTAAGCAAGACGCGCTACTGCTAGATCTTTATCTGCAGCGCGGTTTCCTCTGGCGCGCTACTGCTAATTAGCACCAGCGTGCTTTTCTGACCCACGTACTGCTAAAGTTCTGTGTATAGGGTTTTCCCTAGTAGTGTTACCCACCACGCTCGATTAACTTCGGCCAGACACACTTTCCTGGGTTCATGCCCGGCCTCAGCCAAACAATACACCGCAACCCGACCTAGGCTTAATAGAGAGGTCAGCACGCCGGACTAACCCTATGCCCCCAGGGGTCATGGGCCATCGCCCCGGGAATTCCTGCACGTTGCGAACACGGCCGGTGAGCAGACCTAGCTACCTCCTTAAAAAGGCAGGTGCTTACGCATTCCAACCCGGCGCGCGCCGCTCAGTCGCCGACGTCTATTAAGCTTTGGCTGATGCATACGACGCAGAACACCCATACTATACCCACATGATGGTTAGTGTTATCAGGCCAGAGGCCCCTCGGATCAAATATCCAATTCGTAGTGGATTAGGAACGCGCGGTAACAAGCAGAGACTCACGAAAGATGTGACCCCGTCGCCCCGTCTCGAGGACTTGCGGCAAGGGCTAAGAATGCCCGGTGACACCACGTAATTATCTCGCGGGCACCTTTCAGGTCAACCCGACTACACATCACTCGCAATTAAGCTCGCGTAGGTACCCCTCAGGGCCGACCCGTCTTTAGTAATATGGTTCAGTGTAAAGTCATAGTAATCATAGTAATCGTGTGTCTAACACCAAGGGGAACCCTGAGGAACCACCCTCAGTGGATTCCACTCGATGTAATCATCACGGTTGACGTAAGAGGAACCACCCTCGAGGTTCACACTTGATGGGTTGCACGAGAGAGTCGTATCGGAAGTGGTTAAGGAGGAAATCACCCTCGATGACCACGACCTAATAGCTACACTACAGAGATCTCACCAAGAGTGATGTAAGAGGTACCACCCTCAGCACTCGATGGTAACTATGCAGAGTCGAGCAACAAAAGGGTCGTGATGTGATGTGAGGTGTCGGGCTCTGCTCGTCGATCACGTTGATCGAGTCGTCGATGATGAAGCAGGGGCAACAAGGACAAGGTGGGGGTCACTGATGGATCACTAACCAAACTATACTAAGCAGTTTAGGATAAGCAGTTAGGTAACAATAAGCAGGTTACAAAAGCAGGCTATGCATCAGAATAGGAGTAATCAATTACAGTAGGAAAATCTAATGCAAGCATGAGAGAATGGAATGGGTGATATCGGGATGATCGAAGGGGGGATTGCCTGGAAGTTTCGCTTAAAGGGAAGAAGGGTCGTTGTCGACGTAGTCGATCATAGCGGCATCAACAGCGGTCTCGAGGTCTACCGGAGAGAAGAGGGGAACACACAATAAATACAAAGCAAACAAGTGCAAGACTAAGCATGACATGACGAAAAGCAGAACTAGGGTCGACCTAACGTAGTACTGCACGATATAGGTGAAGGGGGAATTCAACCGGGAATGTTTTCCTGATTCCGGACCGCTGTTAGACAGATGATCAGAGGGAGAAAGTTCCATGTTCAGCTAGTTAGAAGCATATGACAGGTAAACGGACCGCGTACCCGGATTCATCTAGTCGTTCTGAGCAACTTTCATGTATGAAACATTTTCATCCGAGTTACGGTTTAATTTCTATGATTTTTCAAAGTTTTAACAATATTCTAAAATTTTTGGTTTTGTTTTAATTCGAGTTGACCAAGTCAATTTGACTGGTCAAAGGGGGTGGTGGCCCACATGTCATAAAGTTGTATCTAATCTAATAAATAAAACTAACTCAATCAAATGGAGCCCATATGTCATAGTGTTGCAGCTAACCTAACTAGAATGATTAGTCCCTAATCTAATCTGTACAGGGCCGGCCATAGGCATAGCCAGCCTCACGGCTGTGCACATACATGCATCGCACAGGGGCACTCGGCCATGGCCAAAAGCAGTAGCAAATGGCAACAACGGGCAGCAGCAGGTAGCATCAGCAGCCAACGCAAAAGAGGTGCAGCAACACAAAGCAAAGCAGCGGCAAAAGTAGCAGGAGGAACGACAAGCAAGCAATAGCTCAGCGGCAGCAGCAAGTAATCAGCAGTGTCATGAAGTAGAAACAGCAAGCAACAACAATGGTGGCGGCGCTAGGGGCATTAGCAGCAGCAGAAGTGAGCAGCAGAAGTTTTAGGCAGAGCAAGCAGTAGCAGGGCAAAGTAGCAGCACGTAGCGCGAGCAGCAAAACAGCCAAGCACGCGGGCGCGCGGCACATTGGCACGGCGAGCGGAGGGCGAGGAAGGGCGCGGCCGGCGCGTATGCGCTGAGGCCAACGGCTGTGGGCCGCCCCAGCGTCGGGCACGGCCGGCAGTGGGCGGCGCCGACGGCTGCGGTGTCAGGTGCAGGGGCGCGATGAGGATAAGCGTGGGGCGGCTGCGGGCTTGGCCTGGCGCAGGGGCGAACGAGGCCCGGGTGGCTGCCCAGCGTCCACCTCCCCCTCTGTGAACAGGGAAAGAAGGAGATGGTTAGGTGGGCTGGGTCAAAGTCCTGTGCGTTCCTGGGCCTAAGTGCACAAAGCCGTTTTCCTATTTATTTTTCTGTAATAAACCTGCTACTGTGCTCTATTTAGATTAGATAACAATTGACTTTTAATTTATATGAAACTTGTCACACAAATACAGGGAAACATCATGGGGCTGCTCAAAAAGTTTCAAAGCATTTTGGGACTGTTTAACTATCTTTAGAAATTGAAAAGGTCAATTACTTGACGGTTGGTCCATTGTTATAAAGTCCAGGGGCATTTTAAGCATCTCCAAAATTGTTTGTTAATGCAAGACAATTACGTAGTGAATATTTTGAACCTAATGAACATTTTTAATTTACCATTGAAGAATTAATAATTTGATTTGCATTTTAAAATTGAATTTGACTTTGATTTTAATCAAGTGACAATTGGCTTAGTAAAATGGTGATGACATGGCATCATTAGGGTGACGTTATTGTAGCTTAACTACCGGGGTGTTACATCTGGCACCCTGCCGGAGGGGGCCATCATCACCGGAGGCCATGGGGAAGGATCTCGGAGGGGCCATCATCGCCATGAAGGCCAAGGACTAGAGGGGGAACCTCTCCCCATCCAGGAGGGAGGCCATGGAGGAGGAAGCACAAGGGGGAAAACTTCTCCTCCTCTCTTTCGGTGGCGCCGGAGTGCCATCGGGAGGGAAATCATCGCCGCGGTGATCGTCTTCATCAACATCACCATCATCATCACCATCCTCATCTCTTTTACGCGGTCCACTCTCCCGCACCCCGCTGTAATCCCTACTTGAACATGGTGCTTTATGCCACATATTATGATCCAATGATGTGTTGCCATCTTATGATGTTTTGAGTAGATATCCTTTGTCTTTGGGTTGATTTATGATCTAGATTGGTATGAGCTGTATGATTTATTTTGGTGATGTCCTATTGTGCCCTCCGTGTTGCGCAAGCGTGAGGGATTCCCGCTGTAGGGTGTTGCAATATGTCCATGATTTACTTATTATCTGTGTTGCTTGAGTGACAGAAGCATAAACACGGATAAGTGGGTCAGGGCATATGGGAATAAAGGGGACTTGATATGTTAATGCTATGGTTGAGTTTTACCTTAATGATCTTTAGTAGTTGCGGATTCTTGCTAGAGTTCCAATCATAAGTGCATATGATCCAAGAAGAGAAAGTATGTCAGCTTATGCCTCTCCCTCATATGAAATTGCAATAGTGATTACATGTCTTGTTAACAATTGCCTAGGATAATTCCGCACACCGACCCATCATTATTCCACACTCGCTATTTATAGTATTTAGTAATATATTCTAAATGTATGATAACAGCACCCACATTTATATTTTAGCTCTTCGATATCATACAAAGTTATCCTCTTCATACCCACAACGTAGTTTTATTTCTCGTTTCTAGTTGGAAGCAAACGTTCGGTGTACGTACAGCCGTATCAGTGGCAGATAGGACTTGAGAGAATATTGATCTTGCCTTTAGCTCCTTGTGGGTTCGACACTCCATGCTTATCACTTCCATCTTTGGAAATTGCTACGATTATTCCCTGCACTTGGGGATTATCAACCCCGAGACCGCTGACGATGCCCTGGTGATCGACTGCTTCACCGTCGGAGTTTTCTTTTCCATCCGCCAAGCAACCAGGCAAGCACCCCCCCCCCTTTTTGAGCATACCGATATCGCCTATACTTACCTCTCTTATGCTTGCATTAGAAGTTGCTGCTATTACTGTTATCCTATTTCTGTTGCATAGCCTGTTTATTGTAACCTACTGTTGTTACCTACCTGCTTATCCTAAACTGCTTAGTATAGGCTGGTTAGAGACCCATCAGAGACACCCGCTTTGACCCAACCGCCCTGCTGCATCTTCAGAAGAGTCAGACAACGAGATGGATAACCAGGCCCCGGCACCGCACATCACCCCTCCTTAGTTGTATGACACTACTGGGTTACTATCGAGTGCTGACGGTGATACCTCGTCAGCACTTCTGATGTTATCCTTGTAGGTTAGACAATCGGTCGTGGTCATCGAGGGTGATTCCTCTTTCACCACTCTCGATAATGACATCATCATGCAACACCTCAATGCGAACCTCGAGGGTGATTCCTCCCAAGTTCACCTTGATGACTACATCACATGTAATCCGTCGAGGGTGATTCCTCAATTTCCCCCCTGGTGTTTGGACACACAGTTACTATGACTTTAACTATGAACCATGATAAAGTCAGGTCGGCCCTGAGTGGTACCCGCGCGAGCATATTTGCAAGTGATGTGGAGTCGGATTGACCTAGAAGGTGCCCGCAAGATAACTACGTGGCGTCGCCAAGCATTCTTAGCTCTTGCCGCAAGTCCACGAGACGGGGCGACGGGGTCACATCGATCGTGAGTCTCTGCTCGTTACCGCGCGCTCCCAAGACACTAACAGTTTGGATATTTGATCCGAGTAGGCCTCTGGCCTTTTTCGCACTAACCACCACACAGGAATAAGTATGGGCACTCTGCGTTGTACGATTCTTCCGAAAGCTCACTGATGTCAGCGACTGAATGGCGCGCACCGGGTTGGAATGTTTAAGCCTGCACTTGTATAAGGGGGCTAGGTCTGCTCACAGGTCGCGCTCGCAATGCGCAGGATTGCAAAGGACGATTGGACCATGACCCCTTCGCATTTAGGATGTAGACTAGCGTGATGGCCTCTCTGTTGAGCCTAGGTAGGACTACAGTATTATCTATTCGAATAGCCATCTCCACGGTAACGGAGGCTCAGAGTTGTATCTTGATTGATACAACTAGAACTAGATACTGAATGCTGAGGCATGTAATGGATATGTGGCTCCGAGATTTCTTTCCCGCAGGGAGTCAGGGAAGGATCTTTGGGCGTTATTGCTACAACATGTTTGTTAAATATAAACTGCTATTCTATACTCTTCTGATTGCTGCAAGATGCTTGGAGCTGCTTGAAGATTCTAGTGTTTGATAGGCTTGGGTTTCCCCTTCTCTTCTGGCATTCTGCAGTTCAGTCCACAGATACTACCCATTTCATTGACACTGATGCGTAAGTAGTGTAGATCCTTGCTTGCAAGTACTTTGGATGAGTACTCACGGTTGCTTTGCTCCCCTTTTCCACTTCTTTCCATTCTTGTTGGATGCTACAACCAGATGGTGGAGCCCAGGATCCAGACGCCACCGCCGACGACTACTACTACTCCAAGGGTACCTACTACTACGTGACAGAGGCCGATGACCAGGAGTAGTTAGGAGGCTCCCAGGCAAGAGGCCTTGCCTTTTCGATCGATGTTGCTTTTGTGCTAGCCTTCTTAAGGCAAACTTGTTTAACTCATATCTGTACTCAGATAATGTTGCTTCCGCTGACTCGTTTGTATTCGAGCTCGTGTATTCGAGCCCTCGAGGCCCTTGGCTTGTAATATAAAGCTTGTGTTATTTTAATTTGTGTCTAGAGTTGTGTTGTGATATCTTCCCGTGAGTCCCTGATCTTGATCGTACACATTTATGTGTATGATTAGTGTACGATTGAATCGGGGGCGTCACACGAGAACACATTCCATGTGTTTTGTAAGTGCCCGAGAACGGTGGATCTATGGCGAGCCATGGTGAAAGTATGGCGAATTCCCGACTTCGAAGCAGTCCGCAACACTGGACCGGAGTGGTTCCTGAACCTCATTGCGGATTGTAACGAGGGGGACCGGCTCCGAGTTCTTATGTTGTTCCGTAGGTGTTGGTTCGTGCGCAATGAAATCCAAAACATCAGAAGTCGGCGCCACCCTTGGAAGTTTCTCGGAGGTTCCTGCAGAGCTACGTTAGGGTATCCAGCAATTTCCGTCAGGGAACTATGACAAAGGGAAGATGGTGGTACAACAGGAAGGAGCGGAGCAACCTATATCACATGTGGAGGCTGGTGTGAAAATTGTACGCAGATGGAGCCCCCCACCGGCCGGATGGACTAAACTCAATGTTGATGGCTCATACTCACATGAGGACGGGAGTGCAGGTTCAGATATGGTGTTCCGTGACCATGAAGGGGCCATCCTCTTCTTAGTGTGTAAGTCCTTGTTGGTTGTGTCCGGACCCCTTGCACGCGGAGCTCGCCGGCTGCATGGAGGGCCTGGCCCTTGCTCACCAATGGACGGAGCTGCCGATCATCGTCGAGAGTGACAGTCTGCAAGCAGTACACATGATCAATGCCAGAGGCCAGGATCGGTCTTAGTACGCCATGGTAATTTTTGAGGTGAAGCGTCTCATGGGTCTAACGGAGTGTAGTGTTACTCATATTTCTAGAGAGCAGAATAATGTAAGTCACACGTTAGCAAACTTCAGAAGGATGGAGGATCGAACTGTGGTATGGATCCGTTCCGGTCCTGGTAACATTCCTAGTCTGTGTAGGGATGAACTTCTTTGCTCTTGAGTAATATACTCCTTTTGCCCCCGCAAAAAAAAGTAGCAGTGTCGGTGTCCTCCAAAAGGCAGCGCCATCCGCAGCAATTTGTTCCCTCGACGGCTGCGGCTACGCAATACGCACCAACCCTCCTCCCACTTTCAAAAGCATCCGGCCACGCGCACCCAACCAAGCTGCTTTTCGTTGTTTTGTTGCTTACCACTATGTAATCATGAACCACGTCCTTTGGTCCACCTCCACCAACACTTTCTTGTAGGCACGGTGGGTTTGGTCCACGTCCCTCCCTCGGGTACTCTGCAAATCCCAGTCTGGTATGTGTAATTTTCAACGTCTTGTTCTTCTCTGGTTCACACGTTACCGTTCCATTGCTAATTGGATATACTAAGCTGTGGTGGGCCAAGAGTAAGTACAATAAGGTGATATAAGCAGGTTATAAAGACTAAAATATTATATCGTTGCTTAGTTAAAGGAGAGAGAAGAGAAGCAAGCTCTTGACTAGTACTATTTCGTCCCGATTTATTGGTCCCTTCGTAGTTTGTGTTCAATTTTGACCAAAGATTTAACTAACAAAATGTTAGTGCATGCTAACAAAAAAATATCCTTGAATTCGTATTTGAACATAGCTTCAATGATATAAGTTTTATGGCATGCATGAATATTTTGTTAGTTAAATATATGATCAAAGTTGACATGAAATACAATGAGGACCAATAAACTAGGACAGAGGTAGTAGCCAGCTGCACCACGAGCTCCAAGACATTTTGTGAGGTTGTAAGGTGGGCCAACTGTTCATAAAGTAGTACACATTTAAAATGTATTATTGTACATGCCATCTATTAGGTTGGTGGTAGATGACATGACAACTCTTTATAGTCGATTGTTGGCTCTATTATTAACCATGCTCTAATGCTTCGGCGGGTGTTGCTGATCGAGATTGATTGCTACGCGCTTCATTGAAAACGGCTCTGTTCATGATGCCCTTCACGATCATTGGATCTCCCGACCGACACATCTATCGACCTATCTGTCGATCACATATCCAACAATTCTACACTCTTTGAGCTCGGTTGCAGGATGTTCACCTTAGTGAGATCAAAGACGACATTATCTAGAACGTTATTGCCAACCGCATCTACTCAGACAAATCGGCGTACAAGGTGCAGTTTGAGGGGGCGACCTCCACATCGTTGTTTGGGACAATTGGGCACTGCCCAAGTGTAAGTTCTTGGCATGGCTTCTCATCAAGAATAGAGTCTAGACTCTAATCGCCTGCAGAGACGGGGATGGCCAAACTGCCGCTTTTGTCAACTTTGTAAGAGGGAGCCACAGTTCGTTGCTCACATCTTCTTCAAGTGTCGGTACCCCTTCCGAATTTGGACCACCGTTAGAGTTTTCTCGATGCGCCGGAGCTAGCCATTGTTGATTGGGGAGGTTTGGCTTCGGTCCACAAGTGGTGGAAGCTCACGGTCCTCGCGCCCGGCAACAGAAGAAAGGCCAACGCCTTGCTTATTATACTAGTAATCTGGGAGCTTTAAAATGAGAGGAAAGTGTGAGTCTTCCGTAACAAAACGACTTTGCCCACAATCATCTCTGTAAACTGTTGGAAATATGCCCTAGAGGCAATAATAAAAGTATTATTATATTTCAATGTTCATGATAAATGTCTTTTATTCATGCTATAACTGTATTATCCGGAAATCGTAATACACGTGTGAATACTTAGACCACAATATGTCCCTGGTGAGCCTCTAGTTGACCAACTCGTTGTGATCAACAGATAGTCATGGTTTCCTGACTATGGACATAGGATGTCGTTGATAACGGGATCACATCATTAGGAGAATGATGTGATGGACAAGACCCAATCCTAAGCATAGCATAAAAGATCGTGTAGTTCGTTTTGCTAGAGCTTTGCAAGTGTCAAGTATCTCTTCCTTCGACCATGAGATCGTGTAACTCCCGGATACCGTAAGAGTGCCTTGGGTGTATCAAACGTCACAACGTAACTGGATGACTATAAAGGTGCATTACAGGTATCTCCGAAAGTAGCTGTTGGGTTGACACGGATCGAGACTGGGATTTGTCACTCCGTATGACGGAGAGGTATCTCTGGGCCCACTCGGTAATGCATCATCATAATGAGCTCAATGTGACCAAGGTGTTGGACACGGGATCATGCATTACGGTAGGAGTAAAGTGACTTGCCGGTAACGAGACTGAACTAGGTATTGGGATACCGACGATCGAGTCTCGGGCAAGTAACGTACCGATTGACAAAGGGAATTGCATACAGGGTTTGATCGAATCCTCGACATCGTGGTTCATCCGATGACAACATCGAGGAGCATGTGGGAACCATCATGGGTATCCAGATCCCGCTGTTGGTTATTGACTGAGAGCGTCTCGGTCATGTCTGCATGTCTCCCGAACCCGTAGGGTCTACACACTTAAGGTTCGGTGACGCTAGGGTTATTAGGAAGACTAGTATGTGACTACCGAATGTTGTTCGGAGTCCCGGATGGGATCCTGGACGTCACGAGGAGATCCGGAAGGGTCCGGAGGTAAAGATTTATATATGGGAAGTTGTCAAACAGACACCGGGAAGTTTCAGGGTCATACCGGTATTGTACCGGGGCCACCGGAAGGGTTCCGGGGGTCCACCGGGAGGGGCCACCCCTCCCGGGGGGCCACATGGGCTGCGTGGGGCAGGGAGCCAGCCCCTGGTGGGCTGGCCGCACCCCCTCCCTTGGGCCCATGCGCCTAGGGTTGAGGGGGGAACCCTAGAGGGGGCGCCCCCCTTGGCTTGGGGGGCAAGCCACCCTCTCCCCTCTCCCCTAGGCCGCCGCACCCCCCCTAGATGGGTTCTAGGGGGCCGGCCCCCTTCTCCCTTCCCCCTATAAATAGAGGGGTGAGGGGAGGGCAGCTGCACCACCCTCCAAGGCGCAGCCCTCCCCTCCCCAACACCTCTCCTCCTCCGTTGTGTGCTTGGCGAAGCCCTGTCGGAGTACTGCCTCTCCACCATCACCACGCCGTCGTGCTGCCGGTGGAGCTGTCTTCCTCAACCTCTCCTTCCCCCTTGCTGGATCAAGAAGGAGGAGACGTCTCCCGTCCCGTACGTGTGTTGAACGCGGAGGTGCTGTCCGTTCAGCACTTGGTCATCGGTGATTCGAATCATGTCGAGTACGACTACATCATCACCTTGCAAGCTTCCGCACGCGATCTACAAGTGGTATGTAGATGCAAACTCTCTCCCTTGACTCGTTGCTTAGATGAACTCATAGATGGATCTTGGTGAAACCGTAGGAAAAATTTTAATTTTCTGCAATGTTCCCCAACAGTGGCATCATGAGCTAGGTCTATGCGTAGTTCTCTTTGCACGAGTAGAACACAACTTTTGTTGTGGGCGTGGATTTTGTCATCTTACTTGCCTCTACTAGTCTTTTCTTGCTCAACGGTATTGTGGGATGAAGCGGCCCGGACCAACCTTACACGTACGCTTACGTGAGACCGGTTCCACCGACTGACATGCACTAGTTGCATAAGGTGGCTGGCGGGTGTCTGTCTCTCCCACTTTATTGGAGCGGAATCGATGAACAGGGCCCTTATGAAGGGTAAATAGAAGTTGACAAAATCACGTTGTGGTGATTCGTAGGTAAGAAAACGTTCTTGCTAGAACCCAATTGCAGCCACGTAAAAGATGCAACAACAATTAGAGGACGTCTAACTTGTTTTTGCAGCGATTGATCATGTGATGTGATATGGCCAGAAGTTGTGATGAATGATGAATTGTGATGTATGAGATCATGTTCTTTGTAATAGGATTCACGACTTGCATGTCGATGAGTATGACAACCGGCAGGAGCCATAGGAGTTGTCTTTATTTTTTGTATGACCTGCGTGTCATTGAATAACGCCATGTAAACTACTTTACTTTATTGCTAAACGTTAGTCATAGAAGTAGAAGTAGTCGTTGGCGTGACAACTTCATGAAGACACGATGATGGAGATCATGATGATGGAGATCATGGTGTCAAGCCGGTGACAAGATGATCATGGAGCCCCGAAGATGAAGATCAATGGAGCTATATGATATTGGCCATATCATGTCACAACTATATAATTGCATGTGATGTTTATTATGTTTATACATCTTGTTTACTTAGGACGACGGTAGTAAATAAGATGATCCCTTACAAAAATTTCAAGAAGTGTTCTCCCCTAACTGTGCACCGTTGCTACAGTTCGTCGCTTCTAAGCACCACGTGATGATCGGGTGTGATGGATTCTTACGTTCACATACAACGGGTGTAAGACAGTTTTACACAGCGAAAACACTTAGGGTTAACTTGACGAGCCTAGCATGTGCAGACATGGCCTCGGAACACGGAGACCGAAAGGTCGAACACGAGTCGTATGGAAGATACGATCAACATGAGAATGTTCACCGACGATGACTAGTCCGTCTCACGTGATGATCAGACACGGGCTAGTCGACTCGGATCGTGTAACACTTAGATGACTAGAGGGATGTCTAATCTAAGTGGGAGTTCATAATTTGATTAGAACTTTATTATCATGAACTTAGTCTAAAACCTTTGCAAATATGTCTTGTAGATCAATGGCCAACGCTAATGTCAACATGAACTTCAACGCGTTCCTAGAGAAAACCAAGCTGAAAGATGATGGCAACAACTATACGGACTGGGTCCGGAACCTGAGGATCATCCTCATAGCTGCCAGGAAACAATATGTCCTAGAAGGACCGCTAGGTGACGCTCCCGTCCCAGAGAACCAAGACATTATGAATGCTTGGCAGTCTCGTGCTGATGATTACTCCCTCGTTCAGTGCGGCATGCTTTACAGCTTAGAACCGGGGCTCCAAAAGCGTTTTGAGCACCACGGAGCATATGAGATGTTCGAAGAGCTGAAACTAGTTTTTCAAGCTCATGCCCGGGTCGAGAGATATGATGTCTCCGACAAGTTCTACAGTTGTAAGATGGAGGAAAACAGTTCTGTCAGTGAGCACATCCTGAAGATGCCTGGGTTGCACAACCGTATGACCCAGCTGAACATTGACCTCCCAGATGAGGCGGTCATTGACAGAATCCTCCAGTCGCTCCCACCAAGCTACAAGAGCTTTGTGATGAACTACAACATGCAGGGGATGGAAAAGACCATTCCTGAAGTGTTCTCGATGCTGAAGTCAGCAGAGGCTGAAATCAAGAAAGAACATCAAGTGTTGATGGTCAATAAGACCACTAAGTTCAAGAAGGGCAAGGGTAAGAAGAACTTCAAGAAGGACGGCAAAGATGTTGCCGCGCCTGGTAAGCCAGTTACCGGGAAGAAGTCAAAGAATGGACGCAAGCCTGAGACTGAGTGCTTTTATTGCAAGGGGAAGGGTCACTGGAAGCGGAACTGCCCCAAATACTTAGCGGATAAGAAGGCCGGCAACACCAAAGGTATATTTGACATACATGTGATTGATGTGTACCTTACCAGTACTCGTAGTAACTCCTGGGTATTTGATACCGGTGTCGTTGCTCATATTTGTAACTCACAGCAGGAGCTGCGAAATAAACGGAGACTGGCGAAGGACGAGGTGACGATGCGCGTCGGGAATGGTTCCAGAGTCGATGTGATCGCCGTCGGCACGCTGCCTCTACATTTACCTACGGGATTAGTTTTGAACCTTAATAATTGTTATTTAGTGCCAAGTTTGAGCATGAACATTGTATCTGGATCTCGTTTAATACGAGATGGCTACTCATTTAAGTCTGAGAATAATGGTTGTTCGATTTATATGAGAGATATGTTTTATGGTCATGCTCCGATGGTCAATGGTTTATTCTTAATGAATCTCGAGCGTAATATTACACATGTTCATAGTGTAGATGCCAAAAGATTTAAAGCTGATAACGATAGTCCCACATACTTGTGGCACTGCCGCCTTGGTCACATTGGTGTCAAGCGCATGAAGAAGCTCCATGCCGATGGACTTTTAGAGTCTCTTGATTATGAATCGTTTGACACGTGCGAACCATGCCTCTTGGGCAAAATGACCAAGACTCCGTTCTCCGGAACAATGGAGCGAGCAACCAACTTGTTGGAAATCATACATACCGATGTGTGCGGTCCAATGAGCGTTGAGGCTCGCGGAGGATATCGTTATGTTCTCACTCTCACTGATGACTTGAGTAGATATGGGTATGTCTACTTAATGAAACACAAGTCTGAGACCTTTGAAAAGTTCAAGGAATTTCAGAATGAGGTAGAGAATCAACGTGACCGAAAGATAAAATTCTTACGATCAGATCGTGGAGGAGAATACTTAAGTCACGAATTTGGTACACACTTAAGGAAATGTGGAATCGTTTCACAACTCACACCGCCTGGAACACCTCAGCGAAACAGTGTGTCCGAACGTCGTAATCGCACTCTATTGGATATGGTGCGGTCTATGATGTCTCTTACCGATTTACCGCTATCATTTTGGGGATACGCTCTAGAGACAGCTACATTCACTTTAAATAGGGCACCGTCTAAATCCGTTGAGACGACACCGTATGAATTATGGTTTGGAAAGAAACCTAAGCTGTCGTTTCTAAAAGTTTGGGGATGCGATGCTTATGTCAAGAAACTTCAACCTGAAAAGCTCGAACCCAAGTCGGAAAAATGCGTATTCATAGGATACCCTAAGGAAACTGTCGGGTATACCTTCTACTTAAGATCCGAAGGCAAGATCTTTGTTGCCAAGAACGGATGCTTTCTGGAAAAAGAGTTTCTCTCGAAAGAAGTAAGTGGGAGAAAAGTAGAACTCGATGAAGTACTACCTCTTGAGCGGGAAAGTGGCGCAGCGCAGGAAACCGTTCCTGTGATGCCCACACCAACTGAAGAGGAAAACAAAGATGATGATCAAGGTACTTCGGATCAAGTTACTGCTGAACTTCGTAGGTCCACAAGGACACGTTCCGCACCAGAGTGGTACGGCAACCCTGTCCTGGAAATCATGTTGTTAGACAACAATGAACCTTCGAACTATGGAGAAGCGATGGCGGGCCCGGATTCCAACAAATGGCTTGAAGCCATGAAATCCGAGATAGAATCCATGTATGAAAACAAAGTATGGACTTTGACAGACTTGCCCGATGATCGGCGAGCAATAGAAAACAAATGGATCTTTAAGAAGAAGAAGGACGTGGATGGTAATGTTACAATCTATAAGGCTCGACTTGTCGCTAAGGGTTATCGACAAGTTCAAGGGATTGACTACGACGAGACTTTCTCTCCCGTAGCGAAGCTGAAGTCCGTCCGAATCATGTTAGCAATTGCCGCATACTATGATTATGAGATATGGCAAATGGACGTCAAAACGGCATTCCTTAACGGGCATCTTAAGGAAGAACTGTATATGATGCAGCCGGAAGGTTTTGTCGATCCTCGGAACGCTAACAAAGTATGCAAGCTCCAGCGATCCATTTATGGACTGGTGCAAGCATCTCGGAGTTGGAACATTCGCTTTGATGAGATGATCAAAGCGTTTGGGTTTATGCAGACTTATGGAGAAGCCTGCGTTTACAAGAAAGTGAGTGGGAGCTCTGTAGCATTTCTCATATTATATGTAGATGACATACTCTTGATGGAAAATAATATAGAATTTCTGGACAGCATTAAGGCCTACTTGAATAAGTGTTTTTCAATGAAGGACCTTGGAGAAGCTGCTTATATATTAGGCATCAAGATCTATAGAGATAGATCGAGACGCCTCATAGGTCTTTCACAAAGCACATACCTTGATAAATTTTTGAAGAGGTTCAAAATGGATCAGTCCAAGAAGGGGTTCTTGCCTATGTTACAAGGTGTGAGATTGAGCTCGGCTCAGTCACCGACCACGGCAAAAGATAAAGAAGAGATGAGTGCCATCCCCTATGCTTCAGCCATAGGATCTATTATGTATGCCATGCTGTGTACCAGACCCGATGTAAACCTTGCCGTAAGTTTGGTAGCAAGATACCAAAGTAATCCCGGCAAGGAACACTGGACAGCGGTCAAGAATATCCTAAAGTACCTGAAAAGGACGAAGGACATGTTTCTCGTTTATGGAAGAGACGAAGAGCTCGTCGTAAAGGGTTACGTCGACACTAGCTTCGACTCAGATCTGGATGACTCTATGTCACAAACCGGATACGTGTATATGTTGAATGGTGGAGCAGTAAGCTGGTGCAGCTGCAAGCAGAGCGTCGTGGCGGGATCTACGTGTGAAGCGGAGTACATGGCAGCCTCGGAGGCAGCGCATGAAGCGATTTGGGTGAAGGAGTTCATCACCGACCTAGGAGTCATACCCAATGCGTCGGGGCCGATCAAACTCTTCTGTGACAACACTGGAGCTATTACCCTCGCCAAGGAGCCCAGGTTTCACAAGAAGACCAGGCACATCAAGCGTCGTTTCAACTCCATCCGTGAAAATGTTCAAGATGGAGACATAGAGATTTGCAAAGTGCACACGGATCTGAATGTCGCAGATCCGCTGACTAAACCTCTCTCGCGTGCAAAACATGATCAACACCAGAACTCTATGGGTGTTCGATTCATCACAATGTAACTAGATTGGTGACTCTAGTGCAAGTGGGAGACTGTTGGAAATATGCCCTAGAGGCAATAATAAAAGTATTATTATATTTCAATGTTCATGATAAATGTCTTTTATTCATGCTATAACTGTATTATCCAGAAATCGTAATACACGTGTGAATACTTAGACCACAATATGTCCCTGGTGAGCCTCTAGTTGACCAGCTCGTTGTGATCAACAGATAGTCATGGTTTCCTGACTATGGACATAGGATGTCGTTGATAACGGGATCACATCATTAGGAGAATGATGTGATGGACAAGACCCAATCCTAAGCATAGCATAAAAGATCGTGTAGTTCGTTTTGCTAGAGCTTTGCAAGTGTCAAGTATCTCTTCCTTCGACCATGAGATCGTGTAACTCCCGGATACCGTAAGAGTGCCTTGGGTGTATCAAACATCACAACGTAACTGGGTGACTATAAAGGTGCATTACAGGTATCTCCGAAAGTAGCTGTTGGGTTGACACGGATCGAGACTGGGATTTGTCACTCCGTATGACGGAGAGGTATCTCTGGGCCCACTCAGTAATGCATCATCATAATGAGCTCAATGTGACCAAGGTGTTGGACACGGGATCATGCATTACGGTACGAGTAAAGTGACTTGCTGGTAACGAGACTGAACTAGGTATTGGGATACCGACGATCGAGTCTCGGGCAAGTAACGTACCGATTGACAAAGGGAATTGCATACAGGGTTTGATCGAATCCTCGACATCGTGGTTCATCCGATGACAACATCGAGGAGCATGTGGGAACCATCATGGGTATCCAGATCCCGCTGTTGGTTATTGACTGAGAGCATCTCGGTCATGTCTGCATGTCTCCCGAACCCGTAGGGTCTACACACTTAAGGTTCGGTGACGCTAGGGTTATTAGGAAGACTAGTATGTGACTACCGAATGTTGTTTGGAGTCCCGGATGGGATCCTGGACGTCACGAGGAGATCCGGAAGGGTCCGTAGGTAAAGATTTATATATGGGAAGTTGTCAAACAGACACCGGGAAGTTTCGGGGTCATACCGGTATTGTACCGGGGCCACCGGAAGGGTTCCGGGGGTCCACCGGGAGGGGCCACCCCTCCCGGGGGGCCACATGGGCTGCGTGGGGCAGGGAGCCAGCCCCTGGTGGGCTGGCCGCACCCCCTCCCTTGGGCCCATGCGCCTAGGGTTGAGGGGGGAACCCTAGAGGGGGCGCCCCCCTTGGCTTGGGGGGCAAGCCACCCTCTCCCCTCTCCCCTAGGCCGCCGCACCCCCCCCTAGATGGGTTCTAGGGGGCCGGCCCACTTCTCCCTTCCCCCTATAAATAGAGGGGTGAGGGGAGGGCAGCCGCACCACCCTCCAAGGCGCAGCCCTCCCCTCCCCAACACCTCTCGTCCTCCGTTGTGTGCTTGGCGAAGCCCTGTCGGAGTACTGCCTCTCCACCATCACCACGCCGTCGTGCTGCCGGTGGAGCTGTCTTCCTCAACCTCTCCTTCCCCCTTGCTGGATCAAGAAGGAGGAGACGTCTCCCGTCCCGTACGTGTGTTGAACGCGGAGGTGCTGTCCGTTCAGCACTTGGTCATCGGTGATTCGAATCACGTCGAGTACGACTACATCATCACCTTGCAAGCTGCCGCACGCGATCTACAAGTGGTATGTAGATGCAAACTCTCTCCCTTGACTCGTTGCTTAGATGAACTCATAGATGGATCTTGGTGAAACCGTAGGAAAAATTTTAATTTTCTGCAACGTTCCCCAACATAAACATCCAGCCAGAGGCGAGGAATTTGGTTCTCACCGAGGCAAAACATTTGAGCTCTTTGATGCCGCGAGAGTAGTGTTCCTATTTTATTTTGAGAGGCGTTTGTGTCGGTCTCTCTAAAACCTTAAACCTTGTTACTCCCTCTTCTTTATTAATAAGATGTGGCAAATCTTTTGCCTTTCTTTCAGAAAAGACAAGAGAAGAGGAATGGCGCCTATAACGTGCAAACTTAGAGTGGATTAGACTAAACAAATGTTAACATGAGAGAAAATTCCAGGAGAAATCGGTTATCGCTTGTCTACCTTGTCCTTTTGCCTCATTGTTGTTGATCTTTTAGAGCAATTTTGATATGCCTGAAATGGATGGTTGCTTTTCTCAAAAGGGGAGATAAATTCCAACCTCTCGATTGAGTGATGCATATAACCACCTTCATTATATGATTCAACAGTATGAAAAAAAAACAAAAAATGGATCAACCCTAATCCACTTTCCTGGCGACCTCTATCGCTACACCTACAAGCTTGATGGTGTGTCCTAACCTCGCAACGACACACACCATCTAATCTGGACAAGCCACAGCTGCCCCACGGTGAGCTGAGAGCACCAACTGGTTCAATAAACCCTCGGCATGCATCGCATGCGCATGCTCTACAATCTGCCACCGACAACTTTCGTCGTTTCATCCTTAGGATGGATCAACGCATTGACCTTACCACACTCAATTGTCGTCGTCGCCACCACGACACCAGACAAATCCACCACCCTACGCTCATCGATCAGACACATCCGTCATCAAGACTCCGTGCCTTTGAGACCCATCGTCGTCGGTGAGGTAGAAACGACGTTGCTCCAACTCTAGCCCCATTTAGTCAGCACTTGCTCCAAGAATGATGCCCCCATGAGGGTGAATGGCGGTAAATGCCACCATTGTCCGATCCTAAAGACCGAGTAAACGGGTTTCCCCTGGAGCAAATGACCCCTCCATCCGAGTCCGCGTGGTGGTACAACGCCGCCACACTCGCGAGATCGCGAGCCTTCACTGCCCCCTTCTGTAACTTCCCTTCTTTCGTCCGTCCACGAGGTAGTCAAAAGAAATAGAGAAAGGGGCGGCGATAACGCAGGAGTCACATTGGCGAAGCTCGAAAACAATGCCTCCAAGGAGGTAAATGAACGCCACACACCGCCACTGTCCAGTATGGCAAGCCAAGCCCAAGGTTTTCCTTGGAGGTCTATAGGACCACTACCATGACGATGCCCTTCAAGGAGGTTAGCGGCGTCTGCAGACATCGCCGCATCAACTTCAATGATAGATTCGTGCAAAGGATTTCTCCTTGGTGATTGTCAAGAGATCTAGAGGCATAGGTGCACATCGGAGACGCCCACCAAGGCAAAAGGAAAGGCCGAGTGAGGTCAGACAGATCCGAGCACACGACCCAAATTCATCCAACTTGAGCCCAACCAAAGGGGCCGCCGCCAGTAGGGAGGACATCCGAGCGCGCCTGCCATGGATCCACCGCCACCACCATCTGGCCACCAGCGCGCCGCATCCTAGCACGGCAGTGACCAGCCTCCCACTGCCCGTGAGGAGATGAGCGCCGTAGCACCCTGTGAGGCCACACGGCAGTGACCAGCCACCAACTGCGCGCGAGGAGATGATGCACGCAGCCAAACTGTGGTTCATTTTTTTTTATTCTTTTGCGACTCACAGGAGCTTTATAAATTAAGGAGCATGGTTACGATCATTCTGCAAGCAGATTCTCGGGAATTTGGGTATGAAATTCATCCAAACACATCTATGTCTATCTTCACTAGCCTGCCTAGCACAAAGGTGAGCCAACATATTGGCCTCCCTCTTTGCAGACATTAAAGAAAAAGTGCAAAATTCCCACTCATCTCGTCGATCTCATGAAGAATCATAGCAACCTCAGATCTCTTAAATTTCTTTGATTTGCAAAGATTATCCACCGTCAGGTCATCCGTTTCCACAATGATTGTTGACTATCGTGATTATTAGAAAAGCTAGGATAGCGTAGCATATTATTCTACCTTGCCTTCTACTCCAAGATGATCATGTACTCCTATATATATGCCCACGAGGCTCAAGCAATACATCAACAATTTCCATGTAAGACAATAAGTTTTGGGGAACCAGCACAACCCTCTAGGGGTGGCTTATCTCATTATATATGATGGTTGTGTTACAATATGTACCATATACGTACATAGGTACAGAAGCTATACATAGTCTAACACCCTCCCTCAATCTTAGCCACTTTCTAAAGAACTGAGAAGGGTAAGATTGCGCCTACAAGCCTCAAACTGTGGCAGCGGTAAAGGCTTAGTGAAGATGTCTGCAAGTTGATCCTTAGATGAGATAAACTTGATCTGGAGTTGCTTCTGTGATACACGTTCCCGTACAAAGTGATAGTCAACTTCAATGTGTTTCATTCGGGCATGAAATACTGGATTTGCAGAAAGGTATGTAGCACCGATGTTATCACACCAAAGAATAGGAGGCTGTGGTTGAGACAAACCCAACTCCTGAAGCAAAGACTGCACCCAAATAATCTCTGCAGTAGCATTAGCCACAGCCTTGTACTCAGCTTCAGTACTGCTACGTGACACAGTAGCCTGTTTCCAAGCACTCCAGGCGATCAAATTAGAGCCAAAGAATACTGCATAACCCCCCGTGGATCGCCTGTCATCTGGGCTACCAGCCCAATCTGCATCAGAGAAGGCCGAAAGGACCCGAGAGGAAGTCGGCCGAATATGCATACCAAATGTCAGGGTGAACTGAACATAACGAAGAATGCGTTTAACAGCAGCCCAATGAGTATCTCTGGGAGCCTGAAGATACTGACAAACCCTGTTAACAGCATAAGAGATATCTGGTCTCGTGATCGTCAAGTACTGAAGTCCACCAACAATGCTCCTGTACTCTGTGGCATCCGCAGGAGACAAAAGCTCACCATCAACAGTTGTTATCTTGTCGGTAGACGACATGGGTGTGGTGGTCGGTTTGCACTTCAGCATGCCAGCTCTCTGTAACAACTCCAAGGAGTACTTCTTCTGCGTAAGGACAAGACCATTAGCACGAGAAGTGACCTCAACTCCAAGAAAGTAGTGAAGCTTCCCAAGATCTTTGACCGCAAAATCAGCACCAAGAGAGCAGACAAGAGCATCAACAGCATACTGAGAAGAGCTGACAAGGATAATATCATCGACATATACCAAAAGATACATAGTGACTTCTGGCTTCTGTAGAAGAAATAACGAAGTGTCAGCAGTAGACGGCACAAACCCATGAGCACGAAGGGCAGAGGCAAGGCGGGCATGCCAGGCACGAGGAGCTTGCTTCAAACCATATAGTGCTTTGGAAAGACGACAGATATAGTCAGGACGATCAGGATCAGAGAAACCAGGCGGCTGTTTCATATAAACCTCTTCCTCCAAAAATCCATGTAGAAAAGCATTCTGCACATCAAGTTGACGAAGTGACCAACCACGAGAAACAACAATGGAGAGAAGAAGCCGAATAGTGGTAGGCTTGACGACAGGACTGAAGGTGTCCTCATAGTCAAGACCATGACGCTGCCGAAAACCGCGAGCAACAAGTCGCGCTTTGTAACGCTCAATAGATCCATCCGAATGCTTCTTCACTTTGAATACCCATTTTGAGTCAATAACATTTACCCGTGGTGGTGGAGGAATGAGAGTCCATGTCTTGTTACGAAGAGAGCATGAAACTCCTGCTCCATAGCCTCTCGCCAATGTGGAATGCGCAGGGCAGCCTGATATGAGCGAGGCTCGGAAGATGGATCCGCAACAGCAGCAGCCAAACAAGCAGCCAACCAAGCAACCGTACCATCCTTACGTTCCTTAGGTTTGAAAATGCCACTGCGACTGCGTGTATGTGGTCGGGACACAGGAACCACCGAGGTCGACGGAGCAGCCTGCAACGGGCTGGAGGACGGCGATGTTGACGAGTCAGCCGGTGACGAGGAGCCAGTCACGGTAGCCTCGGACTCGGTTGGCGAAGAAGGCCGACCCACCGGCGAAACCGGCAGAGCAGACGAAGCAGCTGGCGACTCCGGCATCACAGACCGGGCCGATGGCGAGCTCGGCATAGTGGGCCATGGCGCGGCCGGTGTCGCGGGCCGATCCGCTGATGAAGGCGACGTGAGGACCCGAGCCGCGGGCGAAGACGGCGTGACGGGCCGAGCCGCAGGTGAAGACGGCGTGACGGGCCGAGCCGCGGGCGACTCGGCGGCCGCTGGCGAAACGGACCGAGCAGTGGAGATGCTCGGCGCGACGGGCTCGTCGGGTGACCATGCATGGGCACGCGAATCGATGCCATGCAACATAGGGCGATCGACGTGCCCACCAGAAGACGACGATGATGATGGTGAATCCTCCAACAGCTCCAAACGAGCTCCACGTCCGGTTCCTGCACCATGGTTAGGTAACAGCAAAGGAGAGTATGCAACATCATCAAATTGGTCAGAAGCAACAGAGGATGAATGCAGGGATGGTGGTTCGACAGTGGACACAGGAAGGTTGGCAAAGGGAAAAACATGCTCATCAAACACGACGTCCCGAGATATATAGACACGATTAGTGGGAACATGAAGACATTTGTAACCTTTATGAAGAGAGCTATAGCCAAGAAAAACACACTTCTTAGAACGAAACTCAAGCTTGCGCTTGTTATATGGACGAAGATGCGGCCAGCAAGCACACCCAAATACCTTGAGAAAGGTATAATCAGGTTGTTCATTAAGGAGAACCTCAATGGGAGTCTTCATGTTTAAAACACGAGTAGGAGTACAGTTGATGAGAAAGCATGCAGTGGTGAAAGCATCACTCCAAAACCGAAACGGAACAGATGCATGGGCCAAAAGAGTAAGACCAGCTTCAACAATATGACGATGCTTACGTTCGACTGAACCATTCTGCTGATGTGTATGTGGACATGCTAAACGATGAGCTATCCCAAGCGACTGAAAGAAAGAGTTGAGGTTGCGATACTCGCCCCCCAGTCTGACTGGACATGAACAATTTTGTGCTTGAGAAGACGTTCAACATGTTTTTGAAACTGAACAAAAATATCAAACACATCAGATTTGCGTTTAATAAGGTAAAGCCAGGTAAAGCGACTATAAGCATCAACGAAACTGATATAGTAATTATGACCACTGACAGAAGTCTGAGCAGGACCCCATACATCTGAAAACACAAGTTCTAAAGGATGTTTCACCTCACGACTGGACTCCGAAAAAGGAAGTTGATGACTCTTCCCCTGCTGACAAGCATCACACACTGCTACATCTTTATGACTAGACAAACTAGGAAGCTCATGACGACGCAAAATATGACGGACAATAGGTGTGGCCGGGTGACCAAGACGAGCATGCCACTGTGACGGAGAGACCCAAACTCCACTGAAAACACGAGCAACACCAGGATGCTCCAGACGGTAGAGGCCCTGGCACAACCGCCCACTAAGAAGAATGTCCCTCGTGCCCCGATCCTTAATAAAAAGATCAAAAGGGTGAAATTCACAAAGCACATTATTATCACGTGTGAGTTTAGGAACTGAAAGAAGATTACGGGTCACAGATGGAACTCGAAGAACATTGCGAAGCTGAAGACTCCTATTGGCATGTCTAGTGAGAAGAGATGCTTGACCAATATGAGAGATGTGCATACCTGCTCCATTGGCGGTGTGGATCTTGTCGGAGCCATGATAGGGTTCACGAGTGTGAAGCTTCCCCATCTCGCTGGTTAGATGCTCTGTCGCCCCAGAGTCCATGTACCAGTGTGGATCGATGGAGTAGGACTGAGTGTGTCCCTGTTGCTTCTGCGGCGCGGGACGATCAGCCATGGCGACCTGACGGGCATTGTTGCGTGTATCTTTGCCGTCATTGCCAAGACCAAGGAACCTTCGCTGGAAGCGCTTATGACACTTGAAGGCCCAGTGCCCATCGCGGCCACAAAGCTGACACACACGTGGACCGCCAGCCCCCGGTAAGGTCGCAGTAGGTGGGGGGGCCGAGGCGGGCGAGGGTGGCAGCCCCAAGGGAGACCGGGGTGATGAAGAAGAGCGGCCACCCTTGGTGGCGGCGTTGGCCGAGAGGGAGCCAGTGCCCCTGGTGCGGCGAGTCTCGACCCGTTGCTCAGTGAGAAGGAGCCGAGAGAAAACCTCGTGTGCCAGCATGGGTGTCGAGTTGCCCCGCTCGTTGATGATCTCGACTAAGGCATCATACTCCTCATCAAGACCATTGACAATAAACGAGTTGAACTCGGAGTCGGTGAGGGGCTGTCCAATGGAGGCCAATGTGTCGGCGAGGCCTTTGACCTTGTTGTAGAACTCAGTGGCAGTGGAGTCAAGCTTCTGACACTCTCCAAGCTGACGACGGAGTGCAGAGACACGAGCCTGGGACTGCGCTGCAAAGGTGCGCTCAAGGATGGTCCAGGCCTCATGAGACGTCTTCGCGAAGACAACAAGGCCGGCAACTGCCGGCGAGAGCGACCCCTGGATGGAGGAGAGGTTCGCGTGGTCCTGCCCCGTCCAGACGCGATGGGCCGGATTGTAGACCGGACCGTGCACGCTGTCTACCAGCGCGGGTGGGCAGGGAAGCGATCCGTCGACGTAGCCTAGCAGGTAGTGACTCCCCAAGAGCGGGAGAACCTGCGCACGCCAGAAGATGTAGTTGTCGGCGGAGAGCTTGATGGTGATGAGATGACCGAAGTGAAACGGCCGCGGCGAAGACAATCCCATCGAGGAGGCTGCCTGGGGTGCAAACACCATGGAGGCAGCCGGAGGCACCGAAGCCGATGCGGGAGGAGGCGGGACCGCAGCCAGGGCGGGCGCCGCAAAGCTCGCGGCCGGTGCGGACGCCGCAAGGCCCGCGGCCGGGGCGGAAGCCGCCAACCCCGCCAGCGGGGCAGTGTGATCCGCTTGCGGCAGGAGCGGCGGGACGACGCCTGCGGAGTCCGCAGCGGACGGCGGCGCCGCGGTGTGGACCACGAGGTCACGCCCAAGCGAGGGCGCCGGCGGCGTGGAGAAGACAGAGCCGATGCTCCTTGTCCCGATCGGAGCCGGAACAGAGACAGCATCGAGCGGGAGGTTGAGCAGAGCCGCAAGAGAGGCCGGGAGGAAGCCCGCAGCAGTGGAACCGGTGGTGGCGGCGCTCGATATGGCGGCGGCGCGATCGGTGGCGCGGCGGCGGCGGTGAAGGCGGCGGCGGCTGCGGCGGCGGTGCGGGTATTAGGGTTTAGAAGCGGAAACGATCGTAACCTAGCGTGATACCATGTAAGACAATAAGTTTTGGGGAACCAGCACAACCCTCTAGGGGTGGCTTATCTCATTATATATAATGGTTGTGTTACAATATGTACCATATACGTACATAGGTACAGAAGCTATACATAGTCTAACATTCCACAATCTTCTCTCTCTCCCTTCTAACATGGTATCAGCCTAACTGATCCAACCCTAGCCGCCGCCCACCGCTTCCGCCCCGCGCCGACCCTGGGGCGGTCGGCCTCCATGACCGCTGTCGGGGGCCGCATCGCCCGTACCTAGGGTTCGTCCGCCAATCGTGTGTTACCGGTTGCACTAGAGAGTCTTTTCCCGATCCGTTGATTGGGTTTTTCTCTCTCGCCGATCGATTGGTCGGTGTTCTTTATTGGTTTTTCATTCTAAGATCGGTCTACGTCGCCCGTCGCCGCTGTCGATTCCACGCGCCTCTACTCTGACATCGGCACGACTGCACCAGCCTCTTCTGTGACTAGACGGCCTTGCACGACGCGTGGCGTCCTATAACGGTGGTCGTCCACGCATCGGTTCTTCGTGCGGTTCTTCGCCGTCGTCCTACGTGGTGTGGCACGCTGTCAACTCCCGCCATCACATGCGCCCCACACGGGCACGGTTTGCACTGGTGTGGCCGGCTACTCGTTGACCACGGGACAATAGACACTCGTTCATGGCTTGGTTGATGCATGGTTGCATCATGTATGTCTGCACTCGTGTGCTTGCACGCGTCCATACGCATCCCGTTGATGCCGGGTTACATGCTTCTGTCTATCTGTCGGGTCTCCGTCATCCGCCCAAGCAGCCACTCCGCCCTGTCATTGAGTATCCGCGCCTCTCCACCGATCGAGCAATGGGCTGTAGTTGCGTCGTCTTTTAGGACCACAGGGTTGCCGGCCCATGGTTTTTCCGGCGACTGCACCGACCCGCGCGCTACCGCTGCATCGCCCCTTCGGGCCTTAGTGTCGTGGCACGCGGTCCACCGCTGTCCCGAGGCCATCCGTTCCAGGTTGTTTCCGTGGCTGCATTGACCCTTGCGCCGCCGCTTCGTCGCCCCGTTGGGCCGTAGAGAGTGTGGCATGCGGCCCCTGCCGCCGTCCCATGGTTCTTTCGTGGCTGCACCGACCGCGCGCGCTGCCGCTGCGTCGCCCTTCGGGCCGTAGTGGCGCGGCCTGCGGTCGACCGCTACCCCGAGGCCGTCTGTTCCAGACCGTTCCCGTGGCTGCACCGACCCTCGCGCTGCCGCTGCGTCACCCCATTGGGTTGTAGCGAGCGTGGCACGCGGTCCCTTCCGCCGCCCTGAGGTCTTCCCTGTCGTCGCCCCGACCTGCACGCTGCCACTGCGTCGCCCCTTCGGGCCATAGCGCCGTGACACGCGGTCCACTTCGTCGTCCACGTGTGTTGACCTCTGTGTGGTATGTGTCACGCCGCCCTCCTAGGCGCGGGAACGCCATCGTCCACGCTGGTCTTCGTCACGCTGTCGGTTTCTTCCTCGCCTACTTTGAGCCCCGTCCCCGCGCTTCTGACCTAGCTGCCGCTGCCACTCTTCTTCCTGGTCCATGGCGACTACCCTGACACCGGCCACCCCGACTCGACATCTACCACGGCGTCCCTTGCACGGCTACCTCAACAACGGTGACACCACCCTACGCTCTCGGCTACATCGACATGGCCACAAAGGGCTACCGCCTTACTTGAGAAAACTTGTCAGTTTCCACTTCAGCCACGACTTCCGCGATGCATCGACCGTTACGACTGTGACGGGGTGTCTGTCGGCTTACCTTTAGATTCTTCTCCAGTCTCACCGGCTGCGTCACTACTATTGTGACTGCGGGGGATGTTGAGTATGGTGATTATTAGAAAAGTTAGGATAGCATAGGATATTATTCTACCTTGTCTTGTACTCCAAGATGATCATGTACTCCTATATATATGTCCACGAGGCTCAAGCAATACAACAGCAATTTCCACCAATCCTCTCTCTCCCTTCTAAAAATGAAATTACGGAGACCCATGTCGCCTGCCAACCGGACACCATCAAGATCGCGAAGATAATTTACTAAAGCGACGATGGGTTGGCAGTTCACAATGTTGCTTTTGTGTTCACGACGAAACAATTCAACATTTATTCATCGATTGCCCTCTCGTGAAGTAACTTTGGCGGTCCATTCATATAGCTTTTAATATTATTCCTCCAGTTAGTATAGATGCGTTGTTTGGAACGTGACTAAATGGAGTGAAATCTGATATTGTGTCAAGTATTCGGATTGGAATATGCGCACTTCTTTGGGCTATATGGAACTGCAAGAACGATATGATTTTTAACAGACTATGTGTGCTAAACTTCTTGCAGGTTATTTTCAGAGCTACGGCATAGATCCGTATGTGGTTGCTACTCACTCCTATGGCTCCAGGAAGCATTTGGCTACTGGGTGCAACCGATGGGAGATAGTAGCACGGGTTATCTTCAACCGGTTTGAATGATAGTCGGATAGGTCCTTAATGTCCTCTCATCCAGCCGGTTGTGGCTATGATTTGTTTTCCTAACTTTTATTTTTCTTTGCTCCTTTTGTGAGCTGTACTTTAGACACCATACTATTTGTTTTGCTAAACTTGCTTTAATAATATGGCCGCATGCATCTTTTCGATGTAGAGGCCGGAGGAAAACCTCTTTTTCAAAAAAAATCACAATCGCAAAAACTTCCAAAATGAGAGGACTCGCGCAACACCATACCATAGCGCCTGTGCTCGTAACAATTTACCTTCGTGATCACGAACACCAATACCAGTCACGCCCTGGCAGTTCTCTGTTGAGAAGCTCGCGTCAACATTAATTTTCAGAGTTCCAGCGGCAGCCGGCGGCTCCCAAACAAGCTTGGTCTTCTTCACTTGATTAGTTACCTTGTGTAATATCGTAGCCAAATCCATTGCAACATCAATTGGCCAATTAACAGAGTCCGTCATAGCACGGCCATTCTCCCCATGAATCCTTGCATTACGTTCTGACCAAATAGACCAGCTACCAAACAATAATACTTCCTCCGTCCTAAAATTCTTGTCTTAAATTTACCTAGATACAAATGTATCTAATACTAAAACGTGATTTAATACATCCGTATGTAGACAAATATAAAATAAAAAATTTAGGACGTTGGAAGTATGATGCAAGCATCCATGTCCGAGACCAGCTCACCTTCAATCATTTCCATGGACCAAGTACGGGGTTCAGTTTTGGCACCTTCAGCCCAGACCTGAGTTTCATGTTTTGCCAGAAAATCTTTACTCATGTGCATTCAAAAAGTGCATGGAAAATACTCCCTCCGTTCCAAATTCTAGTCTTACATTTGTCTAGATACGGATGTATCTAGTTACGTTTTAGTGTTAGATACATCCATATCTAGACAAATCTAAGACAAATTTTTTGGGACGAAGGGAGTAGATTCTTCACTGCCGCACATCTGACAGAAGGCGATCCGCTCATTGTGCCGTTCTATCAGAATGGATTTACAAGGCACAAATTTTTCCATTACTATCCACCAAAAATTACGAACTTTAGGTGGAATCTTCATTCTCCATAATCTCTTCCACTACTTATGTTCCGACCCAGTAGAGCTTCAAGAGAGAGCTTGTCGCTGCCTTGAAATGATCGCTCTATAAGCCGAACTAATTGAGAATTCGTCATTCCGCTCCAAGTGCTATGCCCATGTGTCATCAGGGAGACGCTGGTCTGCATCCCGTCCCACGCCCCGAGCCCCAGGTCGCCCCCGCGGGTGACAGGGGCGAACCCTAGCACGCCGCCGCAGGCCCCTCCCCTCCGGGCCCCTTCTCCACCACCGTCGTGAGCCGCCGCCGGGCAATGCCTGGCCGGCGTGGGTGGCGACGGTGATCTCGTTCCTCTCTGCTTGGGTCTTGGGCTGGCGCGGGACAACCCTTCTCAAGTGGAGGCGCGAGGCTCCTCGACGCAGTGGTGGGCGGGCAGGGCGGCGTGGTGGCATGCTCCTACTTCTCTAAGGCGCGGCGGCTGCGAGGGATTCGTCTCGAGCGGGAGCATGCGGGCGGCACACTGGCCTGGTCCGCTGGATTTGGCTCCAGGGGTCTATTCTTGGAGCGGGTGGATGGAGGAAGGCCGGCTGGGCCTCCGCAGGGTGCTGGAGCGCCGCTGGTGGCTGGGATCTAACCTCGGTACTGCGGCGGCGGTATGGTGAAAGTGCAACTAATCCCCGGGTGGTTTTGGCAATTCATAACAACATATAGCTCATTGAACTAATAGCCATTCAAGTTAAATGTTGGCATGGACTAGAGATGTGGACCCCTCAGAATGCTAAGGACAAAGATTGGTAAAGGCTCAAGACACTTCTTTTTCATTTTAGTGATCCAAGATCACATTGAGTCCATAGGAAAAACCAATACTATTAAAAGGGGATGAGGTGCTGCTTAATGGTCTACTTGCTCAAAATGCTTAGTGATATGCTCCAAAGCCCTCAACCATTTTCTCATTTCCACATTTGTCCTAAACCTAAAGTCAAACTCGGCCCTACCGATTTAATTCATCCGGCGCCACCGAGTTCACTTGACATGGCCATAGCCAGAAACCCTAATCAGTTCGTATCACCGAAAGGGATCTCGGTCTCACAGAAAGGGATCTCGGTCTCATCGAGATGGGATTGCAAACTCTCTGTTTCCCTTCGTAACGTTTCGGTCATACCGAGATGAGTGATCGGCACCACCGAGTTCGCAATGCAAACTCTCTGTTTACTTCTCGTAACATTTCGGTCTCACCGGAATGAGCGATTGGTCCCACCGAGTTTGCTTGACCAAGTCTCTGTTTGCTTATTGCTGAAATCGGTCTCACCGAGTTCATGCGATCGATCTTATCGAGATAAGGTTTTGCCCTAACCCTAGCACATCGGTCCCACCGAGTTGATCTCGTCGGTCCCACCGAAACCCTAACGTTCACATTTTGAACTAGATCGGTCCACCGAGTTTCTCTATTCTGTCTGAATGAGTTTGGTAAATGGTGTGTAACGGTTAGATTTTGTGTGGAGGGTATATATACCCCTCCACCCCCTTCTCCATTTGAGAGAGAGCCATCAGAACGTGCCTACACTTCCACTACTTATTTTTTGAGAGAGAACCACCTACTCATGTGTTGAGACCAATACATTCCAATCCTACCATAAGAAACTTGATCTCCAGCCTTCGGCAAGTTGCTTTCCACTCAAATCATCTTTTCACCATATCCAAATCTGTGTGGGAGAGTTGAGTGTTGGGGAGACTATCATTTGAAGCACAAGAACAAGGAGTTCATCACCAACACACCATCTATTACATTTTGGAGAGTAGTGTCTCCTAGATCTGTTAGGTGTCAGTTGGTAGCTTCCGTCAATATTGTGGAGTTGAACCAAGGAGTTTGTAAGGGCAAGGAGATCGCCTACTTCGTGAAAAAGTGAGGCAAGTCCTTTGTGGGCGATGGCCATGGTGGGTAGACAAGGTTGCTTCTTTGTGGACCCTTCGTGGGTGGATCCCTCCGTGGAGTCGCGCAACCGTTACCCTTCGTGAGTTGAAGTCTCCATCAACGTGGATGTACGATAGCACCATCTATCGGAACCATGCCAAAAACCTCCGTGTCTACATTGCTTTTGCCCTCTCCAAACCCTTCCCTTTTACCTTCATATGCAATGTTTGACATTCCACTGCTACACTCTTAGAATTGCATGTGTAGGTTGATTGCTTGACTTGTGTTAAGTTGCTAAAATCTGCCAAGACTTAAAATTGAGAAAAGTCTAGATTTTTATTTGGTCAAGTAGTCTAATCACCCCCCTCTAGACATACTTTCGATCCTACAAGTGGTATCAGATCTTTGGTCTACATTTGCCTTAGTTTCCATAGTTTTGGTGATCATAGTCTTGGTTTCACAACCTAGGAGAGTATGGCGTCTAGCAAGGGAAATTACTACCGTAGAGGTATTTACTTTGATGGTACTAATTTTGCTAGTTGGAAGCGTAAGATAAAAATGCATATTCTTGGACATAACCCCGCCGTTTCGGCTATTGTGTGTATTGGTTTGCAAGGTGAATTCTTCGATGGGAGAGAACCAAATCGTGATGCAACTGCGGAAGAATTGAAGATGCTGCAATACAACGCTCAAGCTTGCGATATCCTCTTCAATGAATTGTACCCCGAAGAATTCAACAAAATTAGCCGTCTTGAGAATGCAAAGGAAATTTGGGATACTTTTATTGATATGCACGAAGGTACCGAGTCTGTCAAGGAATCCAAATTGGATGTGCTTCAAAGTCAACTTGACAAGTTCAAAATGAAGGATGATGAAGGTGTCGCTGAAATGTACTCTAGGCTTGCTCTCATCACAAATGAGATTGTTGCCTTAGGAAGTGAAGAGATGACTGACAAATTCATCATCAAGAAGATCATAAGTGCCTTGGATGGAAAATATGACACCGTGTGCACATTGATCTAAATGATGCCCAATTACAAAGATCTCAAGCCAATGGAAGTCATTGGAAGAATTGTTGCTCATGAAATGTCACTCAAGGATAAGGAAGAGCTTCACAACAAGTCTAGTTGTGCTTATAAAGCTTCATGTGATGCTCCTGCCACATCAAGTGAAAAACAAGTCTTCAATGAAGAATTGAGCTTAATGGTGAAGAACTTCAACAAATTCTACAAGAGTAGAAGTAAAGAGAGAAGCTCCAAGTTAAGGTCCTACAATGACAAAAGATCTTACAGTCGTGATCGAAATTGCTACAATTGTGGAAGACCCGGACACTACTCCAATGAGTGTATGGCTCCCTACAAAAGAGAAGAAGACTCGCCTAAAAGGAGAAGTAGAAGAGATGAATCACCTCCAAGAGAGAGAAGGAGTAGAGATGATCGTTATGAATGAAGACCCTCTCGCAGAAGCAAGGATTCGGAAAGGAAGGACAAGTCATCAAGGAGCTACACAAAATGAAGACATCAAGCTCATGTTGGTGAATGGGTATCTGGTTCCGAATCCGACAACCGCTCCAAGAGAAGTTATCACTCCGACTCCGAATATACTCAAGATGAAGGTGTTGCCAGTCTTGCACTTGTGTCAACCAACTCCTACGACATATTTGACTCACCAAATGAAGGAATTGGAAGATGCTTCATGGCTAAAGGCCCCAAGGTATCACACCCCGAGTATATTGATTTCAATAGTGATGAAAATGATTTGCTAGGTGATGATGATTTGCTTGTTGACATGGCTAAAGTTTAATGCCAATGGAGTTGAGTGGGAAGAAGATCAATACCCCAAGACGAAGTTTGTTCCTCAACAAGAGAAGTATGATCCTACTTCATTCAAGGGAACACAATCTCAAGATGATCTTCCACCACAAGACCATAAGCTAAAAGGCAAGGACAAGCTTCAAGAGGAGATTGATGCATTTGAAGAAGCTCCAAAGGCCTTGGTCAAGTGGGTTCCCAAGACTACTCCAAGTTCTACTCCATCAAGTACTACTACAACTTCAAGGATTCCCATAGAGTTGATGTGGATCCCAAAGAAGAAGAAATTGAGAGTTCTTGAGGGTGACTCCGCCAACATATTTCACTCATATTCATATTGGCAAGGACAAGTGCAATCAACTTTCACATCTTGCACTAGTTCAAGGAGTCAGAAACCCTCTTGTTGGTAAGTCAAAGGACAAGGTAACCAAATGCTTTCATGGACATCATAATATGTGAACTTCACTCCATGTCAATGGATATCCTATGTGGGACTAACCCATGTAGGTATTGAAAGTCCAACTCACTCCAATGGATTGCTCCGAATGATCTGCATCAATATTGAGCATCCACATCTTCAACATCTACATGAAGTCATCATCTAAAAAACCCAAGGTTAGTTCATCCCTCTAAAAGGAGATATCACATCTAGGGGGAGCTTTACTCTAAGTATTCAGCTAAAGCAACTCTAATGGTGTGAACACAACAATGCTTTATGTTAAAGTGGTAACCCTAGTTGTGCTTAAACGATGAGTATGACCTATGATAAATGTTCTCATTATCTCCTAAGTCAATATACTCATATATAGATGACCTAGTCATCGCCAATTGCTTGGTAGATGCTAGAGTGTTTGTGCATGCTTTGACACATATTTCATTTGCTATCTTATTGTGTGAGCATGTTGGTTGCATAATTTTCTCCATTCGAGGACATCCATTTGTTGCTTTTATTGTTTGGCCTTTTTCCTCTTTGCCAAATGGATGGACAAGAATGCCTAAGGACTCCCTCTAGCTATCTATGCTCTTCTCGTCTCAAACTCTATTCATGCTACATCACAAAGCTTGATTAAGTCATATTCGGACCCTCTGAGTGAGGAGCACTCGGAGCCACCGATTTGTCATAGACTTAACTTCCAAAACCTCTTAGTGCATTTCGGTCTCACCGATTCATCCCATTCAGTCAAACCGAGTTCATTAAGTTGATCTAGGTTTTAATCTTGTGCAACTGATTTGAACTTTTCGGTCACACCGAGTTGCAGCAGCCACTTGCGATTCTGCATCTCGGTGCCAACGAGGAGTTCCACTCGGCCACACCAACAGAGTCTGGATATATATACCCATGGGCCAAAAATTTGGAAATTTCTCCAAACGCTTCGCCCGGGCCTGTCTAGCTCTGCCGACTCATGGTCTCCGGATCATCTCCGTTGTCGCGAGTGACCTCCTGCCACTGGTGTCCGTCGCCGTTGTCGAGGTAGCAAGTTCATCGCCAAGTTAGGGTATGAACTCGACCCCCTTGTGCAATCTTTAACTCTGATTCTTGCACTAAGGACAATGCCATGATTCTTGCCACAATTGAGATCCTCCTATCCAACCAGAAAATTCTCTAAATTAGTTTTGATCCAAAAACTTAGGGTTAGGTTTCCGCCGAAGTCATCTCAGACCGACCGATTTGGAGAATTCGGTCTCACCGATTTGGCCCAGGCCATTGCACATGTACTGCTCGGTTTGATCGAAGTGTACAAATCGGTGTGACTGAGTTTACTTTCTCAGTGAAACCCTAGCATCTCGGAGTCACCGAACTATGTCTCGGTCTGACCGATTTCACATGTTTAGACTCTAAAGTTGCTTCAGTGTCACCAAGTTTGTCATATCGTTACCTCCAAAATGCTTTTTGTAGAAAACTAAAACTAAATTTTTGACTCATTTGTTTTGCAAAATGTCTGTGCTTTGTGATGCTCATCCACTCTATGTCAACCTATCTATTCATAGGGTCAGCTTTTAGTGTTAGAGATGTCAGACAACAATGATAGCCAAAATAGATCTGAGGAGCAGGAAAATCTCAGTGAGGGCACTAGTCCCTCAAACAACAGTTATGAGGAGGGTAGCAGAAGCACCCCAAGCAATCTTCCGAAGGCCACTGTCAGGCAAATGAAGAAGAGAACTTCCGACTCAGAAGATGAGGACTTTGAGATTGAGGAAGTAACCTCAAATAAGAAGGTAGTCAAGAAGGAATTTGGCACTGCTACATCCACCAAGCCTGGCATGCACAAGAAGGCACCTGCCAAGAGATTTCCTATGTCCAAAGCCAGAGCCTCAACTCAAGCTACTGTTGAACCAAGAGAAGAGGAGGCTGCTGGGGGCAACAAAAGGAAGGAAAGGGTCAAGAAGACCATTGCCAGAGTGCTTGGAAAGCCATCTATGGTCAGGGAATCAGATGAAGAGGAGGAGGAAGAGCCCATTGGACCTCCTGCCAAGACCGAGAAGATGATGGGATATGCTATCAAGTCTGGGGCTGCCCCATCCAAGCCCAAGACAGCTCCCAAGGCTGCTGCCGCTCAATCTTCTAAGCCAACAACACCCAAGATATCCAGAAGAAATATCCTAGCTACTGAGAAGAACAAGGCCCCAGTGCCTGAAGTTCAAGAAGATGATGAGGCCCAAGTGCTCAGGAAGCTCAAGCCAAAAATTCCAGATCATGATGACACTCATCCAGTTGCAGAGAACATGGAATTGAGAAAAGATGCTGGTCTTGGACTGTGGAGACAGACAGACCCCTATGCTACAAGAAGAAGGACTGTTGTGGATTACAGGTTTCACACCAAGGAGCTCCAGGACTTCTATGAGATAGTTCTTTTGGACAAGAAGCCCATTCTCAGTGACATGAAATGGGTTGACTGGACATATATTGATGAGAATGTGGGTTATTTCCCTGGAGTGCATGACAGCTTCAGATTGACTGGAGTTGACAAGTTTATTGGTCAGAAACTTACAAAATGGAATGATGATATGGTGATGCAATTTTATTCAACTGCACACTTTTACTCGGATGGAAAGATTGTTTGGATGACTGAAGGTACTAGGTACCAATCTTCTATTGCTGAGTGGGCCAAGATGATCAATGCCACTGAAGAACATGAAGATGACACTGATGTTTATGCCAAGCCCAGGAAAGGTCATAACTCCATGACACACATGTACAAGGAAATTCCTGTTCATGCCCTAGAGACTCACAAATTTGGCTCCATTTACTATCTGTTGTTAGGACTGCCTACCATCAACACTATATTGAGATATACATTGTTGCCCAAATCAGGAGATGACAGGATGATTAGAGGGCACTCAATCAACTTGCTGCATATGTTTGATGTGCCAAGAAAGTTCAAGGTGGTGACCTTGATTGTTGAAACAATAAGAGGACTGTAGCAGATCAGAAGAGGTCATGTGGTTATGCCCCACACATTCAGATGCTCATCAACTCTAAGATGGGCACATGAACATATCTTCTAGACAAAGAGCACCTTCCCCTGAGGCCAGAATTTGAGGACAATGAGATCATCATGGATGCATCACATCCTACATCTGTAGAGGCTCAGGAGAAGAGAGAGAAAGCAAAGGCAGAGAAGACAACTAAGCCAGCTAGTGCTACAGAAGCATCCCAAGTGTTTCTTAAGACCAACCAGGATTAGCTTAGCTATCTGCAGGAGGCCACAATGAGGATTGAGAAAGGACTAGCCACCCTGACTCAAAACCAAGAAAGTCTTGAGAGGATCATCAAAACAAAATTTTATGATCTAGACTTGAGGGCCACAGAAATTCAGACCACAGTTGAGCAACTTCAAGAAGAAGCAAAGGAAAGGAGAGGGAGAGCTACCATAGATGAATTTCATAGAGTGCCAATGGCAAAAGGTCTGTAGTTGTGCCAGCCAGTGACACAAGAGCTACCACTTCAGCACCTGCAGCCACTGTTCTAGTGATTCCTCTAGTCTCAACTCCACCAGCTCCACAAACCTCCACAAATGCTTTTGTTGAAGGACTCATCTCCACGCCATCTTCGCACACCAGAGCTCCCGGAGATCGTGCTTAGATTGCCGCATAGCACTATGCATTTTCAAGCTTTTTGGTAACTCGTTGCCAAAGGGGGCGAAAGGTATAGATCATAGGCCTCGAGAGAGGGTGTTTTGCTTTATTTGCCTCTCTTGCTACTTGTTATTTGCTTGTTTGGTTGCTACATTATTTGTGCTTGTGTGTGAGATACTTCTATAATCATGTGTTTGATCATCTTATGCTTTAATGTGTGCTTGAACGATGATATCTTATCACACTACTGCAGGATGCTGCTAACGCGACACTACGATCAGAGACCCTTCGACGAAACTGTGTGCGATGTAATAATCGCAAACGGTGGTGTAAAAAACCATCAAAAAAGGTGCAAGACGTCTGCGATGACGGATGCATCAAACACGGTTCAAATTTTGGTTGCGTGTGCGATGCAGGGCATATGGTTCGGTTCAATGAACTGTTTGCGGGTGAAGAACGGAAACGGGCAGCCAGATGAAGGCGTGTGCGATATACAACATACAGTTCGCTCGGATTAACTATTTATATGAGGCAGAACAACATAATTGGGCAGCTAAATAGGTGTGTGTGATTGAGGGCATACGCTGCAGAAGGATTAACTGTTTGTGATTAGGCAACAGAACAGAAACGGTCAGCCAGATCAAAGTGTCTGCGATTGATGGCATACACTTCACACGGATGAACTGTCTGCGATTAGCCACAACAAACAGAAATAGTTAGAGAGATCAACGTGTGTGTGCTAGACGGGCAGACATTCTAATTAAAAGAAGTGTGTGCGATGGTAATAACAAGCGCGCACGGTTCTTGGAACAAGATGTGTGCTGACATTGCCTATTGCGGTGCACCCTATGGTGCAAACACCACGTGCGTGGCCGAGAAAGCATGCCCACGTCACGCCGTCCGGGAATAGTGCCGCACTAAGAAATTATAGAACCGTCAATAAATTTTGAGTCGGTGTCCCATAACATTCCAAATTGCAAACCTGTTCACACCGATCAAAACCTAAACGGTTTCCCACTTAGGAGCGTATTAGTACTCGGTTATAAATACTACTACTCCAAGATGACTGCACATTCCTCCTCAACTCCTCATCCACAAAGCCAAACAAGTCATTCATCATCGTTCCCTTGCGTCTACCATGGCCAGCGTGAGTTCTGGGTCGAGAGATTGCCACCAAGGAGAGGCGAGCATGGAAGCGGAAGCACGAGAGATGTCCCGCCTCGCCACAAAAGCAGCCGACATGTCCCGCCGCCCGGCCGTAGCAACACAGAGGTCCTGCCGCGCCACCGAAGCAGCACGGAGGTCCCACCGCACCGTCAATGCAGCAGACTGGTGCGGCCGCGCCGCCGAAGCAGCAGAGTTGTTCGGCCGTGCCGCGGAAGCAACAGAGATGTCCTCCCGTGTCGCGGCGGCCTGGGAAAATGTCTCGCGGGCCGGTGAGGACTCTTACAGGTGCATGCATGTGATCGTCCATAGACAGATGGATCAGATCTCCGGTTGGGTGAGGTTGCAGGACAACATGAAAGCCTCATTTGAACAAGCTACCGGCGTCATCCTTCAACTAAGGGAGAGCAATGAGAAGCTCCGGGCCGAGCTCGACCTGCTGAGGGTGAAGATCGTTGGAAGTGTGGAGCAGCAGGAGGAGACCACTGCCTTGTTGAATATGACCAGCGTCATCGTCGAGAAACTAATGGACAAGAATGCCATGTTGCACATGAAGCGCCAAAGGCTGGTGGAGGAATCTGTGGATGCTCTCAAGCAGTATATTGAGGACAGGAAAGAGCTCATCGCCGCTCGTCGCGGAGACTAGTTCCGGTGGCCTGCAACAACGCATCAAGAAAGTAGAGATCGGCGAGCCAGATCGTTGTATTCCTTCTTCTTTTGCCCTTGTGTATTTCGGGCGTTGTCACATGTGGCTTTCTTGATTATGTTCCTAAATATGTAAGACAATTATTATCCACTATCATCCTCCTTATATTCATCATCAAGATCCGTGCAAAAATTTCTTTTCATATTTTCATTTTTCTCTCTTAAATCTCAGTCTAGTGAAACATAGCCATGCCGTGAAACAGGGGCTCGGGCGCCATTAATGGAGACGTTGGGAGGGAGGTGCGCGGCGGATAGAGGTTAAAGGGCTCTCCTCCCGATTAGGGATGGCAATGGGGACAATCCCCTGTGGGGATACCTACAACATCACCATCCCCATCTGTTCCCTATCATCCCATCCCCATCCTTGTTTACATGACTAGGGATGAAATTTCCCCATACCCATGCCCCACTGGGGAACGGGGCCCCATTAGGGTCCCCATCCCCATAAACAAATACTCATATACATAATATGACACCCTTTGATCAACATACATACATGATGTTGTCCTTGTCCTGCTAATGCCTATCTAGGTCGTATTGACTTGGTCATGGTGGCAGCTGAGGTGAGGATGTGAGATAGGTTTAAGGTTTTTTCAGAGCTTTTTTTGTTTTCGCAAGTTTGTTTGTGAATATTTTAACGTTGACCACAGTGTCACGGTTACTAACCGGGTCCCCGATGGGTATTGGGTGTGGGAAATAGGATATCATCCCCATCCCCATTGTACCCTATGGGGAATAAATTAGTTTGGTAAATATCCCCGTGGGGATGTTTTTCACCCATCCCCACCCCCTAATAGATGAAATCCCAACGGGTTTGGCGGGTATGGGGCCCCGTTGCCATCCCTACTCCCGATGAGCATGCGCAGGGGTCTGATCGCACGCCTCCCATACTCAAATAGCTACCCCGCATGGCACCTCTTAGCCAATAAAAAAAGGTGACGTGTGGTGGCACGTAATTGGTAAGTAGAACGCCCACAGTTTCAATAATAGTTTTGTTTCCGATTTGTAACGTGAGAGCATTTGTTCCAAAATGACTTTGTTGATTGTTAATGTGTGCGCCTTCGCAAATCGGACAGAAAAATTACCACAGCATGTTGGTGCCATGTCATGACACCATGCTAAGTTTCATTATTTTTAGGCGTGTTTTGGATTTACAGGACTTAAAAACGAAGTTTCTAAATCTTTCCTGTCGAGCCATGACGCCCAGATGTTTGAATTTCATTCCCATTTCTTGCATGGGACCTAGAAATTCACCCAAGGACACATATGTGATTTTTCAACCAACTTTGGTGCACTGGAGCATATGCTTGTAGTTCAAATTTGAATTATGCACATTAAATGCCCAAAAATTCAATTAATGTATAAAAAAGGCCAAACGAATCCGGAATAATTCCAAAATTTAGCACGATACTTCTATTTGGTCTAATCTGCCTGTGTAAAAAAATTAAGGCGGGAGAAGGCAGTGTACGTATGTCGTTTCGCACACGGAGGTGACACGTTCCCTCTTGGAACCACGAGCCTTCTCGAGAGAAGCTCCAATTTGCAAGAATCTTTTACCAAAGCTTGTCCCAATTTGGCCAAAAAAATTACTGCAGCATGTTGGTGTCATGTCATGACACCATGCCAAGTTTCATGATTTTCAGGCGTGTTTTGGATTTATTTGAATTAAAAAACCAAGTTTCTCAATCTTTCCGGTCGAGCCACGACGCCCAGATGTTTGAATTTCATTCCCATTTCTTGCATGGGACCTAGAAATTCACCCAAGGGCACACATGTGATTTTTCAACCAATTTTGGTGCACTAGTGCATGTGCATGTAATTCAAATTTGAATTATGCACATTAAATGCCCAGAAATTCAATTAATGTATAAAAAAGTCCAAATGAACCCGGAATAATTCCAAAACTTAGCATGATACTTCTATTTGGTCTAATCTGCCCATGTAAAAAAATTAAGGCGGGAGAAGGCAGTGTACGTATGTCATTTCGCACACGGAGGTGGCACATGTTCCCTCTCGGAACCACGAGCCTTCTTGAGAGAAGCTCTGGTTTGCAAGAAGTTTATACCAGATCTTGTCCCAATTCGGCCAAAAGAATTATCACAACATGTTGGTGCCATGTCATGACACCATGCCAAGTTTCATGATTTTCAGGTGTCTTTAGGATTTACATGAATAAAAAAACAAGTTTCTCAATCTTTCCGGCCGAGCCATGATGCCCAGATGTTTGAATTTCATTCCCATTTCTTGCATGGGACCTAGAAATTCACCCCAAGGACACACATGTGATTTTCAACCAACTTTGGTGCACTAGAGCATGTGCTTGTAGTTCAAATTTGAATTATGCACATTAAAAGACCAAAAATTCAATTAATGTATAAAAAAGGCCAAACGAATCCGGAATAATTCCAAAATTTAGCATGATACTTCTATTTGGTCTAATCTGCATGTGTAAAAAAATAAAGGTGGGAGAAGGCAGTGTACGTATGTCGTTTCACACATGGAGGTGACACGTTCCTCTCGAAACCACGAGCCTTCTTGAGAGAAGCCCGGGTTTGCAAGAAGCTCATACCAAAACTTGTCCCAATTCGGCCAAAAAATTACCGCAACATGTTGGTGCCCTGTCATGACATTGGTGCGTGGATCTCCTACGGGCATAGGGTACCAACATGTTTCCGAGAGCCTAAAGACTTATGCCGCGTGACCCTGGGTTAGCACTTGTCTGATAAATCACTAATGACCCCTACGCCTGGTCTCCACGCAGGCCCCAGTTCTTATATAACCGTGAGGGTATTCGTACACACTCCGGACTATTCGGTCCCGAGGTTGAAGCGAAAAGGTCCGCTATGACAAACGATCTACAATCCGGCTAGAAGGCATTTTACATGTCATCTTAAATTACATAGTCAATCCGACTGATTGTATTCCTCTTCAATGCCATCTAATAGGCTGTCTAGTTTACAGTCCTGCTGGGAATACTTTGCGGCCAACTCTACTTGGCCGTACACTAAGCTCATAGGGATCTCCTTCCCATCGGGCCCCACAGGTCTGACCTTGGCCATGTGGTTTGGCTCAGCCTTCGTGTAGCGCGTCTTCACCATGGCCCAGGCCTCCCTGGCGCCTTGACGGCAGGCCGATATCTTCCATAATCGGAAGCGCCGCCGTGCTCCCTGAAGCCTCTCTGCAAGCTCCCCAAGGCCTTCGGGCAGGGAGACAGATGGCCACAAGGCCTGGGCGACGCCTTTCATCACCTGCCGAACTCGTTCATGCAGTTGCAAGAGCTCGGGAAGAAGGTCACCCGTAGAACCGGGCATCTCCTCTGCAAGACAGCCTGTGAGCATACCTACAGACATACCTCTGTTAGTCGACTTCCTCGCCGAACTCTTTTTCAAAGTTTGTTCAAGCACTTACTAAAAATGCCGCGTCGAAGCCGCCGATTCTCCTTAACGGAGTCAGACAGCTGGGCACGAACATCCTTTAGTTCCTCACCCAGCTGGGTGTTGGCGTCTTGGAGATTATTTTTCTCTTGCCTCACCCTTGTAAGCACATTCTCGTCGGCCTTTAACCGACGCATGAGTTGTTGCTTGTCCGGATCTATCCCGGCGCCATCTGCAATATTATTGTCAGACTTATACACACGCCGCACTTCACAAATTACTTATCTTTTGAATCATATATTACCAGAGGGGGTCTCTTTGGCTTCCCCCGCTGCGGCTAGTGCGGCCTCAAGTTGGGCTTTGCACTCCTCCAGCTCCTGGGCCAGTTGGGTATTCTTTTCTGTAAGATCCTGCATAATAAATGATCCTTAAATCAGTTATTCTAACTATTTCAAGTCTCGGGGGCTACTGGCACATATAACTGTCAAATATTCTCACCCGTATATCTTTTACATACTGCTCCGTGGCTCTGGCTAGACCATTTTGAGCGGCATGGAGGGGCGCATCTCCCGAATTGAAGGCATCCAATGCCTTTGGGGAGAAACATGCGTCACGAAGAACTGTCCGGCGACGCCTGTGATTCATGGCACTCTCCACCTCGGAATTGGTGGCAAATAACCTGTCGGCATCCTCTATCGGAGGAGCATCCGACGCACGCCTCATGTTCGCCTCCGCTTATGGACCTGGCTTTGAAGCCTGGCGAGCGGGGGATTGATTGGCAACCTCTCCGGATACAGTCCGGCGAGCGCTCTTCTTCCTAAAAAAGCACGAGCGTTAGTATGCCTCCCGGGAATAAAACCTGGGAGCAAGATGACACGCCATACCGTTGCACTGGCGTTTCAATCTAGACTGCACTTCTTTTCAGCCTGTTCGGCCTTGCTGTCCCTTGTTGACTAGCCGTCGCAGGCCCGGCCTTCCGCCTCAAGGACTTCCCCTGCGAAACACCATTGGTATACAGTGATCAAAAACAAGCATGGATGGGTCATTTTCAAAGTATTGGGACTTCGGTCTCAGTTACCAGCAAGGCTGGGAGTATTCCGGGGTAATCGGCCGTAATGGCGACCAGGGCATTATCGATGCTCAGTTGGTGAAATACCCCATCGACCAGCTCCACTGATATGTCCGGATCCTCTTGGGAGGTCAGATCGAGGAACCGTTTCGGATCCTCGGGTTGTGGAGGCGGGCTGTTTATATCCTTTACGGCCCGGCGTAGTTCCTGCGCCGAAATCATAAAATGAGATACTTGACTATGGGAGTATGGATCGGATAGGCAAAAATAAATGTCCGCTTACCCAGCTTGGAGGATTGTTCATAGAAAATCCGTCCTGTGGATTGACGCGGAGAAATTCCTCCTCTTCTCCCTTGTACAATGCGGACATGATCTTCATCAGATCGGCGACCGACCCCGGCCCCTTACAGCCGCAGCGGGTGGCGTCATCCTCCCCGTTGAAATCCCACATGGGGTGGCCTCTATACTGGAGCGGCTGCATTCCCCGCATAATGCATGTGGCCATGACCTCGATCATGGTCAGTCCGGAATGAGCTAACAACCTTATTCGGCTCATCAGGTAAAGGACGTCCCTGTCATTTTCCTTCTGAGGGCTCCGTGGACGCTAGCTTAGGCGTTTCTTCAAGGGAGCACTATTAAACTCAAGGAGGCCGATCCGAACAGGGTCTGGCAGGGGGACATCTTCTATATAAAACCACCCTGAAGGCCAGTCTTCGGACGCCTTCTTCGGGGTTCCGGATAGATATCCGGTCCCGGCGATGCGCCATAGTTCGGCTCCGCCCACTTGATATATTGACCCCTCTTGAGAACGGGGCACAAGGCAAAACAACTTCTTCCACAGCGCAAAATGAGCCTCAATGCCCAAAAACAGCTCGCAAAGGGCCACGAAGCCCGCAATATGCAAAATGGAGGCAGGCGTAAGGTTGTGCAACTGGAGGCCATAGAACTCCACCCGCCCACCCAAACATAAGCAATCTATCCCAAATCCGACAAGAGCCCGCAGAAACAGTACACCATTACTGGGCCAGATTCCTCCTGGTCATCAACAGGATAAATGATTGCCGTGAGGAGGACGCAATTTCATTCTTCTGCAATAATTGCACGAACAAGGGAATCCTCAACGCTGTAAGTCGTCGTGAAATTACATGCTTCGCTGACTTGGCGTCCATAGTACGAAAGTACTGTGCGATGGAAAGCGCCTGGAAAACTGAAATTAATTTTTGGGACAATCCGGCCCTGAATACAACCCCAGTCCGAAACAAAAGGGTGCATCATCGCCAGGCACCTGGGTTAAATACCAAAAAGCAAAAACCCTCTACAGGGCATGGAACCGTACTAGAAGGATGGCTCAATGGACCCTGCAAAATTCATAGTACAGAGGGCGCCACTCCAACTCATAGACTTAGAGCATGTTGGATACTACGGCAGGTGGCCAAAAGTGGCGAAGAGATTCTAACTCCAGAGCACCAGCCCAAGGATACCAGTACGGTATTAACAGTCTTCGAGACTTTCGCATCAAATAATATGCGAAAACGAACACTCCGCAGCCTTGCCGAAGTCGACCAAGTAGCAACAATAAACCCATGGAGTTACACGGCTATTACCTTTAATGCCAGTGACGAACCTAAATTCTGAATAGCCCGAGCACCAGCCGCATTGGTCCTCAGTCCAATAGTGGACGGCTTTCGCCTTACCAAGGTACTCATGGACGGTGGCAGCGGATTGAACCTCATTTACGAGGAAACCCTTCGAAAAATGGAAATAGACTGGAGCCGCATTGAGCGAAGCAGCACAACCTTTAGAGGAATAATCCCCAGTCGGGAAGCATGTTGTACAGGAAAAATCAAACTAGATGTGGTGTTCGGCATGCCGGATAATTACAGGTCCGAGGAGGTCACGTTCCAAGTGGCCCCGTTCAGCAGCGGATATCACGCTCTATTAGGGCGAGAGGCATTCACATTTTTTTCAAGCTATACCCCATTACGGGTACATGAAGCTCAAAATGCCCAGGCCCAACGGAATCATCACTCTTGCTAGTGACCTGGACATAGCACTCCGTGCTGAAAATAAGACAGCCGCACTGGCCCTTGAGGCACTATTCGAAGCCCTAGCGGCCGAGGAACTCACTGCACTGCGCTCCATGGTGAATAGGGACGATGTGATACTCGATAAGAGATCCAAGTCCACCTCCTTTAAACCAGCGGACGAAATAGTCAAATTCCAAGTCCATCCAACGGACCCTACAAAAACGGCCTCCATCGGGGCACAACTGAACCGTGATGTAGACGCTGCACTACGAGAATTCCTGCGCGAAAATTGGGACATTTTTGCCTGGCACCCTTCAGACATGCCAGGAATCCCATGCCAGCTGGCCGAGCACAGCCTAAACATCCTAAAAGGATTCAAGCCAGTCAAACAGACTCTTCGGCGTTTCTCCGAACCCAAGAGACAGGCCATGGGAGAGGAGCTAGCCAAATTATTGGAGGCCGGATTCATCAGAGATATAAAACATCTGGACTGGCTAGCAAACCTGGTGATGGTACCAAAGAAGGACAAATCCTGGCGCCTATGCATCGATTTTAAGGACCACAACAAGGCTTGCCCAAAGGATCCCTTCCCACTCCCCCGCATCGATCAAATTATCGATGCTACCACAGGACACGATTCATTGTGTTTCCTCGACGCATACTCCGGCTACCACCAAATTAAGATGGCAGAGCCCGACCAGGCTGCAACGACATTCATCACCCTGTACGGCCCATTCTGCTTCAACACAATGCCCTTTGGGCTCAAAAATGCCGGCGCAACATATCAGCGCATGATTCAGACATGTCTGGCAAACCAGATCGGCAAAATAGTGGAGGCATACGTAGATGATGTGGTCGTCAAAACCAAGCACGTCGAAACTCTAGTAGACGATTTGAGGCTCACGTTCGATAATCTTCGAACATATGACATTAAGCTTAACCCGAAAAAATGCGTTTTCGGCGTACCAGCTGGAAAGCTCTTGGGCTTCATTGTATCCAGTAGAGGAATTGAAGCAAACCCATCCAAGATCCGAGCTCTGTCGCAATTGGATATCCCAAAGGACCTCAAACAAATACAAAAATTGACGGGATGTGTGGCGGCTTTAAGCCGCTTTATCGCCCGTTTAGGAGAAAAGGCATTACCCCTTTATCGCCTCCTCCGACGCACCGAACACTTCGAGTGGACGAATGCCGCCATGGCCGGACTCGAAGAAATAAAAGCCATATTGGCAACAAACCCAGTCCTGGCCGCGCCCAATATGGGCGAACCAATGTTATTATATATCGCGGCAACACATCAAGTTGTGAGCGCAGTGCTCGTTGTCGAACGAGAAATGGACGGACACAAGTTCCCCCTTCAAAAACCAGTTTACTACGTGTCCACTGTCCTAACTCCATGCAAGCCACGGTACCCGCATTATCAAAAGATAGCGTACGCGGTGTTCATGGCATCCCGGAAGCTGCGACACTACTTTCAAGAGTGTTCGATAACAGTAGCCTCCGAAGTACCTCTTAATGACATTATAAACAACCGCGACGCGACGGGCCGGATTGCCAAATGGGCCATTGAGATCCTCCCGTTCGACATAACCTATAAGCCACGGCTAGCTATTAAGTCGCAAGTTTTGGCCAACTTCGTTGCCGAATGGACTAAAGCCGAACTCCCTAAAGAGTACGACGCATATTCCAACTGGATCATGCACTTCGACGGCTCCAAAATGTTGGCTGGTCTGGGGGCTGGCGTCGTTTTGACGTCCCCAACCGGAGATATGGTCCAATACGTACTCCAGATAATGTATACGGACTCCAACAACACAGTCGAATACAAGGCCCTTCTACACGGCCTCCGGATGGCAGTCTCCATGGGCATTCAACGCCTAGAGGTGCGTGGGGATTCGAACCTCACGATATCCCAAATAAATGGAGACTTCGATGCCAAGGATCCGAAAATGGCAGCTTATCGCAATGCCGTCCTAAAAATGTCAGCTCGGTTTGAAGGGCTCGATTTCACCATATAGCCCGGGATAACAACCAGGCAGCAGACATATTGGCGCGCATTGGCGCAAAGTGTGATGCCGTCCCTCCCAACATCTTCCTAGAGAGGTTGTTCAAGCCATCCGTACTATGGGAGGGGGAATCCGGAAATAACAACCCGGACCCAACCGCACTGCCCGACACTGAACATTCTGACACAATTGGTGGTTCTGCCAACGAAGTAACATCTTCAGCCCACGTAATAATGGCAGTCATTGCCCCATGGACGGAAACATTCCTAGCCTACATAACCAGGCAGGAACTTCCCGAGGACCAAAACGAGGCCCGCTGCATAGTGCGGCGATCTAAAGCCTATAAGGTCCATGAGGGAGAGCTTTACAAGAAAAGCACAACCGGAGTCCTTCAAAGGTGTATCTCCGAAGAGGAAGGTCGGAATCTTCTGGGTGAAATTCATGCCGGACTCGGCGGGCACCACGCTGCAGCCCGGGCCCTTGTAGGCAAGGCCTTCCGTACATGATTTTATTGGCCGACGGCCCGGGCAGATGCTCAGGACTTAGTCCAACGATGCGTCGGTTGCCAGCTCTTTTCTAATCAAGCCACATGCCACCCACCGCCCTCAAAACTATACCCATAACCTGGCCCTTCGCGGTCTGGGGGCTTGACATGGTTGGACCCCTTAAAGGAGGAACCCACAAGCAAAAATACCTACTGGTCATGGTGGATAAATTCACCAAATGGATAGAGGCCAAACCTGTTAAGACGGTCGAATCCGGACCGGTGATAGACTTCATATCAGGGGTCATACACCGTTACAGCGTCCCCCATAGCATCATCACTGATAATGGCACGAACTTTACGGCCGACGAGGTCAAACTCTGGTGCAAAAACATGGGCATCAAGCTCGACTATGCTTCAGTCTATCACCCTCAAACTAACGGTCAAGTCGAGCGAGCAAATGGTCTAATCATGAGCGGCATCAAACCCATATTAGTGCGGTCCCTCAAGGAATCTAACACGCACTGGGTAGAGGAGCTCGACTCTGTACTCTGGGGGCTGGGGACCACTCCGAATCGCACCACCGGATTTACACCATTCTTTATGGTATACGGCGCAGAGGCAGTTCTAACCTGTGACATAATTCATGACTCACCTCGCGTGCGCATGTACGAAGAAAGAGAAGCCGAGCTCGATTGGCAGGACAGTTTGGATGCATTGGAGGAGGAGCGGGACGTGGCAAAAGCCTGTTCCTCATTTTATCAACAACAAGCTTGAAGATATCAAAGCAGAGAAGTACGGGCCAAAACTTACAACGTAGGCAGTTAGTTCTACGCCTGCCGGACAAGAAAAAGGACAAACTCAAGCCCAAATGGGAAGGTCCCTTTATCATCGACCAAGTCCTGACCGGTGGAGCGTACCGTCTGCGAGACGCATCGGATAACTGACTCGAGCCGAACCCATGGAACGCAGCCCGTCTCCGAAGATTCTACGCCTTGCACCGGATTCTAAGTTTGTCTCCTTCCTCTGTCTATATTTTACATATTAGCTGTCTTCTGTTTCTCTCCTTCTCCCTCCTTTTCTATTACAGCCTTTGAAAGCTTGTTCGCGCATTGTTCGCAAACACTTGACGCGCTATACGCGCTCATTATACCTGGGGGCTTCTTTAACATAAGTTTACTTATACGGGCTTCATGCCCAACACATGTGTCACACTTCCGCATGTACCTTTTATTCACCATTATATCCATCGATATGACTTAAGTTTTGGCCAAGCTGGGTTGCCTGGCTCCTGTGCTTACCCCTACGTTCCCGATTGCTCGGCTAGGCGGTAAAGGGAGCACCTCTGCAATTATTACTGCCGGGTTAGCCGGATGTGTACCTCAGACTGGGTGAAGCTGAAAGCTAGCGTTCTTAAGGGAATATTTGGTCGGTGAACTAAAAGACGATTTCTTACCAATTTATTTATCTGCCCCAAGATGTTTTTCTGCTTTTTTCGCAGTCCGGACATGCACTTTAGGTCATGCCCCCACGGAAAGGAACCCCTAACGGAACTATTCTCCCTGGAAGATGTTTCTTACTAACCATGTAATATAACATAACTAGTTGGGCACTTGTCTGATAAAGCACTAATGACCCTTACGCCTGGTCTCCACGCATGCCCCGGTTCTTATATAACCATGAGGGTATTCGGACACACTCCGGATTATTGGGTCCCGAGGTTGAAGCGAAAAGGTCCGCTATGACAAACGATCTACAATCCGGCTAGAAGGCATTTTACATGTCATCTTAAATTACATAGTCAATTAGACTGATTGTATTCCTCTTCAATCCCATCTAATAGGCTGTCTAGTTTACAGTCCTGCTGGGAATACTTTGCGGCCAACTCTACTTGGCCGTATACTAAGCTCATAGGGATCACCTTCCCATCGGGCCCCACAGGTCCGACCTCGGCCATGTGGTTTGGGTCAGCCTTCGTGTACCGCGTCTTCACCATGGCCCAGGCCTCCCTGGCGCCTTGATGGCAGGCCGATATCTTCCATAATTGGAAGTGCTGCCGCGCTCCCTGAAGCCTCTCTGCAAGCTCTCCAAGGCCTTCGGGCAGGGAGACAGATGGCCACAAGGCCTGGGCGACGCCTTTCATCACCTTCCGAACTCGTTTGTGCAGTTGCAAGAGCTCGGGAAGAAGGTCACCCGCAGAACCGGGCATCTCCTCTGCAAGACGGCCTGTGAGCATACCTACAGACATACCTCTGTTAGTCGACTTCCTCGCCGAACTCTTTTTCAAAGTTCGTTCAAGCACTTACTAAAAATGTCGCGTCGAAGCCGCCGATTCTCCTTAACGGAGTCAGACAGCTGGGCGCGAACATCCTTTAGTTCCTCACCCAGCTAGGTGTTGGCATCTTGGAGATTATTTTTCTCTTGCCTCACCCTTGTAAGAACATTCTCGCCGGCCTTTAATCGGCGCATGAGCTGTTGCTTGTCCGGATATATCCCGGCACCATCAGCAATATTATTGTCAGACTTATACACACGCCGCACTTCACAAATTACTTATCTTTTGAAGCATATATTACCAGAGGGGGTCTCTTTGGCTTCCCCCGCTGTGGCTAGTGCGGCCTCAAGTTGGGCTTTGCACTCCTCCAGCTCCTGGGACAATTGGGTATTCTTTTCTGTAAGATCCTCCACAATAAATGATCCTTAAATCTGTTATTCTAACTATTTCAAGTCTCGGGGGCTACTGGCACATATAACTGTCAAATATTCTCACCCGTATATATTTTACATACTGCTCTGTGGCTCTGTCTAGACCATTTTGAGCGGCACGGAGGTGCGCATCTCCCGAATTGAAGGCATCCAATGCCTCTGGGGAAAAACATGCGTCACGAAGAACTGTCCGGCGACGCCTGTGATTCATGGCACTCTCCACCTCGGAATTGGTGGCAGATAACCTGTCAGTATCCTCTGTCGGAGGAGCATCCGACGCACGCCTCGTGTTCGCCTCCGCTTCTTGACCTGGCTTTGAAGCCTGGCGAGCGGGGGATTGATTGGCAACCTCTCCGGATGCATTCCGGCGAGCGCTCTTCTTCCTAAAAAAGCACGAGCATTAGTATGCCTCCCGGGAATAAAACCTGGGAGCAAGATGACACGCCATACTGTTGCACCGGCGTTTCAATCTAGATTGCACTTCTTTTCAGCCTGTTCGGCCTTGCTGTCCCTTGTTGACTAGCCATCGCAGGCTCGGCCTTCCGCCTCAAGGACTTCCCCTGCGAAACACCATTGGTATACGGTGATCAAAAACAAGCACGGATGGGTCATTTTCAAAGTATTGGGACTTCGGTCTCAGTTACCGGCGAGGCTGGAAGTATTCCGGGGTAATCGGCCGTAATGGCGACCAGGGCATTATCGATGCTCAGTTGATGAAATACCCCATCGATCAGCTCCACCGATATGTCCGGATCCTCTTGGGAGGTCGGATCGAGGAACCGTTTCGGATCCTCGGGTTGTGGAGGCGGGCTTTTATATCCTTTACGGCCCGGCGCAGTTCCTGCGCCAAAATCATAAAATGAGATACTTGACTATGGGAGTATGGATCGGATAGGCAAAAATAAATGTCCGCTTACCCACCTTGGAGGATTGTTCATGGAAAATCCGTCATGTGGATTGACGCGGAGAAATTCCTCCTCTTCTCCCTTGTACAATGTGGACATGATCTTCATTAGATCGGCGACTGATCCCGGCCCCTTACGGCTGCAGCGGGTGGCGTCATCCTCCCTGTTGAAATCCCACATGGGGTGGCCTCTATACTCGAGCGACTGCACCCCCCGCATAATGCATGTGGCCATGACCCCGATCATTGTCAGTCCGGAATGAGCTAACAACCTTATTCGACTGATCAGGTAAAGGACGTCCCTGTCATTTTCCTTCTGAGGGCTCCGTGGACGCCAACTTAGGCGTTTCTTCAAGGGAGCATTATTAAACTCAGGGAGGCCAATCCGAACAGGGTCTGGCAGGGGGACATCTTCTATATAAAACCATCCTGAAGGCCAGTCTTCGGACGCCTTCTTCGGGGTTCCGGATAGATATCCGGTCCCGGCGATGCGCCATAGTTCGGCTCCGCCCACTTGATATATTGACCCCTCTTGAGAACGGGGCACAAGGCAGAATAGCTTCTTCCACAGTGCAAAATGAGCCTCGATGCCCAAAAACAGCTCGCAAAGGGCCACGAAGCCCGCAATATGCAAAATGGAGGCAGGCGTAAGGTTGTGCAACTAGAGGACGTAGAACTCCAGGAGCCCCCGGAGAAACGGATGAATTGGAAATCCGAGCCCTCTTATCAAATAAGAGACAAAGCATACCCGCTCTCCTTTGGAGGGGTTGGGTACGCTCTCCGCTTGCTTTCCGCCCTTATAGGTGGCGAATCCGGCTCGAACCGGAACCATGAAGGCTGGGGGAAGAAATCACTTGGTTTGGAGCGTCACTCACTCGCTGTGCGGGACGTAGCATCTCTCCCAACCTCCAGGCTGAGGGCTGGGAGGGCAAGAGGAGGAGCCGCGTCGACTGTCCATGATGGAATGGATTTTTGTCGGATGCGCTCTGATGAATGCTCGCGAAGGGAGGATGGTGTGATTCGGATCTAGATCCTCGTCTCTTTAATAGGCAGCTCATTTGCGCAGCTAGGGGGGTAAATGTAAAAATACCCTGGCTTTTCGTATTCGTTCAACACGTGGAAGATGGCCATTATTGGGCGTGGAAGCCGAGGGGCGCAATATTTACAAGATGCCGGACGCTATTCAACGGGTACACAGGATTTGGAGAAGAACCCGCCTTGCAATGCCGAAGACAATCTACGCGCTGGACTCATCGCCATTGAAGCCTGGTTTAGGGGCTACTGAGGGAGTCTTGGATTAGGGTGTGTCCGGATAGCTGAACTATCACCTTTGGCCGGACTCCCGGACTATGAAGATACAAGATTGAAGATTTCGTCTCGTGTCCGGATGGGACTTTCCTTGGCGTGGAAGGCAAGCTTGGCGATACGGATATGTAGATCTCCTACCATTGTAACCGACTCTGTGTAACCCTAACCCTCTTCGGTGCCTATATAAACCGGAGGGTTTAGTCCGTAGGACGAACAACAATCATACCATAGGCTAGCTTCTAGGGTTTAGCCTCTCTGATCTCGTGGTAGATCTACTCTTGTACTACCCATATCATCAATATTAATCAAGCATGAGTAGGGTTTACCTCCATCGAGAGGGCCCGAACCTGGGTAAAAACATCGTGTCCCTTGTCTCCTGTTACCATCCGCCTAGACGCACAGTTCGGGACCCCTACCCGAGATCCGCCGGTTTTGACACCGACACCAAGTTTCATGATTTTCAGGCGTGTTTTGGATTTACATCAATTAAAAAACCAAGTTTCTCAATGTTTCCGTCTGAGCCACGAAGCCCAGATGTTTGAATTTCATTCCCATTTCTTGCATGGCCCCTAGAAATTCACCCAAGGACATACATGTGATTTTTCAACCAACTTTGGTGCGTTGGAGCATGTGCTTGTAGTTCAAATTTGAATTATGTATATTAAGTTACGAGATATTCAATTAATGTATAAGAAAGCCCAAACGAACCCAGAATAATTCCAAATTTTAACACGACACTCATATAGTTCTATGTTGCCTCTGTAAAAAATAAGGGGGGCATGCAGCGTATATTGTTTCGAACACAAAGGTGACACGTCCCCCCTCGGGAACCACGAGTCTTCTCGAGAGAAGCTCCGGTTTGCAAGAAGCTTATACCAAAAACTTGTCCAAATGCGGCCAATTTTTTTATCACAGCATGTTGGTGACATGAAATGACACAATGCCAAGTTTCATGATTTTCAGGCGAGTTTTGAATTTCCAGGAATTTAAAAACCAAGTTTCTCAATGTTCCCGACCGAGCCACGACGCCCAGATGTTTGAATTTCATTCCTATTTCTTGCATGGGACCTATAAATTCACCCAAAGACACACATGTGATTTTTCAACAAACTTTGGTGCACTGGAGCATGTGCTTGTAGTTCAAATTTGAATTATGCACATTAAATGCCGAGAAACTCAATTAATCCATAAAATGCCAAACAAAGCCGGAATAATTCCAAATTTAAACATGACACTCATGTAGTTCCATGTTCACTGTACATAAATGTTCTAGCAATTCAAACACCGTCCTTTCCCTCCATAACACCATTTTTTCTTTAAAAACATAATGAAAAAAATCAGGTATACCACAAACAGTTTACTAGAAAGAATTGTGTGGGATGCAATATAAAATATCTTAGCGCACTGTCTTGTCTGGGTTACGCAGGAAGCTTTGTCGTCTACAGTCCACCGCCCCCGCTTCAACTACACTTGCACGCCAGTTTCTCACGGCACCAAGCGAATTTTTTTTGCCACCGCGGAAATATCTATCTCCCTGCCCCTCCCTCCCACCAAAAGCCACATTTCCACTGTTTCTCCTTGCTTTCCAAGTTCAAACCTTCACTGCTTCTTACTGGCAGCTCAGCCTCCTTGCCGGCGACCCTTCTTCTTGCTGCGTCGCCTCCTTGCCGGCGACCCTTGTTCTTGCTGCATGGCCTCCTCACCGCCGAACCTTCTTCTTGCTGCGCGGCCTCGTCGTTATGGTCAGGTAATCCACACCCCACCCACACCATCCTCCTCCTTTCCCGCCCCACATGGCCCGATCGACGGCGCGACACCTTCCACCAAAATCACTGTCCCCCTCCTCCAATTAAGAACCGCCCACAACCATTTTGCACGTAGTATAACGTAGAGCTTAGTAGCATCTGGTAGCGGAGAAGCAAATCGCGGCCGCACACTGGTACGTCTCCAACGTATCTATAATTTTTGATCTTTTCATGCCATGTTTACAATATTTTTACATGATTTTGGTATGATTTGATTAGGACTAACCCGGACTGACGTTGTTTTCAGCAGAACTACCATGGTGTTGTTTTTGTGCAGAAATAAAAGTTCTCGGAATGTGCTGAAAATCAACAAAGATTTTTTTTGGAAAATATAAAAAATACTGGAATGAAAAGCTACCAGAGGGGAGTCTTGTGGGCCCCACGAGGGTGGAGGGCGCCCCCCTAGGGTGCACCCCCTGCCTCGTGGACTCTCCGTGGGGCCCCTTGACTTGTTCTCGATGCCAATTTCTCCTATATATCCCCAAACCTCCAGAACATAACCTAGATTGGGAGTTCTGCCGCCACAAGCCTCTGTAGCCACCAAAAACCAATCGAGACCCTGTTCCGGCACCCTGCCGGAGGGGGGATCCATCACCAGTAGCCATCTTCATCATCTCGACGCTCTCCATGACGAGGAGGGAGTAGTTCACCCTCGGGGCTGAGGGTATGTACCAGTAGCTATGTGTTTGATCTCTCTCTCTCTCTCTCTCTCTCTCTCTCTCTCTCTCTCTCTCTCGTTCTTGATTTGGCACAATCTTGATGTACCGCGAGCTTTGCTATTATAGTTGGATCTTATGATGTTTCTCCCCCTCTAGTCTCTTGTAATGGATTGAGTTTTCCCTTTGAAGTTATTTTATCGGATTGACTCTTCAAGGATTTGAGAACACTTGATTTATGTCTTGCGTAGGATACTTATGGTGACAATGGGGTATTCTATTGATTCACTTGATGTATGTTTTGGTGATCAACTTGCGGGTTCCGTGACCTTGTGAACTTATGCATGGGGGTTGGCACATGTTTTCGTCTTGACTCCCCGGTAGAAACTTTGGGGCACTTTATGAAGTTCTTTGTGTTGGTTGAATAGATGAATCTGGGATTGTGTGATGCATATCATATAATCATACCCGCTGATACTTGAGGTGACATTGGAGTATCTAGGTGACATTAGGGTTTTGGTTGATGTGTGTCTTAAGGTGTTATTTTACTACGAACTCTAGGGCTGTTTGTGACACTTATAGGAATAGCCCGATGAATTGATCGGAAAGAATAACTTTGAGGTGGTTTTGTACCCTACAATAATCTCTTCGTTTGTTCTCCGCTATTAGTGACTTTGGAGTGATTCTTTGTTGCACGTTGAGGGATTGTTATATGATCCAATTATGTTATTATTGTTGAGAGAACTTGCACTAGTGAAAGTATGAACCCTAGGCCTTGTTTCAAAGCATTGCAATACTGTTTTCGCTCACTTTTGTTACTTGCTACCTTGCTGTTTTTATATTTTCATATTACAAAAACCTATATCTACCATCCATATTGCACTTGTATCACCATCTCCTCACTGAACTAGTGCACCTATACAATTTACCATTGTATTGGGTGTGTTGGGGACACAAGAGACTCTTTGTTATTTGGTTGCAGGGTTGTTTGAGAGCGACCATCTTCATCCTACGCCTCCCACAGATTGATAAACCGTAGGTCATCCACTTGAGGGAAATTTTCTATTGTCCTACAAACCTCTGCACTTGGAGACCCAACAATGTCTACAAGAATAAGGTTGCATAGTAGACATCAAGCTCTTTTCTAGCGCCGTTGCCGGGGAGGTTAGTGCTTGAAGGTATATCTTTAGATCTTGCAATCGAATCTTTTAGTTTCTTGTTTTATCACTAGTTTAGTCTATAAAAGAAACTATAAAAAATGGAATTGAGGTTGTCACATATGCTTTTATCTTTTTAATATCTTTCATGAATATGACGGAAAGGTAAATTGTGCTCAAGTGCTAGAAGAAGAACGCATTAGAATGTTTGGCACTAAATCTTTGAATGATGAGCATGATTGCAATGTTGTTAGTATGAATTCTTTGAATATCCATGATGCTAATGTGTGTTGGGGAACGTGGTAATTTCAAAAAAAAAATCCTATGATCACACCAGATCTATCTCTAGGTGATGCATAGCAAGGAGAGGGGAGAGTGTTGGCTACGTACCCTCGTAGACCGAAAGCGGAAGTGTTATGACAACGCATTTGATGTAGTCGTATGTCTTCACGATCTGACCGATCCTACCACCGAAGGTATGGCACCTCTGCGATCTGCACACATTCAGCTCAGTGACGTCCCACGAACTCTAGATCCAACTAAGGTCGAGGGAGAGTTTCTCAGCACGACGGCGTGGTGACGGTGATGATGAAGTTACCGGCGCAGGGCTTCGCTTAAGCACTACGACGATATGACCGAGGTGGAAATCTGTGGAGGGGGGCACCGCACACGGCTAAACAATCAACTTGTGTGTTCTAGGGTACCCCCTGCCCCCGTATATAAAGGAGCAAGGGGGAGGCCGGTCGACCCCTGTAGGCGCGCCCCAAGAGGGGAGTCCTACTAGGACTACTAGTCCTAGTAGGATTCCACCAAGAGGGGAAGAGGGGGAAGGAAGGAGAGTGAGAGGGGGAAGGAAAGGGGGTGCCCCCCTCCCTTGTCCTATTCGGACACAAGGGGAGGGGGCGCGCGGCCTGCCCTGGCCGCCCCCCTCTCTCTCTCTCCACTAAGGCCCATCGAGGCCCATTAGTTCCCCCGGGGGTTCCGATAACCATCCGGCACCCCGGTTCTATCCGGAACTTCTCCGGAACACTTCCGGTGTCTGAATATAATCGTCCAATATATCAATCTTTATATCTCGACCATTTCGAGACTCCTCGTCATGTCCATGATCATATCCGGGACTCTGAATAACCTTTGGTACATCATATCACACAAACTCATAATACCAATCGTCATCGAACGTTAAGCGTGCGGACCCTACGGGACATGTAGACATGACCGAGACATGTCTCTGGTCAATAACCAATAACGGAACCTGGATGCTCATATTGGTTCCTACATATTCTACGAAGATCTTTATTGGTCAAACCGCATAACAACATATGTTGTTCCTTTGTCATCGGTATGTTATTTGCCCAAGATTCGATTGTCGGTATCATCATACCTAGTTCAATCTCGTTACCGGCAAGTCTCTTTACTCGTTCCGTAATACTTAATCCGGCAACGGACTCATTAGTCACAATGCTTGCAAGGCTTATAGTGATGAGTATTACTGAGAGGGCCCAGAGATACCTCTCCGAAACACGGAGTGACAAATCCTAATCTCGATCTATGCCAACCCAACAAACACCTTCAGAGACACCTGTAGAGCACCTTTATAATCACCCTTTTACGTTTTGACGTTTGGTAGCACATAAAGTGTTCCTCCGGTATTCGGGAGTTGCATAATCTCATAGTCTGGGGAACTTGTATAAGTCATGAAGAAAGCAGTAGCAATGAAACTGACACGATCATAATGCTAAGCTAACGGATGGGTCATGTCCATCACATCATTCTCCTAATGATGTGATCCCGTTCATCAAATGACAACACATGTCTATGGTTAGGAAACATAACCATCTTTGATTAACGAGCTAGTCAAGTAGAGGCATACTAGGGACTATATGGTTTGTCTATGTATTCACACATGTACTAAGTTTCTGGTTAATACAATTATAGCATGAATAATAAACATTATGATTTAAGGAAATAAATAATAACTTTATTATTGCCTCTAGGGCATATTTCCTTCAGTCTCCCACTTGCACTATAGTCAATAATATAGATTACATTGTAATGATTGTAACACCCATGGAGCCTTGGTGTTGATCATGTTTTGCTTGTGGAAGAGGCTTAGTCAACGGGTCTGAAACATTCAAATCCGTGTGTATCTTGCAAATCTCTATGTCCCCTTCCGACACTTGATGATGGATGGAATTGAAGCATCTCTTAATGTGCTTGGTTCTCTTGTGGAAATCTGGATTCCTTTGCCAAGGCAATTGCACCAGTATTGTCACAAAAGCTTTTCATTGGACCCGATGCACTAGGTATGACACCTAGATCGGATATGAACTCCTTCATCCAAACTCCTTCATTCGCTGCTTCCAAAGCAGCAATGTACTCCTCTTCACACTTAGATCCTGCCACGACGCTCTACTTAGAACTGCAGCAACTAACAACTCCTCCATTCAATAAAAATACGTATCCGGTTTGTGACTTAAAGTCATCCGGATCAGTGTCAAAGCTTGCATCGATGTAACCATTTACGACGCGCGCTTTTTCACCTCCATAAATGAGAAACATATCCTTAGTCCTTTTCAGGTATTTCAGGATGTTCTTGATCGTCGTCCAGTGCTCCACTTCTGGATTACTTTGGTACCTCCTTGCTATGCTTATAACAAGACATACATCAGGTCTGGTACACAGCTTTGCATACATGATAGAACCTACGGCTGAAGCATAGGGAATGACTTTCATTTTCTCTCTATCTTCTGAAGTGGTCGGGCACTGAGTCTGACTCAACTTCACACCTTGTAACACAGGCACGAACCCTTTCTTTGACTGATCCATTCTGAACTTATTCAAAACTTTATCAAGGTATGTGCTTTGTGAAAGTCCAATTAAGCGTCTTGATCTATCTCTATAGATCTTGATGCCCAATATGTAAGCAGCTTCTCCAAGGTCTTTCGTAGAATTTTTTTATTCAGGTATCCCTTTATGCTATTCAGAAATTCTATATCATTTTCAATAAACAATATGTCATCAACATATATTATCAGAAATGCTACAGAGATGCCACTCACTTTCTTGTAAATACAGGCTTCTCCAAAAGTCTGTATAAAACCATATGCTTTGATCACACTATCAAAGCGTTTATTCCAACTCCGAGAGGCTTGCACCAGTCCATAAATGGATCGCTGGAGATTGCACACTTAGTTAGCACCCTTTGGATCAACAAAACCTTGTGGTTGCATCATATACACCTCTTCTTCCATAAATCCATCCAGGAATGCAGTTTCAACATCCATTTGCCAAATTTCATAATCATAAAATGCAGCAATTGCTAACATGATTCGAACAGACTTAAGCATCGCTACAGGTGAGAAAGTCTCATCGTAGTCAACTCCTTGAACTTGTCGAAAACCTTTTGCAACAAGTCGAGATTGTAAATAGTAACATTACCGTCTGCGTCGTTCTTCTTCTTAAAGATCCATTTATTTTCTATGGCTTGCCGACTATCGGGCAAGTCCACCAAAGTCCACACTTTGTTCTCATACATGGATCCCATCTCAGATTTCATGGCCTCAAGCCATTTCGCGGAATCTGGGCTCATCATCGCTTCCTCATTGTTCGTAGGTTCATCATGGTCTAGTAACATGACTTCCAAAATAGGATTATCGTACCACTCTGGTGTGGAGCTTACTCTGGAAGACCTACAAAGTTCGGTAGTAACTTGATCTGAAGTTTCATGATCATCATTGATGACCCACAAGTGTAGGGGATCTATCGTAGTCCTTTCTATAAGTAAGAGTGTCGAACCCAACAAGGAGCAGAAGGAAATGATAAGCGGTTTTCAGTAAGGTTTTCTCTGCAAGCACTGAAATTGTAGGTAATAGATAGTTTTGTGATAAGATAAATAGTAACGAGTAACAAGTAAATAAAGTGCAGCAAGGTGGCCCAATCCTTTATGTAGCAAAGGATAAGCCTGGACAATTTCTAATAATGAGAAAGGAGCTCCCGAGGACACATGGGAATTATCATCAAGCTAGTTTTCATCACGTTCATATGATTTGCGTTCGATACTTTGATAATTTGATATGTGGGTGGACCGGTGCTTGGGTACTGCCCTTACTTGGACAAGCATCCCACTTATGATTAACCCCTATTGCAAGCATCCGCAACTACAAAAGAAGTATTAAGGTAAACCTAACCACAACATTAAACATATGGGTCCAAATCAGCCCCTAACGAAGCAACGCATAAACTAGGGTTTAAGCTTCTGTCACTCTAGCAACCCATCATCTACTTATTACTTCCCTATGCCTTCCTCTAGGCCCAAATAATGGTGAAGTGTCATGTAGTCGACGTTCACATAACACCACTAGAGGAAAAGACAACATACATCTCATCAAAATATCGAACGAATACCAAATTCACATGACTACTAATAGCAAGACTTCACCCATGTCCTCAGGAACAAACGTAACTACTCACAAAGCATATTCATGTTCATAATCAGAGGAGTAATAATATGCATTAAGGATCTAAACATATGATCTTCCACCAAGTAAACCAATTAGCATCAACTACGAGGAGTAATCAACACTACTAGCAACCCACAGGTACCCATTTGTGGTTTTGATACAAGATTGGATACGACAGATGAACTAGGGTTTTGAGAGGAGATGGTGCTAGTGAAGATGTTGATGGAGATTGACCCCCTCCTGATGAGAGGATCGTTGGTGATGATGATGGTGATGATTTCACCCTCCCGGAGGGAAGTGTCCCCGACAGAACAGCTCCGCCGGAGCCCTAGATTGATTCCGCCAAGGTTCCGCCTCGTGGCGGCGGAGTTTCGTCCCGTAAGCTTTCCCACAATTTTTTCCAGGGTAAAAGCCCTCATATAGCAGAAGATGGACACCGGGGGGCACCAGGGGGCCCAGGAGACAGGGGGCGCGCCTAGTAGGGGTGGGCGCGCCCCCACCCTCCTGGACAGGGTGTGGGCCCCCTGATGTATTTCTTTCGCTCAATAATTCTTATTAATTCCAAAAAATATGTTTCGTGGAGTTTCAGGATTTTTGGAGCAGTGCAGAATAGGTTTCCAATGTTTGCTCCTTTTCCAGCCAGAATTCCAGCTGCCGACATTCCCCCTCTTCATGGTAAACCTTGTAAAATAAGAGAGGATAGCCATAAGTATTGAGATATAATGTGTAATAACAGCCCATAATGCAATAAATATTGATATAAAAGCATGATGCAAAATGGACGTATCAACTCCCCCAAGCTTAGACCTCGCTTGTCCTCAAGCGGAAGCCGATATCAAAAAATATTTCCACATGTTTAGAGATAGAGGTGTCGATAAAAATAAAATACGGACATGAGGGCATCATGATCATTCTTATAACAGCAACATAAATAGATTTTATCATATGATTTCTTATGCTCAAGTAACAATCAATTCACAATGTCAGGTATGGTTCAAAAACTTCATTGAGAACTAACAAACTATAATCTCAGTCATTGAAGCAATTGCAATTTATCATAACATCAGAAAGAGTCACCAATAGAGCTTTTCAGCAAGTCCACATACTCAACTATCATGTAGTCTTCTATAATTGCTGACACTCATGCAATACTTGTGGTTATGGAGTTTCAGCCGGACACTGAGAAAGATAGGTGCTTATTGTGTTGCCTCCCAATGTATTCAGCTTTAGCTGATGTCAACAATAATAATCCATGCTAACTTACATCCAATTGGATATATATATCATGATCTTTCAAACACGAGGAGCTTGCCAAAGGATAAAATGAAAAAGGGAAAGGTGAGGATCACCTTGACTCAAGCTTAAAGTAAAAACATAAAGTAAAAGATAGGCCCTTCGTAGAGGGAAGCAGAGGTTGTCATGTGCGTTTAGGGTTGGATGCACAAAATCTTAACGCAAAAGAACGTCACTTTATATTGCCCCTTATATGTGGACCTTTATTATGTAGTCCGTCGCTTTTATTACTTCCACAACAAGATCGTACAAAGCTTATTTTCTCTGCACTAATAAGTCATACATATTTAGATAGCAATTTTTATTGCCTGGAACATGACAACTTACTTGAAGGATCTTACTCAATCCATAGGTAGGTATGGTGGACTCTCATGGCAAAACTGGGTTTAAGGATATTTGGAAGCACAAGTAGTATCTTTACTTGGTGCAAGGAATTTGGCTAGCATGAGGGGGACAGGCAAGCTCAACATGTTTGGAAGGTCAATGACAATATACTTTAATTGAGATGTGAGAAAACATAGACCATTACGTTGTCTTCCTTTTCCAACGCCAACTCTTTTAGCATGTCATACTTAATGAGTGATCCCAATCATAAAAGGTGTCCAAGATAATATATTTGTATGTGAACCTCTCTTTCCTTATCACTTCCTATTAATTGCAACGATGACTAAGACTACGTTTATCAACTCTCAACAATTTTTATGCCTCATACTTTCTATGTGTGAAGTCATCACTAACCATAAGATCAATATGAACTCTTTTATTCTTTCTACTTCCTTAAGATCATAGCAACATAGCAAAGCCCTTGACTCAACAGTAATCTTTATTATAGATAGCTCACGGACTCGATTACAAAAAGAGATCACAAAGCAAAACTCAAAACTACTTGATATCAAAAATTCAATCTACTAGATCAAGATACTACTAAAAGGATCGAAATAAATAAAACGGTAAAGGTAGGAGTGTGATAGTGATACGATACCGGGGCACCTCCCCCAAGCTTGGCAGTTGCCAAGGGGAGTGCCCATACCCATGTGACTGTGTCTCCTTCTTCACGGTTGGTGTTATGATCTTCTTGGTGATGATACCCCTCAGGGTACGGTTCTCCTCCTCGAGCTTATTGACTTGTTGTTTGAGGTCCATAATTTCTTTACGGAGCTTGCCCGTAACGGCCAAAGCTCCCTTTACCCAAGGATGCTGCATAGCTTTTGGAGAACAAGTGAAGCTCTTTTTCATATTTTCATAAGAAAGAAATCTAAAGTTGGAAGGGATGACTAAAGCTGGAGTAGCCAAGGTAGGTAGTTCCCTCATCCTGAATTCTGCTTGGAGACGAGAGGTAACTTCTTGATCTTCCTCCATGGCATCTATCCTTTTCAAATCAGCCTCCATCTCATCCTCCGTTGATGGTCCAAAGTGATAAGCATCGCTATTTGCTCCTGGACCCGGCGTTGGGTGAGACACCCGACTCTCCCCGACTGACTCTTGAGAATACATCTTGCTTTTAATCTGCAACTGGAACAACTCGAAACAAAAACAGAGGATAATTGCGTGATACGGTGGTCAAAACCTTCGGGACTATATATAATGAATTTTTACCGACCAAAATACGTAACGTGCAAGAAAACGGAGTCCGGAAGGTACACGAGGTGCCCACGAGACAGGGGGGTGCGCCCAGTAAGGGTGGGCGCGCCCTCCACTCTCATGGGGGCCTCGTGTCCCTCCCGGACTACTTCTTTCTTCCTAAATTTTTTAAATATTCCAAAACTGATAAAAATTGCCATTGGAGTTGTTTTGGAGTCGGTTTACTTACCGTACCACTTACATATGCCTTTTCAGAGTCTAGAACGTTCTAGAAAGTGTCCCTTATGTATTCCTCCGGGGTTACGGTTTCAGTAATATTAGTTTCAACATTGATAGGATTACCTGAAATATAATGTTTAATTCTTTGACCGTTCACCCTCGGACTTGTGCCTTCGAAGTTGTTGATTATTATGGCACCAGAACGATAGACCTCCTCGATAACTAGGGACCTTCCCATTTAGAGAGAAGTTTTCCTGCAAAAAATCTTAAACGAGAGTTGAATAATAACACATAATCTCCTACATTAAACTCACGCTTTTGTATCCTTTTTATCATGCCAGCGTTTGACCTTTTCTTTGAATAGCTTGTCATTCTCATAGGCTTGGGTTCTCCATTCATCAAGTGAGCTAATATCAAACAACCTATTCTCACTGGCAAGTTTGAAGTCATAGTTGAGCTCTTTAATAGCCCAATATACTTTATATTCAAGTTCAAGAGGTAAATGACACGCTTTTCCATAAACCATATTATAAGGAGACATACCCATAGGATTTTTGTATGCAGTTCTATAGGCCCATAATGCATCATCAAGTTTCTTGGACCAATTCTTTCTAGATCTATTCACAGTCTTTTGCAAAATTAATTTGAGCTCTCTATTGCTCAACTCTACTTGACCACTAGACTGCGGATGATAAGGAGATGCGATTCTATGATTGACATCATACTTAGCAAGCATCTTACAGAAAGCACCATGAATAAAATGTGAACCACCATCAGTCCTAAGATATCTAGGGACTCCAAACCTCGGAAAAATAACTTCTTTGAGCATTTTAATAGAAGTGTTATGATCAGCACTACTAGTTGGAATAGCTTCTACCCACTTAGTAACATAATCAACAACAACTAAAATATGAGTGTAACCATTAGAGGCAGGAAAAGGTCCCATATAATCAAAGCCCCAAACATCAAACGGTTCAATAACAAGAGAGTAATTCATAGGCATTTCTTGGCGTCTACTATTGTTACCTATTCTTTGAAATTCATCACAAGATAAGACAAACTTACGAGCATGTTTGAAGAGAGTAGGCCAATAAAAACTAGATTGTAGTACCTTGTGTGTAGTTCTATCTCCAGCGTGGTGTCCTCCATAAGATTCAGAGTGACACTTGCGTAGGATCTATTCATGTTCATGCTCAGGCACACAACGTCTAATAACACCATCTACTCCTTTATAAAGGTGTGGGTCATCCCAAAAGTAATGTCTTAAATCATAAAAGAAGTTTTTCTTTTGCTGGTATGTGAAACTAGGCGGTATAAATTTAGCAACAATGTAATTAGCATAATCAGCATACCAAGGAGCAGTACGAGAAGCATTAATGACCGCTAATTGTTCATCAGGAAAGCTATCATCAATAGGCAGTGGGTCATCAAGAACATTCTCTAACCTAGACAAGTTGTCTGCAACGGGGTTCTCAGCTCCCTTTCTATCAATAATATGTAAATCAAATTCTTGGAGCAAGAGAACCCATCTAATGAGCCTAGGCTTAGCATCTTTCTTTTCCATAAGATATTTAATAGCAGCATGATTAGTGTGAATAGTAACTTTGGAATCAACAATATAAGGTCTAAACTTATCACATGCAAACACAACTGCTAAGAACTCTTTTTTAGTAGTAGCATAATTTCTCTGGGCAGTATCAAGAGTCTTACTAGCATACTGGATAACATTCAATTTCTTATCAAATCTTTGCCCTAGAACAGCACCTACAGCATAATCACTAGCATCACACATAATTTCAAAGGGTAAATTCCAATCAGGCGGCTGAACAATAGGTGCAGTGATCAAAGCTTCCTTAAGTATTTCAAATGCTTCTACACAATCATCATCAAAGACAAAAGGAATATCTTTTTGCAATAAATTAGTCAGAGGCCTAGAGATTTTAGAGAAGTCCTTAATGAACCTCCTATAAAAACCGGCATGACCAAGGAAACTTCTTATATCTCTTATGTCCTTGGGACATGGCATCTTTTCAATAGCATCAACTTTGGCTTTGTCAACTTCAATACCTCTCTCAGAAATCTTATGTCCCAAGACAATGCCTTCATTAACCATAAAGTGACACTTTTCCCAATTCAGGATGAGACTAGTGTCTTCGCATCTCTGCAAAACTCGATCAAGGTTGCTCAAACAATCATCAAAAGAGGATCCATAAACGGAGAAGTCGTCCATGAATACCTCACAAATCTTTTCACAAAAATCAGAGAATATAGCCATCATGCATCTTTGAAAGGTAGCAGGTGCATTACATAAACCAAAAGGCATACATCTATAAGCAAAAGTACCGAAAGGGCAAGTAAAAGTAGTTTTTGGTTGATCCCCCGCTGACACAAGTATTTGAGAGAAACCAGAATAACCATCTAGAAAGCAGAAATGAGTGTGTTTGGATAGTCTTTCTAGCATTTGATCAATAAAAGGTAAAGGGTAATGATCTTTCTTAGTAGCTTTATTTAATTTCCGAAAATCAATTACCATCCTATAACCTGTAATAATTCTTTGCGGGGTCAATTCATCTTTATCATTAGGAACAACGGTAGTACCTCCCTTTTTAGGAACACAATGGACAGGGCTTACCCAATCACTATTAGCAACGGGATAAATTATACCTGCCTCAAGGAGCTTTAGTATCTCCTTTCTTACCACTTCTTTCATCTTGGGATTTAGTCGTCGTTGAGGATCTCTAACTGGTTTGGCATCTTTCTCCACTGTAATTTTGTGTTGGCATAATGTGGGACTAATGCCCTTAAGATCATCCAGAGTATATCCAATAGATGCTCGGTGCTTCTTCAGAGTTTTCAATAATCTTTCTTCTTCTTGCTCTGAAAGGTTAGCACTAATAATAACAAGATATATTTTCTTTTCATCAAGATAAGCATACTTAAGATTATCAGGTAATGGTTTGAGTTCAAACACGGGATCACCCTTGGGTGGAGGGGGATCCCCAAGAATTTCAACGGGAAGGTTATGTTTTAGCACAGGTTCCTGTTTTAGGAACACTTCATCTATTTCCCTTCTTTCCTTCATAAACATATCGTTTTCATGGTCTAGCAAATATTGTTCTAATGGATCAGTAGGAGGCACAGCAATGGAAGCAAGACCAATAATCTCATCCTTACTAGGTGCTTCCCTATCACGAGGTTGCTACGAAACTTAGCAAAATTAAACTTATGAGACATACCATCTAAGCCAATGGTGACAGTATCTTTTTCATAATCAATCTTAGCACTAGCTGTATTCAAGAAGGGTCTACCAAAAATAATGGGACAAAAATCATCTTGTGGGGAACCAAGAACAAGAAAATCAGCAGGGTATTTAACCTTCCCACACAAGACTTCGACATCTCTAACAACCCCAACTGGTTTAATGGTATCCCTATTAGCAAGCTTAATGGTAACATCAATGTATTCTATTTCAACGGGTGCAATGTCGTGCATAATTTCTTTATATAGATCATAGGGTATCGCACTAGCACTAGCACCCATATCACATAAACCATGATAACAATGATCTCCTATTTTAACAGAAATAACAGGCATGCCTACGACAGGTCTATGTATCTTAGTATCTCGTCTAGCAATATTAGCAGTCTCATCACAGAAATAAATAACATGCCCACCTAAATCATCATCCAAGAGATCTTTAACCATAACAATACTAGGTTCAACATTAATTTTCTCAGGAGGTGTATAAGTCCTAGTATTACTCTTACGAACAACAGTCGAAGTTTTAGCATGATCCTTTATCCTAACAGGAAAAGGAGGTTTCTCAACATAAGTAGTAGGAACAATAGGATCACTATAGGTGATAGTCTTTTCTTCAACTGTAATAGGTGCAACTACTTTCACTTCAACAAGAGGATTATATTTAAACCACTTCTCTTTAGGGAGATCAACGTGAGTAGCAAAAGATTCACAGAAAGAAGCTACTATCTCAGAGTCAAGTCCACATTTAGCGCTAAATCCACGAAAAGCATCGGTATCCATAAAAGATTTAACACAATCGAACTTAGGTGTCATACCTAACTCCTTACCATCGTCGGAACCCCAATCTTCAGAGTTGCGTTTAATTCTTTCCAATAAGTCCCATTTGAAATCAATAGTCTTTAGCATATAAGAACCAGCACAGGAAGTATCGAGCAGGTTGCGATCATTAAGAGAAAGCCGAGCATAAAATTTTTGAATAATCATTTCCCGGGAGAGCTCATGATTGGGGCATGAATATAACATTGACTTAAGCCTCCCCCAAGCTTGAGCGATGCTTTCTCCTTCGCGAGGCCAGAAATTATATATGTAATTACGATCACGATGAACAAGATGCATAGGATAGAACTTCTGGTGAAATTCCAACTTCAATCGCTTATAATTCCAAGATCTCGTATCATCACATAGCCTATACCATGTCAATGCATCTCCCTTCAAAGATAAAGGGAAGACCTTCCTTTTGACAACATCATCGGGAATACCTGCAAGCTTAAATAATCCACAAACTTCATCCACAAAGATAAGGTGTAAATTGGGATGCAATGTTCCATCTCCTGCAAATGGATTAGCTAGCAGTTTCTCTATCATACCCGAAGGAATCTCAAAGTAAACATTTCTCAAAAAGTTCAGTCAGTTGAGGAGCAACTCTTTGCTCTTCTAGTCGGGGTGAAGATACCCCGAACAAGCCCCTCAAAGGATTAGTTTCCATAGTGACAAGTAACAAAAAAATTCAGCACACTATATAAATGTTTCCTTACCAAGTTCCACTCACCAAAAGCGCTACACTCCCCGGCATCGGTGCCAGAAAAGAGTCTTGATGACCCACAAGTGTAGGGGATCTATCGTAGTCCTTTCAATAAGTAAGAGTGTCGAACCCAACAAGGAGTAGAAGGAAATGATAAGCGGTTTTCAGTAAGGTTTTCTCTGCAAGCACTAAAATTGTAGGTAATAGATAGTTTTGTGATAATATAAATAGTAACGAGTAACAAGTAAATAAAGTAAATAAAGTGCAGAGGTGGCCCAATCCTTTATGTAGCAAAGGATAAGCCTGGACAATTTCTAATAATGAGAAAGGAGCTCCCGAGGACACATCGGAATTATCGTCAAGCTAGTTTTCATCATGTTCATATGATTTGCGTTCGGTACTTTGATAATTTGATATGTGGGTGGACCGGTGCTTGGGTACTGCCCTTCCTTGGACAAGCATACCACTTATGATTAACCCCTATTGCAAGCATCCACAACTACAAAAGAAGTATTAAGGTAAACCTAACCACAACATTAAACATATGGGTCCAAATCAGCCCCTAACGAAGCAACGCCATAAACTAGGGTTTAAGCTTCTATCACTCTAGCAACCCATCATCTACTTATTACTTCCCTATGCCTTCCTCTAGGCCCAAATAATGGTGAAGTGTCATGTAGTCGACGTTCACATAACACCACTAGAGGAAAAGACAACATACATCTCATCAAAATATCGAACGAATACCAAATTCACTTGACTACTAATAGCAAGACTTCACCCATGTCCTCAGGAACAAACGTAACTACTCACAAAGCATATTCATGTTCATAATTAGAGGAGTAATAATATGCATTAAGGATCTGAACATATGATCTTCCACCAAGTAAACTAATTAGCACCAACTACAAGGAGTAATCAACACTACTGGCAACCCACAGGTACCAATTTGTGGTTTTGATACAAGATTGGATACGAGAGATGAACTAGGGTTTTGAGAGGAGATGGTGCTGGTGAAGATGTTGATGGAGATTGACCCCCTCCCGATGAGAGGATCATTGGTGATGACGATGGTGATGATTTCCCCCTCCCGGAGGGAAGTGTCCTCGACAGAATAGCTCCACCGGAGCCCTAGATTGATTCCGCCAAGGTTCCGCCTCGTGGCGGTGGAGTTTCGTCTCGTAATCTTGCCCATGATTCTTTTCTAGGGTAAAAGCCCTCATATAGCAGAAGATGGACACCGGGGGGCCACCATGTGGCCTAGGAGACAGGGGGCGCGCCTAGTAGGGGTGGGCGCGCCCCCACCCTCCTGGACAGGGTGTGGGCCCCTGATGTATTTATTCCGCTCAATAATTCTTATTAATTCCAAAAATATGTTTCGTGGAGTTTCAGGATTTTTGGAGCAGTGCAGATATGTTTCCAATGTTTGCTCCTTTTCTAGCCAGAATTCCAGCTGCCGGCATTCCCCCTCTTCATGGTAAACCTTGAAAATAAGAGAGAATAGCCATAAGTATTGAGATATAATGTGTAATAACAGCCCATAATGCAATAAATATTGATATAAAAGCATGATGCAAAATGTACGTATCAATCATCATTAACTTCCTCACTAATTAGTGTAGGAATCACGGGAGCTGATTTCTGTGATGAACTACTTTCCAATAAGGGAGAAGGTACAATTACCTCATCAAGTTCTACTTTCCTCCCACTCACTTCTTTAGAGAGAAACTCCTTCTCTAGAAAGGATCCATTCTTAGCAACAAAGATTTTGCCTACGAATCTGTGATAGAAGGTGTACCCAACAGTTTCCTTTGTGTATCCTATGAAGACGCACTTCTTCGATTCGGGCTCGAGCTTATCAGGTTGAAGCTTTTTCACATAAGCATCGCAGCCCCAAACTTCAAGAAACAACAACTTTGGTTTCTTGCCAAACCACAATTCATAAGGCGTCGTCTCAACGGATTTTGATGGTGCCCTATTTAAAGTGAATGCAGCCGTCTCTAAAGCATAACCCAAAAACGATAGCGGTAAATTAGTAAGAGACATCATAGATTGCACCATATCAAATAAAGTACAGTTATGACGTTCGGACACACCATTTTGTTGTGGTGTTCTAGGTGGCGTTAATTGTGAAACTATCCCATGTTGTTTCAAATGAAGACCAAACTCGTAACCCAAATATTCTCCTCCACGATCAGATCATAGAAATTTTATTTACTTGTTACGATGACTTTCTACTTTCACTCTGAAATTCTTTGAACTTTTCAAATGTTTCAGACTTATGCTTCATCAAGTAGATATAACCATATTTGCTCAAATCATCTGTGAAGGTAAGAGAATAACGATACCCACCACGAGCCTCAATACTCATTGGACCGCATACATCAGTATGTATTATTTCCAGTAAGTCAGTAGCTTGTTCCATTGTTCTGGAGAATGGAGTTTTAGTCATCTTGTCCATAGGGCACGGTTCGCAAGCACCAAGTGATTCATAATCAAGTGATTACAAAAGTCCATTAGCATGGAGTTTCTTCATGCGCTTTACACCAATATGACCCAAACGGCAGTGCCACATATAAGTTGCACTATCATTATTAGACTTATATCTTTTGGCTTCAATACTATGAATATGTGTATCACTACTATCGAGATTCAATAGACCACTCATCAAGGGTGCATGACCATAAAAGATATTACTCATATAAATAGAACAACCATTATTCTCTGATTTAAATGAATAACTGATAACCCACAAGCGTAGGGGATAATTGTAGCCTATTTCGATAAGTAAGAGTGTCGAACCCAACGAGGAGCTAAAGGTAGAACAAATATTCTCTCAAGTCCTATCTGCCACTGATACGACTCTACGGACGCTTAGTGTTCGCTTTACCTAGAACAAGTATGAAACTAGAAATAATTTGTAGGTGTTGTTGGATAGGTTTGCAAGATAATAAAGAGCACATAAATAAAAAGTAGGGGCTGTTTAGATAAAGAAGCAATAAAGTAAATATAGTGAGTGTGGAAAAGTGATGGTAGGAGTTGTGAAATTGTCCCTAAGCAATTGACTACTTTACTAGACCGATAGCAAGTTTTATGTGGGAGAGGCATAAGCTAACATACTTTCTCTTCTTGGATCATATGCACTTATGATTGGAACTCTAGCAAGCATCCGCAACTACTAAAGATCATTAAGGTAAAACCCAACCATAGCATTAAAGTATCAAGTCCCCTTTATCTCATACGCCACAACCCCCTTACTCGGGTTTATGCTTCTGTCACTCAAGCAACCCACTATAAGCGAATCATGAATGTATTGCAACACCCTACAGAGGGAATCCCTCACGCATGCGCGACACGAAGAGCACCATAGGACAACAACATAACCACAAGCAAATTAAACCAATCATAGCAATTCATCAATCACTGGTAGGACAACGAAAATCTACTCGGACATCATAGGATGGCAACACATCATTGGATAATAATATGAAGCATAAAGCACCATGTTCAAATAGAGATGGGGGTTGTGGGAGAGTGGACCGCTAAATATAGATGGGGGAAGGTGATGGAGGTGTTGGTGAAGATGATGGAGGTGTTGGTGTAGATCGGGGTGATGATGATGGCCCCCGGCGGTGTTCCGGCGCCACCGGAAGCAAGGGGAGAGAGCCCCCCTTCTTCTTCTTCTTCCTTGACCTTCTCCCTAGATGGGAGAAGGGTTTCCCCTCTGGTCCATGGCTCCCATGGCGTGGGAGGGGCGAGAGCCCCTCCGAGATTGGATATGTCTCTCTGTCTCTCTCTGTCTCTGCGTTCTCAGATTCTGCCCTTTCACCATTTTTTTTATATCCGGAGATCCATAACTCCGATTGGATTGAAACTTTCGCCCAGATTTTTCTCCGAAAAATAGCTTTCTTGCGGTAGAAGAAGAGTGTCAACCGCCTTACGGGGTGCCCACGAGTGTCAGGGGCGCGCCTGCCCCCCTAGGGCGCACCCCCTGCCTCGTGGTCCCCTCGGGCACCGTCTCGCGTTGATTCTTCTTCCCAAAAATCACAAATATTCCAGAAATATTCTCCGTCATTTTTTATCCCGTTTGGACTCCGTTTGATATGGGGTTTCTGCAAAACATAAAACATGCAACAAACAGAAACTGGCACTGGGCACTGGATCAATATGTTAGTCCCAAAAATAGTATAAAAAGTTGCCAAAAGTATATGAAAGTTGAATAATATTGGCATGGAACAATAAAAAATTATAGATACGACGGAGACGTATCAACATCCCCAAGCTTAATTCCTGCTCGTCCTCGAGTAGGTAAATGATAAAAAATAATTTTTGATGTGGAATGCTACCTAGCATAATCTTGATCATATTTCTAATCATGGCATGAATATTACGACACGAGTGATTCAAAGCAATAGTCTATGATTTGACATAAAAACAATAATACTTCGAGCGTACTAATAAAGCAATCATGTCTTTTAAAAATAACATGGCCAAAGAAAGTTATCCCTACAAAATCATATAGTCTGGCTATGCTCCATCTTCACCACACAAAATATTCAAATCATGCACAACCCCTATGACAAGCCAAGCAATTGTTTCATACTTTTGACGTTCTCAAACCTTTTCAACTTTCACGCAATACATGAGCGTGAGCCATGGATATAACACTATAGGTGGAATAGAGTATGATGGTGGAGGTTGTTTTGAGAAGACAAAAGGGATAAAGTCTCACATCAACTTGGCTAATCAACGGGCTATGGAGATGCCCATCAATTGATGTCAATGCGAGGAGTAGGGATTGCCATGCAACAGGTGCACTAGAGCTATAAGTGTATGAAAGCTCAACTGGAAACTAAGTGGGTGTGCATCCAACTTGCTTGCTCATGAAGACCTAGGGCATTTGAGGAAGCCCATCGTTGGAATATACAAGCCAAGTTCTATAATGAAAATTCCCACTAGTATATGAAAGTGACAATATAGGAGTCTCTCTATATGAAGAACATGGTGCTACTCTAAAGCACAAGTGTGGTAAAAGGATAGTAACATTGCCCATTTTCTTTTTTTCTTTTTTTGGGCGGGCTTCTTTGGCCCCCCTTTTTTTTATTTAGGCTTCTTTGGCCTCTATTTTTTTTATGGGGCAATGCTCTATAATGATGATCATCACACTTTTATTTACTTACAACCCAATATTACAACTCGATACTAGAACAAAGATATGACTATATGAATGCCTCCGGCGGTGTACCGGGATGTGCAATGATTTAGCATAGCAAAGATATCAAAAAATGCACAATCCATGAAAACGTCATGCTAGCTATTTTACAACCATGCAAAGCAATATGACAATGAATGCTCAAGTCATGTATATGATGATGATGGAAGTTGCATGGCAATATATCTCGGAATGGCTATGGAAATGCCATAATAGGTAGGTATGGTGGCTGTTTTGAGGAAGATATATGGAGGCTTATGTGTGACAGAGTGTATCATATCACGGGGTTTGGATGCACCGGCGAAGTTTGCACCAACTCTCGAGGTGAGAAAGGGCAATGCACGGTACCGAAGAGGCTAGCAATGATGGAAGGGTGAGAGTGCGTATAATCCATGGACTCAACATTAGTCATAAAGAACTCACATACTTATTGCAAAAATTTATTAGTCATCGAAACAAAGTACTACGCACATGCTCCTAGGGGGATAGATTGGTAGGAAAAGACCATCGCTCGTCCCCGACCGCCACTCATAAGGAAGACAATCAATAAATACCTCATGCTCCAACTTCGTTACATAACGGTTCACCATACATGCATGCTACGGGAATCACAAACTTCAACACAAGTATTTCTACAACCCACAACTACCCACTAGCATGACTCTAATATCACCATCTTTATATTGTAAAACTATTGCAAGGAATCAAACATATCATATTCAGTGATCCACAAGTTTTATGTAGGATTTTATGACTAACCATGTGAATGACCAATTCCTGTCATCTCTCTAAATAGATATAAGTGAAGCAAGAGAGTTTAATTCTTTATACAAAAGATATGCCCACGCTCTAACAAATATAAGTGAAGCAAAAGAGCATTCTACAAATGGCGGTTTTCTATGTGAAGAGAAACAGGCAATCCAAACTTCAAATGATATAAGCGAAGCACATGAAGCATTCTATAAAGCCATACTCAAAAGATTTAAGTGAAGTGCAATGAGCATTCTATAAATCAACCATGGACAATCTCATACCAGCATGGTGCATAAAAGAAAAGTGAAAACTAAATGCAAAAGACGCTCCAAGACTTGCACATATCGCATGAACGAAACGAATTTGAAAACATACCGATACTTGTTGAAGAAAGAGGGGATGCCTTCCGGGGCATCCCAAAGCTTAGACGCTTGAGTTTCCTTGAATATTTACTTGGGGTGCCTTGGGCATCCCCAAGCTTGAGCTCTTGCCTCTCTTCCTTTTCCTCATATTGAGACCTCCTAGATCAAACGCTTCATCCACACAAAACTTTAACAGAAAACTCGGTAAGATACGTTAGTATAATAAAGCAAATCACTACTCTAAGTACTGTTGTAAACCAATTCATATTTTGTTTTTGCATTGTGTCTATTGTAATATAGCTTTTCCATGACTTAATCCACTAATAGAAATTGATAGTTTCATCAAAACAAGTAAACTATGCATCAGAAACAGAATCTGTCAAAAACAGAACAGTCTGTAGAAATCTGTACATTCACCATATTCTGGTACCCCAAAAATTCTACCCGAATTAGGAAAAATAAACAATTTGTACAGCAAGACAGTGCAAGAAGTTTCAGAACCGTTTGACGTTCCAGTAAAAAATGTAAAATCGTGCACTACAGCCAAAGTTTCTGTCCTCCTCCGCATAAACCAACAAGCATTGTAAACATCCTAAAGGCAAACCTTGGCACATTATTTTTATAATACAATGGAATTTTACAAGGGGATAATTATTTTTGATGGAAAGTTTCTGTAATTAAGATTCACAAAGTTTACGTGAGCATGAACAAAGTTCAAGGAGCTCTCCCACTTCAACAATGCTTGTCTTTCTCACTTTCACTTTCCTTTTTGAAACGTTTTGGGTTCCCCTCTTTATTTTTTTTATTTTTAAACTTTATGAAAGCACACAACAGAAATAAATGACTCTCTAAAACTTCTGGGTTGTCTCCCTGGCAGCATTTTCTTTAAAGCCATTAAGCTAGGCATAAAGTGCTCAAGTAATGGATCCACCCGGATCCCAAGTTATATCAAATTTTAATTAACAATGATTTGTGATTTAGTAGTGAGAACAAAGTAACATATATCATGCAACAACAAAGTCTAACTCTCTTCCTATGCATCGGCATGTCATAAAAGAACAATTCATGCACACATAGTAAAGGCCAATGCATAGTATAAGCAGTTTCTTGCAATTTTATCATATTGGAAACATAGAGGGGTGGAGATATAGTTCCTCTCTCATAATAATTGCAAGTAGGAGCAGCAAGCACATGCATATCACATTCATCAAAATTATCATGTGCAACAGTAAAAGGCAACCCGTCAATATAATCCTTAATAAGCACAAACTTCTCCGATATACTGTAGTTTGGAGAATTCAAAAAGATAATAGGACTATCATGCGTGGGTACAATAGCAACAATTTCATGTTTAACATAAGGAACTATAGAAAGTTCATCTCCATAAGCATAATTCATATTGGCATCTTTGCCACAAGCATAGCAAGCATCATCAAAAAGGGGTATTTCAAGAGAATCAACGGGATCATAACAATCATCATAGCAATCATCCTTCGGTAAGCACGAAGGGGAATTAAACAATGTATGAGTTGAAGAGTTACTCTCATTAGAAGGTGGGCACGGGTAGCTAATCCGCTCTTCCTCCTTTTGTTCTTCACTCTCCTCATCATCTTTTTCATCCAATGAGCTCACAGTTTCATCAATTTCTTCTTCCATAGACTCCTGCAAAATATTAGTCTCTTCTTGGACAGTGGAGGAGTTCTCAATATATGGTTTAACATAGGCATTAGAAGCATAATTATCATAACAATATTTAAGTATGGCAAAAAAATTAGATTTGTAAAGAGTAGCATCATACATTTCAATCAAAGAAGCAATTTCATAAGCACCCTTAAAAAAGCAACAAACTCTTCAATTTGTCAAACATCATAGTAATTATAAACACCTTAGCATACGAAGATACGATTCCATTATCACTAAACTCACATTGGTAGGGAAGGTGTTTCTTAGGGTTTTCAGAACAACAAGTAAAATCATATATTGCACATGAATTCCAAGCATAGCATTGCAACCGATGAATTTGATCTAGTAAAAGTTTCCCTTTTTCAGATATACGGGGTCGCACATAACAAGCATGCTTATCTAAAGATTTGCCCTCAACTAAGCTAGTTGGGGTTTCAGCACGACCACAAAGGGATCAAAGATGATCCAAGTAAAAGGCTTCAGGAGTGTGATATGTTTTGAGTGGTTCTTCAACCATTGGTTCAGTAGGTACAACTAATTTTTTTGGTATTTTGCGTTTCCTACCCATAACTAAAGATAGAGAACAACTAAGAACAACAAATAAAATTACTTAGTGATAAAGCAAGCAAGCACACACGAGAATATTCACCCCACTCTATGACTCCCCGGCAACGGTGCCAGAAAAAGGTCTTGATAACCCACAAGTGTAGGGGATAATTGTAGCCTCTTTCGATAAGTAAGAGTGTCGAACCCAACGAGGAGCTAAAGGTAGAACAAATATTCTCTCAAGTCCTATCTGCCACTGATACGACTCTACGCACGCTTAGTGTTCGCTTTACCTAGAACAAGTATGCCACTAGAAGTACTTTGTAGGTGTTGTTGGATAGGTTTGCAAGATAATAAAGATCACATAAATAAAAAGTAGGGGCTGTTTAGATAAAGAAGCAATAAAGTAAATATAGTGAGTGTGGAAAAGTGATGGTAGGAGTTGTGAAATTGTCCCTAAGCAATTGACTACTTTACTAGACTGATAGCAAGTTTTATGTGGGAGAGGCATAAGCTAACATACTTTCTCTTCTTGGATCATATGCACTTATGATTGGAACTCTAACAAGCATCTGCAACTACTAAAGATCATTAAGGTAAAACCCAACCATAGCATTAAAGTATCAAGTCCCCTTTATCCCAAACGCCACAACCCCCTTACTCGGGTTTATGCTTCTGTCACTCAAGCAACCCACTATAAGCGAATCATGAACGTATTGCAACACCCTACAGCGGGAATCCCTCACTCTTGCGCGACATGGAGAGCACCATAGGACAACAACATAACCACAAGCAAATTAAACCAATCATAGCAATTCATCAATCACCGGTAGGACAACGAAAATCTACTCAGACATCATAGGATGGCAACACATCATTGGATAATAATATGAAGCATAAAGCACCATGTTCAAGTAGAGGGTACAGCGGGTTGGGGAGAGTGGACCGCTGAATATAGATGGAGGAAGGTGATGGAGATGTTGATGAAGATGATGGAGGTGTTGGTGTAGATCGCGGTGATGATGATGGCCCTCGGTGGCGTTCCGGCGCCACCGGAAGCAAGGGGAAGAGAGCCCCCCCCCTTCTTCTTCTTCTTCCTTGACCTTCTCCCTAGATGGGAGAAGGGTTTCCCCTCTGGTCCATGGCTCCCATGGCGTGGGAGGGGCGAGAGCCCCTCCAAGATTGGATCTGTCTCTCTGTCTCTCTCTGTTTCTGTGTTCCCAGATTCTGCCCTTTCACCGTTTCTTTTATATCCGGAGATCCGTAACTCCGATTGGATTGAAACTTTCGCCCAGATTTTTGTCCAAAAAATTAGCTTTCTTGCAGCAAAAGAAGAGCGTCAACCGCCTTATGGGGTTCCCACGAGGGTCAGGGGGGCGCCCCCTTGCCTCATGGCCCCCTCGGGCACCGTCTCGCGTTGATTCTTCCTCCCAAAAATCACAAATATTCCAAAATATTTTCCGTCCATTTTTATCCCGTTTGGACTCTGTTTGATATGGTGCAACAAACAGGAACTGGCACTGGGCACTGGATCAATATGTTAGTCCCAAAATTAGTATAAAAAGTTTCCAAAAGTATATGAAAGTTGAATAATATTGGCATGGAACAATCAAAAATTATAGATGCGACTGAGACATATCAATAACCGTCTCACATTAAACAAGATCCAAATATAATGTTCATGCTCAACGCTGGCACCAAATAACAATTATTCAGGTCTAATACTAATCTCAAAGGTAGATGTAGAGGTAGCGTGCCGACCGCAATTACATCGACTTTGGAACCATTTTCCACGCGCATCGTCACTTCGTCCTTACACAATCTTCGCTTAATCCGTAGCCCCTATTTCGAGTTGCAAATATGAGCAACAGAACCAGTATCAAATACCCAGGCGCTACTGCGTGCATTAGTTAAGTACACATCAATAACATGTATATCAAATATACCTTTCACTTTGCCATCCTTCTTATCCGCCAAATACTTGGGGCAGTTCTGCTTCCAGTGACCAGTCCCTTTGTAGTAGAAGCACCCAGTTTCAGGCTTAGGTCCAAACTTGGGTTTCTTCTCTTGAGCAGCAACCTTTTTGCCGTTCCTTTTGAAGTTCCCCTTCTTCCCTTTGCCCTTTTTCTTGAAACTAGTGGTCTTGTTGACCATCAACACTTGATGCTCCTTTTTGATTTCTACCTCCGCGGCCTTTAGCGTCGCAGAGAGCTCGGGAATAGTCTTGTTCATCCCTTGCATATTATAGTTCATCATGAAGCTTTTGTAGCTTGGTGGCAGTGATTGAAGAACTCTGTCAGTGACACTATCATCAGGAAGATTAACTCCCAGTTGAGTCAAGTGGTTGTGGTACCCAGACATTCTGAGTATATATTCACTGACAACACTATTCTCCTCCATTTTACAGCTGTAGAACTTATTGGAGACTTCATATCTCTCAATGCGGGCATTTGCTTGAAATATTAACTTCAACTCCTGGAATATCGCATATGCTCCATGACGTTCAAAACGTCATTGAAGCCAGCATGGCACACTGAACTATCGAGTAATCATCAACACGCGTCTGCCAGGCATTCACAATGTCTGCAGTTGTGGGCGCGGGTGGTGCACCTAACGGTGCTTGTAGGACGTAATTCTTCTATGCAACAATGAGGATAATCCTCAAGTTACGGACCCAATCCGTGTAGTTGCTGCCATCATCTTTCAACTTAGCTTTCTCTAGGAACGCATTAAAATTCAAAGGAATGGTAGCACAGGCCATTGATATACAACAACATAGACATTTAAAATACTATCAGGTACTAAGTTCATGATAAATTGAAGTCCAATTAATCATATTACTTAAGAACTCCCACTTAGTTAGACATCCCACTAATCATCTAAGTGATCATGTGATCAAAATCAACTAAACCATGTCTGATCATCACATGTGATGGTGTAGTTTTCAATGGTGAACATCACTATGTTGATCATATCTACTATATGATTCATGCTCGACCTTTCGGTCTTAGTGTTACGAGGCCATATCTGCATATGCTAGGCTCATCAAGTTTAACCCGAGTATTCTGTGTGTGCAAAACTGGCTTGCACCTGTTGTATGTGAACATTGAGCTTATCACACCCGATCATCACGTGGTGTCTCGGCACGACGAACTGTAGCAACGGTGCATACTCAGGGAGAACGCTTGTACCTTGAAATTTAGTAAGGGATCATCTTATAATGCTACCGACGTCCTAAGAAAAATAAGATGCATAAAGGATAAACATCACATGCAATCAAAATATGTGACATGATATGGCCATCATCATCTTGTGCTCATGATCTCCATCACTGAAGCATCGTCATGATCTCCATCGTCACCGGCGCGACACCTTGATCTCCATCATAGCATCGTTGTCGTCTCGCCAACTATTGTTACTACGACTATCGCTACTGTTTAGTGATAAAGTAAAACAATTACATGGCGACTGCATTGCATACAATAAAGCGACAACCATATTGCTCGTGCCAGTTGCCGATAACTTTGTTACAAAACATGATCATCTCATACAACAATTTATATCACATCATGCCTTGACCATATCACATCACAGCAAGCCCTACAAAAACAAGTTAGACATCCTCTACTTTGTTGTTGCAAGTTTTACGTGACTGCCACGGGCTTCTAGCAAGAATTGTTCTTACCTACGCATCAAATCCATAATGATTTTCCGTCAAGTGTGTTGTTTTAACCTTCAACAAGGACCGGGCGTAGCCACACTCGATTCAACTAAAGTTGGAGAAACAGACACTCACCAGCCACCTATGTGCGAAGCACGATGGTAGAACCAGTCTCGCGTAAGCGTACGCGTAATGTCGGTCTGAGCCGCTTCATCCAACAATACCGCCAAATCAAATTATGACATGCTAGTAAGCAGTATGACTATTATCGCCCACAACTCTCCATGTTCTACTCGTGCATATAACATCTACGGATAGACCTGGTTCGGATGCCACTATTGGGGAACGCAATAATTTCAAAAAATTCCTACGATCATGCAAGATCTATCTCTAGGTGATGCATAGCAACGAGAGCGGAGAGTGTTGTCTACGTACCCTCGTAGACCGAAAGCGGAAGCATTATGACAATGCGGTTGATGTAGTCGTATGTCTTCACGATCCGACCGATCCTAGCACCGAAGGTACCACACCTCTGCGATTTGCACATGTTCAGCTTGGTGACGTCCCACGAACTCTAGATCCAGCTGAGGTCAAGGGAGAGTTTCGTTAGCACGACGGCGTGGTGACGGTGATGATGAAGTTACTAGCGCAGGGCTTCGCCTAAGCACTATGATGATATGACTGAGGTGGAAATCTGTAGAGAGGAGCACCGCACACGGCTAATCAATCAACTTGTGTGTTCTAGGGTGCCCCCCTGCCCTCGTATATAAAGGAGCAAGGGGGAGGCCGGCCGGCCCCTGTAGGCGTGCCCCAAGAGGGGAGTCCTACTAGGACTACTAGTCCCAGTAGGATTCCACCAAGAGGGGAAGAGGAGGAAGGAAGGAGAGGGAGAGGGGGAAGGAAAGGGGGGCACTGCCCCCCTCCTTGTCCTATTCTAACTCAAGGGGAGGGGGCGCGGCCTGCCCTGGCCGCCCCTCTCTCTCTCTCCACTAAGGCCCATCGAGGCACATTAGTTCCCCCGGGGGTTTCGATAACCCTTCGGCACTCCGGTTTTATCCGAAACTTCTCCGGAACACTTCCGGTGTCCGAATATAGTCGTCCAATATATCAATCTTTATGTCTCGACCATTTCGAGACTCCTCGTCATGTCCGTGATGATATCCGGGACTCCGAATAACATTCGGTACATCATATCACATAAACTCATAATACCAATCGTCATCGAACATTAAGCGTGCGGACCCTATGGGTTCGAGAACTATGTAGACATGACTGAGACACGTCTCTGGTCAATAACCAATAGAGGAACCTGGATTCTCATATTGGTTCGTACATATTCTACGAAGATCTTTATCGGTCAAACCGCATAACAACATACGTTGTTCCCTTTGTCATTGGTATGTTACTTGCCCGAGATTCGATCATCGGTATCATCATACCTAGTTCAATCTCGTTACCGGCAAGTCTCTTTACTCATTCCGTAATACTTCATCCCACAACTAACTCATTAGTCATAATGCTTGCAAGGCTTATAGTGATGAGTATTACCGAGAGGGCCCAGAGATACCTCTCCGGAACACGGAGTGACAAATCCTAATCTCGAGCTATGCCAACCCAAAAAACACCTTCGGAGACACCTGTAGAGCACCTTTATAATCACCCTTTTACGTTGTGACGTTTGGTAGCACACAAAGTGTTCCTTTGATATTCGGGAGTTGCATAATCTCATAGTCTGAGGAACTTGTATAAGTCATGAAGAAAGCAGTAGCAATGAAACTGACATGATCATAATGCTAAGCTAACGGATGGGTCATGTCCATCACATCATTATCCTAATGATGTGATCTTGTTCATCAAATTACAACACCTGTCAATGGTTAGGAAACATAACCATCTTTGATTAACGAGCTAGTCAAGTAGAGGCATACTAGGGACTATATGTTTTGTCAATGTATTCACACATGTACTAAGTTTTCGGTTAATACAGTTATAGCAAGAATAATAAACATTTATCATGATTTAAGGAAATAAATAATAACTTTATTATTGCCTCTAGGGCATATTTACTTCAATGAGATGCAAAGCCACAAGCTTGGGGATGCTATGTTTGATGAATATGATATTTTTACTCCCCCAAGTTATGATGAACAAATTTATTATGATGAAAGCATGCCTCCTATCTATGATGATTATATTGATGAAAGTGGGTTTGGAAGAGTGTCAACTTTAGGAAGTAATGATCCCAATATTTTGGAGGGTGTTGAATCTTATTGTGATAATTATGAAAGTGGATTTGGAGAGGTCATGACTTTATTTAGTGATGAATCCACTATTTCGGAAGAGGTTCCAATTGATTATAAGAACAAAGTTGCTATCTATGATGATTATTGTGATGACATGTATGCTACAAAGAACAATGATAACCATAAAACTTGTCATCATGATTTTAAATTTCAATTGGGCTATGCCTCACATGATAGTTATTTTGTTGAGTTTGTTCCCACTACTATTCATGAGAAGAAATTTGCTTACGTGGAGAGTAATAAATTTTTTTTATGCTTGTAGATTATGAAAAGAATGATTTATGTGATGGTTATATTGTTTAATTCATTCATGATGCTACTTAAAATTATTATGAGGGAGGAACATATGCTTGTAAGAATTGCAATAATATCAAGTTTTCTCTCTGTGTGTTGAAAATCTTGAAGCTATGCTTGTTTTGCTTTCCTATGCTAGTTGATTCTTGTTCCCATAAGTTTTTTGCTCACAAAATCCCTAGGCATAGGAAGTGGGTTAGACTTAAATGTGCTAGTCATATTCTTCATGATGCTCCCATTATGTTTCAATTCTTATCTTTTATGTGAGCATCATTGTCATCATCATGCCTAGCTAAAAAGGCATTAAAGAAAACTGCTTGTTGGGAAACAACCCAATATTTACCCCTACTATTTTTGTGTGACCACATGATTAAACTACTGTAGTAATCATGTTCTATAGCTTTTGTTTCAATAAAGTGCCAACTAAAGCCTTTAGGATAGCTTGTGGTGATAGTTGTGTTGATCCTGCTGAAAATCAGAAACTTTTGCGCTCAGTAAATAATTTCCAGAATCTTATTGAAACGTGCTTTTGACATGATTCTTTTTGCTATGGATTGGTGCACAAATTTATCAGATGTAAGTAATTGTTTCAGAATTTTTGGAGTTACAGAAGTATTCGAGAGTTACAGATTACTACAGACTGTTCTGTTTTTGACAGATTCTGTTTTCTATGTGTTATTTGCTTATTTTGATGAATCTATGAGTAGTATCGGAGGGTATGAACCATAGAAAAGTTGGAATACAGTAGATATTACACCAATATAAATATAAAATGAGTTCACAACAGTACCAAAAGTGGTGATTTATTTTTTTTATACTAACGGAGCTTACAAGTTTTCTGTTGTGAAGTTTTCAAGTTTTGGATAAAGATTTGATGGACTATGGAATAAGGAGTGGCAAGAGCCTAAGCTTGGGTATGCCCAAGGCACCCCAAGGTAATATTCAAGGATAGCCATGAGCCTAAGCTTGGGGATGCCCCGGATGGCATCCCCTCTTTCGTCTTTGATCATCGGTAACTTTACTTGGAGCTATATTTTTATTCACCACATGATATGTGTTTTGCTTGGAGCATCATTTTACTTTATTTTGTTTTGCTTGCTGTTTGAATAAAATATTAAGATCTTAAATTCTTAATTGTTAGAGAGTCTTCACATAGTTACATAATTATTCAACTACTCATTGATCTTCACTTATATCTTTTTGGAGTAGTTTGTCATTTGCTCTAGTGCTTCACTTATATCTTTTTAGAGCATGATGGTAGTTTTATTTCTGAAGAAATTGATGAACTCTCATGCTTCACTTATATTATTTTGAGAGTCTTTTAGAACAGCATGGTCATTTTCGATGGTTATAAAATTAGTTCTAATATGATGGGCATCCTAGAGGGATATAATAAAAACTTTCATATAAAGTGCATTGAGTACTATGAGAAGTTTGATTCTTTATGATTTTTTTGAGATATGAAGATAGTGATATTAGAGTCATGCTAGTGGAGTAATTGTGAATTTGAGAGATACTTGTGTTAAATTTTGTGATTCCCGTAGCATGCACGTATGGTGAACCGTTATGTGATGAAGTTCGAGCATGATTTTTTTTATTGTCATCCTTTGTGTGGAGGTCGGGATCGCGCGACGGTTAACTCCTACCAACCCTTCCCTAGGAGCATGCGCATAGTGCTTGGTTTTGATGACTTGTAGATTTTGGCAATAAGTACGTGAGTTCTTTATGACTAATGTTGAGTCCATGGATTATACGCACTCTCACCCTTCCACCATTGCTAGCCTCTCTAGTATCACGCAACTTTCGCTGGTACCATACACCCACCATTACCTTCCTCAAAACAGCCACCATACCTACCTATTATAGCATTTCCATAGCCATTCCGAGATTTATTGCCATGTAACTTTCCAATGTTCCGTTTATTATGACATGCTTCAATATTGTCATATTGATTTGCATGATCATGTAGTTGACATCGTATTTGTGGGAAAGCCACCTTTCATAATTCTTTCATACATGTCAATCTTGATTCATTGCCCATCCCGGTACACCGCCGGAGGCATTCATATAGAGTCATATTGTGTTCTAAGTATCGAATTGTAATTCTTGAGTTCTAAGTAAATAAAAGTGTGATGATCTTCATTATTAGAGCCTTGTCCCATGTCAGGAAAGGATGATGGAGACTATGATTCCCCCACAAATCGGGATGAGATTACGGACGGAAAAAAAGAAGAAAAAAAGAGAAGGCCCAAATAAAACAAAAAAAGAGAGAAAAAGAGAGAAGAGGCAATGCTACTATCCATTTACCACACTTGTGCTCCAAAGTAGCACCATGATCTTCATGATAGTGAGTCTCCTATTTTGTCACTTTCATATACTAGTGGGAATTTTTCATTATAGAACTTGGCTTGTATATTCCAATGATGGGCTTCCTCAAAGTGCCCTAGGTCTTAGTGAGCAAGCGAGTTGGATGCACACCCACTTAGTTTCTTTTTGAGCTTTCATACACTTATAGCTCTAGTGCATCCGTTGCATGGCAATCCCTACTCACTCACATTGATATCTATTGATGGGCATCTCCATAGCCCGTTGATATGCCTAGTTGTTGTGAGACTATCTTCCTCTTTTTGTCTTCTCCACAACCACCATTCTATTCCACCTATAGTGCTATGTCCATGGCTCATGCTCATGTATTGCGTGAAGATTGAAAAAGTTTGAGAATACTAAAGTATGAAACAATTGCTTGGCTGAAACCGGGGTTGTGCATGATTTAAATATTTTGTGTGATGAAGATAGAGCATAGCCAGACTATATGATTTTGTAAGGATAACTTTCTTTGGCCATGTTATTTTGAGAAGACATGACTGTTTTGTTAGTATGCTTGAAGTATTATTATTTTTATGTCAATATTAAACATTTGTTTTGAATCTTATGGATCTGAATATTCTTGCCACAATAGAGAAGATTACATTGATAAATATGTTAGGTAGCATTCCACATCAAAAATTCTGTTTTTATCATTTACCTACTCGAGGACAACCAGGAATTAAGCTTGGGGATGCTTGATACATATCCAACGTATCTATAATTTTTGATGTAATGCCATGTTTACAATATTTTTACATGATTTTGGTATGATTTGATTAGAACTAACCCGAACTAATGCTGTTTTCAGCAGAACTACCATGTTGTTGTTTTTGTGCAGAAATAAAAGTTCTCGGAATGCGCTGAAAATCAACGGAGATTTTTTGGAAAATATAAAAAATACTGGAACGAAAAGCTACCAGAGGGGAGTCCAGTGGGCCCCATGAGGGTGGAGGCCCCCCTAGGGTGCGCCCCCTACCTCATGGACTCTACGTGGGCCCCCCCTGACTTGTTCTCGACGCCAACCTCTCCTATAAATCCCCAAACTTCCAGAACATAAACTAGATCGGGAGTTCCACTGCCGCAAGCCTCTGTAGACACCAAAAACCAATTGAGGCCCTGTTCCGACACCCTGCCGGAGGGGGGATCCATCACCGGTAGCCATCTTCATCATCCCGGCGCTCTCCATGATGAGGAGGGAGTAGTTTTTTTTTTGAGAAATAAGGAGGGAGTAGTTCACCCTCGGGGTTGAGGGTATGTACCAGTAGCTATGTGTTTGATCTCTCCCTCTCTCTCTCTCTCGTGTTCTTGATTTGCCACGATCTTGATGTACCCCAAGCTTTGCTATTATAGTTTGATCTTATGATGTTTCTCCCCCTCTACTCTCTTGTAATGGATTGAGTTTTTCCTTTGAAGTTATCTTATCGGATTGAGTCTTTAAGGATTTGAGAACACTTGATGTATGTCTTGCATGGGATACCTGTTGTGACAATGGGGTATTCTATTGATTCACTTGATGTATGTTTTGGTGATCAACTTGCGGGTTCCGTAACCTTGTGAACTTATGCATAGGGGTTGGCACACGTTTTCGTCTTGACTCTCCGGTAGAAACTTTGGGGCACTTTATGAAGTTCTTTGTGTTGGTTGAATAGATGAATCTGAGATTGTGTGATGCATATTGTATAATCATACCAGCGGATACTTGAGGTGTAGAGTATCTAGGTGACATTAGGGTTCTGGTTGATGTGTGTCTTAAGGTGTTATTTTACTATGAACTCTAGGGATGTTTGTGGCACTTATAGGAATATCCCAATGAATTGATCAGAAAGAATAACTTTGAGGTGGTTTCATACCCTACAATAATATCTTCGTTTGTTCTCCGCTATTAGTGACTTTGGGGTGACTATTTGTTGCACGTTGAGGGATTGTTATATGATCCAATTATGTTATTATTGTTGAGAGAACTTGCACTAGTGAAAGTATGAACCCTAGGCCTTGTTTCAAAGCATTGCAATACCGTTTTCGTTCACTTCTGTTACTTGCTACCTTGCTGTTTTTATATTTTCATATTACAAAAACCTATATCTACCATCTGTATTGCACTTGTATCACCATCTCTTCGTTGAATTAGTGCACCTATACAATTTACCATTGTATTGGGTGTGTTGGGGACACAAGAGACTCTTTGTTATTTGGTTGCAGGGTTGTTTGAGAGAGACCATCTTCATCCTATGCCTCCCACGGACTGATAAACCTTAGGTCATCCACTTGAGGGAAATTTGATATTGTCCTACAAACCTTTGCACTTGGAGGCCCAACAACATCTACAAGAAGAAGGTTGCGTAGTAAACATCACACGTGCGCATGAGGTTGCTATGGCTGCCATGCATGCTGACCGCCAGATCTTGCAGGCGCACCTCGTCTTTGAGGCCACCGTCGACACCGCCACGCGGTTGTCTACTTTAAAATACAGTTCGTGTTGTTTTCTCAAGGCCACCGCCAATGCCTTCTAGTGATTTCTCCTATGTAATGTTAATATGCAATCTGATGTTCAGTTTACAGTTTGGTCCTCTGAAATGTAATGTTCAGTTAACACTTTGGTCCTCTGAAATGTAATGTTCAGTTAACAGTTTGGTCCAACAATTGCTAAATTTCGTAGTAGTGTTCTCAAGCATTCTTTGTTTTGTTAACTATCTTATCTTCTAGTACATGTTTCTATTCTACAATGTCGTGCTGAGTTAACTATTTTGGTTCATTTGGTCCGCTGTCCACTTAACTGTTTGGTTCAGTTCTACAATTTGATTTTCATTTGTTGTGGGTACAATTTTGTATTGTTACGCATGTGAATGAAATCAAATTTGGCTGTACTCAATATGTATTCTACTAATAGTATGACAACTCTCAGTTAACCTGATCAAGATCTTCCCTATGTGTGTTGCAGGGAAACAATGGGAGACACTGCGGTTTACCATCGAGGTTTGTTCAAGCATGCTCCTTTGGCTAATAGCACATTATTGTGTAGTTGCAGGAATCATTCTAATATTTAGGTTTCTTACAACTTGGTCTTGCACATGTAGGTCCTGCTATAAAAGGCTTAGACCCACTGTTCAACCCATTTTGCATATGGGGAAATGAGATGTCCATGAATATCAGTCAAGTTAAGACTCTCAAAAAGATTGTTAGGATGAAGAACTTGCGATGAATAACAGCAAGATCTTTGTTTGCACAATGAAGAAGACATCAGTCAAGTATGGGATGGTACTAACTCTTTTCCCTTGTTTTTACCCCTTGCACCATCAGTCAATTATAGGATGGTACTAACTCTTTTACCTTGTTTCCGTATCTTTGTTTTCAGTACTTTTCAAAGTAGTTCACCGATGATTACCTCTCAAACCACCTGCATGGTCAAGAGGCGAGGAAGGTATTCATTCAACACCCACTGTACAATATTTAAGTCTTGCTGAAGAGGACGAAGGTTGGGCGGGCAATTATCCATAGCCACTGGCCTAAAGTTGCAAGGACATTCAACATCACTGAAGGCTCAATATTTGCCTTCCACTTATGTAGTTTCCAAGATGAGACTCATCTGTCTATTTACCATGTATGATGCTACTTTCCAAAGGTTTTTGATGTTGCATGTGAAACTTGGTGCTGTTGTGTAATGGCAGAACTGAGTACCAAAGCTATCTGATGTAATTCGATTATGAAATCCTGGTTGCTGTTATATGGATATGAAATATCTGGTGTGTTTTTATAAGAAATATCAATTTGATTAGTTCATGGATTATCAATAATAGGCTAATTACCCTGCTTATTGGGGTTTTCTATTGCAGACGGTTACTCAGATAGCACCGTGGGCGATGAACTCAAACAACCCACACGGTTTCTAGAAAGTAGCAATGTCCGATCAACTAACAATCACGCACGGCTTCCGGCAGAGAACTATTTGCGTTAGACCACCTTGCACAAACGTTTCCACACAAAAAACTGTGTGTGATATACATACGAACGGAAATGTTTATTTGGGATTCACCATGTGGGATGTACATATGAACGGAAACAATTGGGTTTTGATGCCCCGCCAGATCGCACACGAACTCATTTTGCCCCAGCCTGTGTGCCAGGAGGGCATATCCCCGACGGTTTCTGGGTCATGTGGGAAGGACCCCCCTATCACCCACACTCACTTGACGACGGTTCCAAACGCCTCGCGGGAAGGGGTTAAAAACCGTTTGTCGGTGTCAAAACCGGCGGATCTCGGGTAGGGGGTCCCGAACTGTGCGTCTAGGCGGATGGTAACAGGAGACAAGGGACATGATGTTTTTACCCAGGTTCGGGCCCTCTCGATGGAGGTAAAACCCTACTCCTGCTTGATTAATATTGATGATATGGGTAGTACAAGAGTGGATCTACCACGAGATCAGAGAGGCTAAACCCTAGAAGCTAGCCTATGGTATGATTGTTGTTCGTCCTACGGACTAAAACTCTCCGGTTTTTATAGACACCGGAGAGGGCTAGGGTTACACAGAGTCGGTTACAATGGGAGGAGATCTTCGTATCGTATCGCCAAGCTTGCCTTCCACACCAAGGAAAGTCCCATCCGGACACGAGACGGAGTCTTCAATCTTGTATCTTCATAGTTCGGGAGTCCGGCCAAAGGTCATAGTCCGGCCATCCGGACACCCCCTAATCCAGGACTCCCTCAGTAGCCCCCGAACCAGGCTTCAATGACGAGGTCCAGTGCGCAAGTTCTCTTCGGCATTGCAAGGCGGGTTCTTCTTCAAATTCCCTGTACCTGTCGAATAGTGTCCGGCTTCTAGTGCGTGCTGCCCTCCTCGGCTTCTGTGCCCCATAATGACCATCTTCCATGTGTCAAACGAATGCGAAAAGCCAGGGGATTTTTTCATTTACCCCCCCAGTTGCGTTAATGAACCGCCCATAAAAGAGACGGAGATTTAGATCCAATTCACACCATCTTCCCTCCGCGAGCCTTCATCAGAGCGCCTTCAACACAGATCCATTCCATCATGGCCGGTCGGTGCAGCTCCTCCTCTCGCCTCTCCAGCCCTCGGCCCGGAGATTGGGGGCGGTGTTCCGTCCTGCATAGCGAGCTAGTACTGCTTCAGTCCAAGGGGCTTCTCCCCCCAGCATATATGGTCCCAGTTCAAGCCGGGATTGCTACCTATAGCAGCGGAGAGCAGGCGGAGAGCGTCCCAAATCCCTCTCAAGGAGAGAGGGTATGCCTAGTCCCTTATTTGATGAGGGGACTCGGATTTCCAATTCATCCGTTTCTCTGAGGGTTGCTGGAGTTCTACGGCCTCCAGCTTCACAACCTCACGCCCACCTCCATTCTGCACATTGCGGGCTTCGTGGCCCTCTGCGAGCTGTTCTTGGGCGTTGAGGCCCATTTCACGCTGTGGAAGAGGTTGTTTTGCCTCGTGCCCCATTCCCAGGAGGGGTCTATTTATCAAGTGGGCGGAGCCGAATTATGGCGCATCGCGGGGACCGGATATCTATCCGGTACCCCAAAGAGGACGTCTGAGGACTGGTCCTCGGAGTGGTTCTATATAGATGACGTCCCCCTGCCGGACCCTGTGCGGATCGGCCTCCCTGAGTTCAACAATGCTCCATTGAAGAAGCGCCTGAGTTGGCGCCCGTGGAACCCTCAGAGGGAAACTGACAGGGACGTCCTTTACCTGATGAGCCGGATAAGGTAGTTGGCTCATTCCGGACTGACCATGATCAAGGTCATGGCCATATGCATTACGCGAGGGGTGCAGCCGCTTCAATACAGAGGCCACCCCATGTGGGATTTCAATGGGGAGGACGACGCCACCCGGTGTGGTCGTAAGGGGCCAGATTCGGCCGCCACTTTAACGAGAATCGTATCCGCTTTGTACAAGGGGGAAGAAGAGGAATTCCTCCGTGTCAACCCGGAGGGCAGATTCTCCATGTACAATCCTCCCAGTTGGGTGAGCGAACATTTTCACCTGTCGACCCGCTTTCAAAATTCCCATAATTGAGTACTTAGTCTAACAATGTTAATGCAGGAGCTGCGCCAGACTGTGAAGGAGATAAATAGCCCTCCTCCACAACCCGAGGACCCGGAACGGTCCCTTGATCCGGACTCCCAAGAGGATCCGGACTTATGTGTGGAGTTAATTGACGGGGTGTTTCATCAATTGAGTTGGGACAACACCCCAGTGGCCATTACGGTCGACTATCCCGGACTACTTCCAGCCTCAAAGGTAACCGAGACCGAAGTCCCAGTATTTTCAAGGAGATCCCTCCATGCTTTATCTTGAATGCCGTGAGTTAATAGTGTTTCATTTCATAGGGTAAATCCTTGAGGCGGAAGGCCGAGCCCGCGGCAGGCAACCAACAAGGGCCACTGAAGCCAGGCGGGCCAAAAAGAAGTGCGGACCAGATCGAGATTCCGGTGCAACGGTACGGCGTGCAAATTTAACGCCTAGGGTTTATGCCCTTGAGTCTTACTAACGCTCATGATTCTCTTAGAAAGAAGAGAGCCCGCTGGACTATATCCGTCGGCCAAGGTTCAAGGCCGGGTCCGGAAACGGAGACGGGCACGGGGCGCACCTCAGGCGTTCCTCCGACAGAGGATGCAGACGGGCTATCTGCCACTAATTCAGAGGTGGAGAGTGCCCTGAACCACAAGCGTCGCCGGGCTGTTCTTCGTGACGCATGTTTTTTCCCAGAGGCGTTGGACGCCTTTAATACAGGAGATGCGTATCTCCGTGCCGCTCAAAATGGTCTAGCCAGAGCCACAGAGCAGTATGTAAAAGACATACAGGTGAGTAAAATTGAAGGTTATATATGTCAGTAGCCCCCGAGACTTGAAACAGTGAAGATAACTGTTTTAAGGATCATGTGCTATGCAGTGTCTTACAAAGAAGAATACGCAACTGTCCGAGGAGCTTGAAGAGTGCAAGGCCCAACTCGAGGCCGCACTGGCCACTTCAGAAAATGCCAAGGGGACGCCCTCAGGTAATACCTGCTTCGAAAGATAATTCCATTGTGAAGTGCAGCAGGTGTGCAACTCTGACTAGAATAGTGCAGATGGGGCCGGAGTAAATCCGGACAAGCAACAACTCCTACGCCAACTAAAGGCTGGCGAGAGCGTACTGACGAGGGTGAGGCAAGAGAAGAACAAACTTCAAGACGCCAATACCCAGCTGGGCGAGGAACTAAAGGGTGTTCGCATTCAGCTGTCTGCTTCCGTAAAGGAGAATCGGCGACTTCGACGCGGCATTTTTAGTAAGTGCTTGATCGAATCTTCAAAAAAAGAATTCGGCGAGGTAGTCGATTAACAGAGCTATGTCTGTAGGTCTGCTGATAGGTCGTCCTGCGGAGGAAATGCCCGGTTCAACGAGAGACCTTCTTCCCGAGTTGTTGCAACTGCACGAACGAGTTCGGCAGGCAATGCAGAGCGTCATTCAGGCTATGTGGCCATCCCTCTCCGTGCCCGAAGGCCTTGGGGAGCTTACAAAGAAGCTGGAGGGAGTGCGGCAGCACTTCCAGTTGTGGAAGATATCGGCCTGCCGTCAAGGTGCCAGGGAGGCCTGGGCCATGGTGAAGACTCGGTACACGAAGGCTGACCCAAACCACATGGCCGAGGTCGGCCCTATGGGTCCTGACGGAAAGGAGATCCCTGTCAGCTTAGTATATGGCCAGGTAGAGCTGGCTGCAAAGTATTCCCAACAGGACTGTAAATTAGACCGCCTGTTGGATGGTATTGAAGAAGAATATACCAAGTCGGATTGACTCTGTAATTTAAAATGACATGAAAAATGCCTTCTAGCCGGATTGTAGATCGTTTGTCATTGCGGACCTTTTCGCTTCGACCTCTGGACCCTATAGTCCGGAGTGTGTCCGAATACCCTCTCGATTATGTAAGAACCGGGGCATGCATGGAGACAAGGCATAGGGGTCATAATTTCTTTAGCATACAAGTGCCCAACTAGTTATGTTATATTACATGGTTAGTAAGAAACATCTTCCAGGGAGAATAGTTCCGTTAGGGGTTCCTTTCCCTGGGAGGCATGCCCTAAAGTGCATGTCCGAACTGCTACAAAGAGCAAAAAAGCATCTGGGGGCAGGTAGATAAACACGAAAGATCATCTTTTAGTTCACCGACCGAATATTCCCTTAAGAACGCTAGCTTTCGGCTTCACCCAGTCTGAGGTACACATCCGGCTGACCCGGCAGTAACAATCGCAGAGGTGCTCCCTTTACCACCTAGCCGAACGAACGGGAACGTAGGGGTAAGCACAGGAGCCAGGCAACCCAGCTTGGCCAAAACTTAAGTCATATCAATGCATATAATGGTGTATAAAAGGTTCATGCGGAAGTGTCACGCATGTTTTGGTCATGAGGCCCGTTTTATATAAACTTCTGATAAAGAAGCCCCCAGGTATTATGAGCGCGGGTGGCGCGTCAGGTATGTGCGACCAACGCACATGCAAGCCCCTAAGTGCTTGGGAAAAAAGGTTAGGGAGAGGGAGCGAAATCCCGGGCAACTAATGTGAAAAAATAAAAATAAAAATAAAAAAGGGGACGGAGGAAGGAGACGAACACGGAGTCCGGCGCTAGGCGTAGAATCTTTGTAGGTGTGCTGCGTTCCATGGGTTCGGCTCGAGTCGGTTGTCCGATGCGTTGCGCAGACGGTACGCTCCACCAGTCAGTACTTGGTCGATTATGAAGGGTCCCTCCCATTTGGGCTTTAGTTTGTCCTTTTTCTTGTCCGGCAGGCGTAGAACTAGTTCGCCAACGTTATAAGTTTTGGCCCGTACTTCTCTGCTTTGATATCTTCGAGCCTGCTGTTGATAGAATGCGGAACGAGCTTTTGCCACGTCGCGCTCCTCCTCCAATGCGTCCAAGCTGTCCTGCCGATCGAGCTCGTCTTCTCTTTCTTTGTACATGTGCACTCGAGGTGAGTCATGAATTATGTCGCATGGCAGTACTGCCTCTGCGCCGTATACCATAAAAAATGGTGTGAATCCGGTAGTGCGATTCGGCGTGGTCCGCAGCCCCCAGAGTACGGAGTCGAGCTCCTCTACCCAGTGCGTGTTAGATTCCTTGAGGGATCGCACTAGTCTGGGTTTGATGCCGCTCATAATGAGACCGTTGGCTCGCTCGACTTGGCCATTGGTTTGAGGGTGATAGACTGAAGCGTAGTCGAGCTTAATGCCCATGTTTTTGCACCAGAGTTTAACTTCATCGGCCGTGAAGTTTGTGTTGTTGTCAATTATGATGCTGTGGGGGACGCCGTAACGGTGTATGACCCCGGATATGAAGTCTATCACCGGTCCGGATTCGGCCGTCTTTACAGGCTTGGCCTCTATCCATTTGGTGAATTTGTCCACCATGACCAGTAGATATTTTTGCTTGTGGGTTCCTCCTTTAAGGGGTCCAACCATGTCAAGCCCCCAGGCCGCAAAAGGCCAGGTAATGGGTATAGTTTGTAGGGCGGTAGGCGGCATGTGGCTTTGGTTGGCGAATAACTGGCAACCAACGCATTGCTGCACTAAGTCCTGAGCGTCTGCTCGGGCCGTTGGCCAATAAAATCCGGTACGGAAGGCCTTGCTTACAAGGGCCCGGGCTGCAGCGTGGTGCCCGCCGAGTCCGGCATGAATTTCAGCCAGAAGGTCCCGCCCTTCCTCTTCGAAGATACACCTTTGAAGGACTCCGGTTGTGCTTTTCTTATAAAGCTCTCCCTCGTGGACTTTGTAGGCTTTAGATTGCCGCACTATGCAGTGGGCCTCGTTTTGGTCCTCGGGGAGTTCCTGCCTAGTTAGGTAGGCTAGGAATGGTTCTGTCCATGGGGCAATGACTGCCATTATTGTGTGGGTTGACAGCATTGTTTCGTTGGCGGAGCCACCAACTGTGTCAGAGTGTTCGGTGAGGGGCAGTGTGGTTGTGTCCGGGCTATTGTTTCCGGACTCTCCCTCCCATGATACGGATGGCTTGAACAGCCTCTCTAGGAAGATGTTGGGAGGGACGGCATCGCGCTTGGCGCCAATGCGTGCCAACACGTCTGCTGCCTGGTTATTTTCCCGGGCTATGTGATGAAATTAGAGCCCCTCAAACCGAGCTGACATCTTTAAGATGGCGTTGCGGTAAGCTGCCATTTTCGGATCCTTGGCGTCAAAGTCTCCATTTATTTGGGATATTGCGAGGTTTGAATCCCCGCGGACCTCTAGGCATTGAATGCCCATGGAGACTGCCATCCGGAGACCATGTAAAAGGGCCTCGTATTCGGCTGCGTTGTTGGAATCCGTGTACATTATCTGAAGTACATATTGGACTGTATCTCCGGTTGGGGACGTGAGAACGACGCCAGCCCCCAGGCCAGCCAACATTTTGGAGCCGTCGAAGTGCATGATCCAGTTGAAGTATGCGTCGTACTCTTTAGGGAGCTCGGCTTCAGTCCATTCGGCGATGAAGTCGGCCAAAACCTGTGACTTAATAGCTCGCCTTGGCTTGTAAGTTATGTCGAACGGGAGGAGCTCGATGGCCCATTTGGCAATCCGACCCGTTGCATCACGGTTGTTTATAATATCATTAAGAGGTACTTCGGATGCCACTGTTATTGAACACTCTTGAAAATAGTGTCGCGGCTTCTGGGATGCCATGAACACCGCGTATGCTATCTTTTGATAATGCGGGTACCATGACTTGCATGGAGTTAGGACAGTGGACACGTAGTAAACTGGTTTTTGGAGAGGGAACTTGTGTCCGTCCGTTTCTCGTTCGACGACGAGCACCGCGCTTACAACTTGATGGGTTGCCGCGATGTATAACAGCATTGGTTCGCCCGTGTTGGGCGCGGCCAGGACCGGATTTGTTGCCAGTATGGCTTTTATTTCTTCGAGTCCGGCCGTGGCGGCATTCGTCCACTCGAAGTGTTCGGTGCACCGCAGGAGGCGATAGAGGGGTAATGCCTTTTCTCCTAAGCGGGAGATAAAGCGGCTTAGAGCCACCACACATCCTGTCAATTTTTGTATTTGTTTGAGATCTTTTGGGGTATCCAATTGTGACAGAGCTCGGATCTTGGTTGGGTTTGCTTCAATTCCTCTACCGGATATGATGAAGCCCAAGAGCTTTCCGGCTGGTACGCCGAAAACGCATTTTTTTGGGTTGAGCTTAATGTCATATGTTCGGAGATTGTCGAACGTGAGCCTCAAATCGTCTACTAGAGTGTCGATGTGTTTGGTTTTGACGACCACGTCATCTACGTATGCTTCAACTGTTTTGCTGATCTGGTTGGCCAGACATGTCTGAATCATGCGCTGATATGTTGCGCCGGCGTTTTTTAGCCCGAAGGGCATCGTGTTGAAGCAGAATGGGCTGTATGGGGTGATGAATGCCATTGCGGCTTGGTCTGACTCTGCCATCTTGATTTGGTGGTAGCCAGAGTATGCATCGAGGAAACACAATGAGTCGTGTCCTGCGGTGGCGTCGATGATTTTATCAATCCGGGGGAGCGGGAAAGGATCCTTTGGGCAGGCCTTATTTAGGTCTTTGAAATCGACACATAGGCGCCAGGATTTGTCCTTCTTAGGTACCATCACCAGGTTTGCTAGCCAGTCCGGATGTTTTATATCTCTGATGAATCCGGCTTCTAGTAGTTTTGCTAGCTCTTCTCTCATGGCTTGTCTCTTGGGTTCGGAGAAACACCGCAGAGTCTGCTTAACAGGCTTAAACCCTTTTAGGATGTTCAGGCTGTGCTCAGCCAGCCTGCGTGGGATTCCTGGCATGTCTGAAGGGTGCCAGGAAAAAATGTCCCAATTTTCTTGCAGGAATTCTCTGAGTGCGGCATCTACATCGGGTTTTAGTTGTGCCCCGATGGAGGCCGTTTTTGTGGGGTCTATTGGATGGACTTGGAATTTGACTATTTCGTCCGCTGGTTTAAAAGAGGTGGACTTGGATCTCTTATCTAGTATCACATCATCCCTGTCCACCGTGGAGCGCAACGCAGTTAGTTCCTCGGCCGCTAGGGCTTCGGATAATGCCTCCAGGGCTAGTGCGGCTGTCTTGTTTTCGGCGCGGAGCGCTGTGTCCGGATCACTTGCAAGAGTGATGATTCCGTTGGGTCTGGGCATTTTGAGCTTCATGTACCCGTAATGGGGTATGGCTTGAAAAATTGTAAATGCTTCTCTCCCTAGTAGAGCGTGGTATCCGCTGCTGAACGGGGCCACTTGAAATGTGACCTCCTCGGATCTGTAATTATCCGGCGTGCCGAACACCACATCCAGTGTGATTTTCCCTGAACAGCACGCTTCCCGGCTTGGTATTATTCCTCTGAAGGTTGTGTTGCTTCGCTCAATGCGGCTCCAGTCTATTTCCATTTTTTGCAGGGTTTCCTCGCAGATGAGGTTAAGTCCGCTGTCGCCATCCATGAGTACCTTTGTGAGTCGGAAGCCGTCCGCTATCGGACTGAGGACCAATGTGGCTTGTGCTTGGGCTGTCCGAAATTTAGGTTCGTCACTGGCATTAAAAGTAATAGCCATGTCACTCCATGGGTTTATTGTTGCTACTTGGTAGACTTCGGTAAGGTTGCGGAGGGTTTGTTTCCTCGCATTGTTTGATGCGAAGGTCTCGAAGACTGTCGACACCGTACTGGCGTTTCTGGGGTGGTGTTCTTCGGATTCTGGAGTTAGAAGCTCCTCGCCATTTCTGGCCACCTGCCGGAGTATCCAACATGCTCTAAGGCAGTGAGTTGGTGTGACTTCCCCTGAACTATGAATTTTACAGGGTCCATTGAGCCATCCCTCCAGTACGGTCCCATACCCTATAGAGGGTTTTTGTTTTTTGATGTTTGGCTCAGGTGCCTGGCGATAATGCGCCCTTTTGTTTCGGACTCGTGTTGTATTCAGGGCTGGATTGTCCTAGAATTTATCTTCGGTTTTCCGAACGCTTTCTATCACACAGTACTTTCGTACTATGGATGTAAAGTGGGCAAAGCGTTTAATTTCGCGGCAACTTATGGCGTTGAGGATTCCGTTGTCCATGCAGTTGTTACAGAAGAACGAAATTGCTTCTTCCTCACGGCAGTCCTTTATCCTGTTCATAACCAGGAGGAATCTGGCCCAATAGTGGTGTACTCTTTCCTCGGGCACTTGTCGTATTTGGGATAAATCCCTTATAGTTGGGTGGTTGGGTGGATTTAAATCCGGAACCTTGCCCGATAAAAGATTCAGGGGCCAAGAAGTTTCTGAATTCGGAAGCTTGCTTTCTTGGACATTATTCAATGAATCAAGCCTGCTGCCTGACTTTAGGTTCAGGACTTGGGCATCATCCTCCCCTCCGCGGGTATCCGGCTTGGAGGGGTCGGGAATCCGGACACATCTGGTCCTTAGAGCAGGCGAAGATGCGCCACGTTGTTCTTCCACCACTTCAACGTGGTGGGTGACCTGGGGAGAGTCGATCTCTCTCTGATCAGGTTTAAGCCCAATCTGGCCGTAATCTGTAGCGACTCCCAGGGCGGCAATGAGATCCAGGAGCTCATTCAGGGAAGAGAGCTCCATCGGATCTAACTTCTCGGCGAGTTCCGAGCTGATGTGAAGATTTCTTTTGATGGCCCGAGAGGTCATCGTCGGCGCGGCGGCCGAACAGGCGGTCATCAAAAACCTGCCTAGCCAGAGAGTTTGGCCGACAGCCAAAGCTCCTTTAGCGACAGCGCCGTCTTTAAAGATGGGACGCGGCATCCTTCCTGACGGTGACGACACAGAGGAACTCTCAATGAAAGCACCAATGTCGGTGTCAAAACCGGCGGATCTCGGGTAGGGGGTCCCGAACTGTGTGTCTAGGCGGATGGTAACAGGAGACAAGGGACATGATGTTTTTACCCAGGTTCGGGCCCTCTCGATGGAGGTAAAACCCTACTCCTGCTTGATTAATATTGATGATATGGGTAGTACAAGAGTGGATCTACCATGAGATCAGAGAGGCTAAACCCTAGAAGCTAGCCTATGGTATGATTGTTGTTCGTCCTACGGACTAAAACTCTCCGGTTTATATAGACACTGGAGAGGGCTAGGGTTACACAGAGTCGGTTACAATGGGAGGAGATCTTCATATCGTATCGCCAAGCTTGCCTTCCACGCCAAGGAAAGTCCCATCCGGACACGGGACGGAGTCTTCAATCTTGTATCTTCATAGTCCGGGAGTCCGGCCAAAGGTCATAGTCCGGCCATCCGGACACCCCCTAATCCAGGACTCCCTCACCGTTTGTATAGCAGGTCTCTGCACTAGTGTCCCTTATGTATGATCATTCATGTTTGCCTTGGTGATGAGTGCATATTTTTTATATTCTATCATTTTGAGCGCTCCACCAAGATGTATGTGACATGGAAGAGTAACCCATGATCCTAATCGATTGTGCATTTGCATACAAAAGCAAATTTTAAATAATGCACAAATTTAGGGGGAGCTCTTGCTTATCACATACTTCTCAAAGCGACGATGTAATTCCTTGATATTATCATTTGTCGAAGCTTTGATCTATATGTTGTCATCAATTACCAAAAAGGGGGAGATTGAAAGCGCAACTAATCCCCGGGTGGTTTTGGTAATTAATAACAACATATAGCTCATTGAACTAATAGCCATTCAAGTTAAATGTTTCAGAAAGTTCAATGATTGGCATGGCATGGACTAGAGATGTGGACCCCTCAAAATTCTAAGGACAAAGATTGGCAAAGGCTCAAGACTCTTCTTTTTCATTTTAGTGATCCAAAATCACGTTGAGTCCATAGGAAAAGCCAATACTATTAGAAGGGGATGAGGTGCTGCTTAATGGTCTACTTGCTCAAAGTGTTTAGTGATATGCTTCAAAGCCCTCAACCATTTTCTCATTTCAACATTTATCCTAAACCAAAAGTCAAACTCGGCCCCATCGATTTGATTCATCTGGCGCCACCAAGTTCACTTGACATAGCCATAGCCAAAAACCCTAATCAGTTCAGTCTCACTGATAGGGATCTCGGTCTCACCGAGATGAGATTGCAAACTCTCTGTTTCCATTCGTAACGTTTTGGTCATACCGAGATGAGCGATCGGTCCCACCGAGTTCGCAATGCAAACTCTCTATTTCCTTTTCGTAACATTTCGGTCTCATCGAAATGAGCGATCGGTCCCATTGAGTTTGCTTGACCAAGTCTCTGTTTGCTTATTGCTGAAATACGTCTCACTGAGTTTATGCGATCGGTCTTACCAATATGAGGTTTTGCCCTAACCCTAGCGCATCGGTCCCACCAAGTTGATATCGTCGGTCCCACCAAAAACCCTAACATTCACATTTTGAACTAGATCGGTCCCACCGAGTTTCTCTATTCGGTCTCACCGAGTTTGGTAAATTGTGTGTAACGATTAGATTTTGTGTGAAGGCTATAAATACCCCTTCTCCATTTGAGAGAGAGCCATCAGAACGTGCCTACACTTCCACTACTTATTTTCTGAGAGAGAACCACCTACTCATGTGTTGAGACCAAGACATTCCAATCCTACCACAAGAAACTTGATCTCTAGCCTTCGCCAAGTTGCTTTCCACTCAAATCATCTTTCCACCATATCCAAATCTGTGTGAGAGAGTTGAGTGTTGGGGAGACTATCATTTGAAGCACAAGAGCAAGGAGTTCATCATCAACACACTATCTATTACCTTTTGGAGAGTGGTGTCTTCTAGATTGGTTAGGTGTCACTTGGGAGCCTCCGTCAAGATTGTGGAGTTGAACCAAGGAGTTTGTAAGGGCAAGGAGGTCGCCTACTTCGTGAAGATCTACCGAAGTGAGGCAAGTCCTTCATGGGTGATGGCCATGGTGATATAGACAAGGTTGCTTCTTCGTGGACCCTTCATGGGTGGAGCCCTCTGTGGACTCATGCAGCTATTACCCTTCGTGGGTTGAAGTACCCATCAACCTGGATGTACGATAGCACCACCTATCGGAACCACGCCAAAATCTCTGTGTCAACATTGCGTTTGCCCTCTCCAAACCCTTCCCTTTTACCTTCAAATGTAATGTTTTACATTCTGATGCTTCACTCTTAGAATTGCATGTGTAGATTGATTGCTTGACTTGTGTTAAATTGCTAAAATCTGCCAAGACTTAAAATTGAGAAAAGGCTGGATTTTTATTTGGTCAAGTAGTCTAATCACCCCCCTCTAGACATACTTTCAATCCTACACATGGTGGGCCTCCATGCGCAACGGCGGTGATCGGTAGTGGTCCCGTGCACACGATGCTGGATGGAGGGTCCTCGAGCAGATCCGGGTGAAAATCCTACTCTTGGCACGTTGCCAAGGTCGGCGATGGCGGTGTTTTTCTGCGTCATCCCCTTCTTGAACGCATCGTCGTGGAGAAGCTCTAGACACCTATCCGCTACCTCCGGGGAAAACCCTAGGTCAATCGATCGATGATGGCGGCGCTCATGTGTCATACCCCTCTTGAGGGCGTCATTCTTGGAGGTGTGCATAGGCTCGAGGGACCAGTGGACGGCATCTATGGTGGAGCGGTGTCCCTGTGACACATCGATGTCGTAGAGTCTCGGCGGCGAGGCGCAGCAAAGTTTCAGCGACGGATGCGTGATGATGAACGCGTGTAGGGAGGAGGCGCTGTCTGGCGCCGTGGGGGGGCGGCTTTGATGGCAAGCCTGACAAGTTCGATGCATCAGTACCTGCTCTGAAGATGGATTGATGGAAGACAGCGGTGACGAATTATGAGAGTGTGTCAGACCTGTTTGTGCCCCAGACCCGGTATGTGGCTTGGTTTGGGCCTCTGACATTAGATGTTAGGCTTGGTGAGAGGTCTGGGTATTCGGCTCACACTTTTTGCACCCCTTCATCAATGGGTAGGAGTAGCGATAGAGGTTTCCAAGATGGTGGCTTCAGAGATATTGATGTATTACTTTGTAAGGTCTTTGTGAATAATCAATAAAGTGGCTGCATGCATCTCCCAGATGCGGAATATTTCTGATAGCCTCCATGTCCCCCAGCAGAAAGTTTGCTGCTAATAATTCTTCGTTGTAAGCAACTGTGGTTTGATTAGTATTGTTTGCTAACGGGCAACAGAGCATAATTTAATTTAATTTTGATGAAATGCTGACGGAGCAGCTTTTCATGATATAAATTTTGTAATCTATTATATACATATTTTAAGTTACACTACCCGGTTACTACATTTGGCACAGCCGAACAGGCATTAACAGTGTCACGCATATTTGCATAGCCAAGTGAAGAGAGACCATATCAGCGTGTAGGTGTAGCCCGACAATCAGCATGTGAAGATTCTCCTTAGCACTTTTAAAAAAACTTGTGCTTTGTTCATCAGAAATAAGAAAATAACTATTACATCATTTATGAGGTTGGTACAATTTTAATATTTAGCTCCTCAAACCAATTAGAAATGAAAGAAAATCTGGCCAATCTAGCAAGTTCGTAAGCAACTTTATTTGCTTCTCTATTACAATGCTCCAATCTAGAAATACCCCCCCCCCGTCCCAAAGTAAGTGTCTCAACTTTGTACTAGCTCTAGTACAAAGTTGTACTAGCTCAACTTTGTACTTATCTTGTGTTGTATGATACATCCTAAATTGTCCCTAATCGCAAGTGACGTGTGGGCACACGTCAGACTAGACTAGCATATGACACAGTGGATGGCACGGTCTCACTAGCCATGGAGCATTGGATGCTAACCGGATAATGTGGACTCGGAAGGATCTGGTCGGATTCGACGTAGTCGAATCCGAGTCGAGATAAGGTCTGAGTCGGACAGACCCAACTATGAGACGCAGCGATATGTCATCTGTGAGTCTCTAGTACAACATACGTTCTATGTCCTAAGACCTGAGCTGATGCATGTACTCGGGATGGTGACAGACTTGCTTTGGGCCGACCAAACGCTACTTCGTGACTGGGTAGTTACAAAGGTAGGTTTCGGGTTTGTCCAGTCCCATGTTGTGAGAGATGGTCGAGCAAGATGGGATTTGCCCCTCCGATTAGGAGAGATATACTCTGGGCCCCTCGTGTGATCCGACTAGGATAAGCATGCCATGCGACAAGGATTATGAGATAATCCGGACAATGGTCGGCATCACAGGAACGAGAAAGACGTCGGGCTAGCACAAGGATGACAATCTCGTCTTGAGCCCGACAACACATATCGTGAGGCAAAGGGAACAGAAGTGTGACACGTTGTACAGATTCGCCTAACCAGCTTCATAATCTGCTTGGTGGTCGGCACGCCTTGCTAGAGGCCGCTACAAACCATGCAGGTCGGAGGTGATCCGAACTGTGACCAAGCCGACTTGAACCTAAGGGGCCGCGTGCTTAAGGGAAGGAACCTACGAGGTCAGTTTAGAGGACACTGGTCGGATGTGATCTGAGCTGGACTTGGAACGCGACCGAGTAGACTTTGGGCTTTACGATCCATGCAAGGCCCAAGTGTTGAGCCTGCGACAGATGCCTATAAATAGTGGAGGTGCGGAACACTTATTCAGATTGATTGCTTCGGCGCTGTCACTAGGGTTTGCATGTGTTGCGAATAGCCACCTCCACTCGCCACCAACTGTGTGATCGGACCTAGCAGTCCACCGCACGGTGTTCCTCCTACACGCGCGGATACCGTTAGAGGCGGTGCACTTGCACCACTCCGGCGAATTTGTACGTGGGATCGGACGACCGGCTGTTCGAGGGAGATCAGATGAGGAGGAGACGATCCACGCGGACGCGCTGCCCCAACTCTTCTTCCACTGCATGGCACTGCACCTCTAGTGGTAATGAACTGTGATCCATCTCCCATAGCATGTTCCAGGTTGTTCTGCGCGTAGGAAAATTTTAATTTGCAGTCGACGCACCCTACCGTAGAGCCCAACAGTGGTATCAGAGCCTATGCTATTGGATTTGGATTCAAATCGTATGCATATTAGATATGTGGAGGCAGCAGATGAGATCTGTTATCCTTGATGAGATCGGCTATGTACACGGTTGATGAGATCAATTGCACATGGGGATTGAAGAGGCTATGTTTTCTGATGATTTGAGTCGATGAGGTCGTGATACAACCTACCCCTATCGGTCGGTATCCGCCATCGGGGTTAACAGTGAAACGTAAACCCGAATCGGACTCGCGATGATCGATAAGATTGGTCAGATCAGAAAATCCGGCGTGATCGGAGTTGCGATGATCGATAATACCGGGACCGCCATGTGCGTAGCGCCGTGTATTTCGTACCCGACACACAAACCGGTAGAATACGATTCTATGCATAACTTTGTTTTGTAGGTTTGATGTGAATAGTATGGCTCATGTATATGTGATGCATGTGTGTAATTTATACGTGGCCTGCGTGTCATGTTTGTCAGCCTGCAGGAGCCAAAGTGTTGTCATTATATTGTATAATGACCTGCGTGTCGACTTGTGACTCTATGTAAAATTCATTACTAGTTGTAGTAGTTGGATAATAGAGATCAGGTTGGTGGCTTGGCGTCCCGATGTGACAAACAAGATGGAGTTCATAGATGGTCATCGGAGTCGGAGCCAACCTGGAAGAACATCCATGAAGGATCCATACTATTTCACAAAATGTGTTTATTTGTGATTGTTATGCTTCTTTGTTTCTATGCATGTTAGAATGGTAGAATGATCCCTCATGAATATCAAGCGAATTGCCATCACCGATGTTGCACCTTCGCACGTCAAGTACGTCTAGTAGTGGGCTCATAAAATCGGGGTGCTGCTGGGTGTCCTTGAACTGAAGGGTTCGTGTCAGACACGAACATGCACTGCATCAGGTTAACTTGACAAGGCTATCAAAACGGTTTTGGGCCTTGTGGCAAAGAAGGTTGGGAGCCGGGGTATAAGATACCTTCCCGACCGACAGGAGTCGTATAGAGATATGATTAGCAAGGAGTTGCTTACCGGATAGGTATGTTGGCTAGCAGTGATGCTAAAGCTCACTAGCCGCATGCTAGTCGGATCCTGAATCACTGAGAGTTTGCGGAGGGATGCTGACTTCAGTGGGAGTATTTCTGTTTAGGCTTGAATTACTCTACATAAACACATTTCTTAGTGATTGCATATTTTCTGTTGTAGATCAATGGCACCACCTGCTCAACCCAACTTTGCATTGAAATCAATTTTGGAAAAGGATAAACTGAATGGAACAAACTTTACCACCTAGTATAGAAATATGAGAATTGTTCTCAAGCATGATAAAAAGGAACATGTTCTAGAGGATCCACTTCCAGAGGAACCTGCCAATAATGCTAATGCCACAACTAAGAATGCCTACCAGAAACTCGTTGATGAATCAACGGAGATTAGCTGTCTGATGCTGGCTTGTATGGAGCCCGATTTGCAACAGCATTTCGAAAACGTTGAGGCTTACGATATGATCGAGAGTCTCAAGAGCATGTTTCAGACACAGGCTACGATCGAAAGGTTCAACGTCTGGTGATCCTTGATGGATTGCAAGCTGAAGGAAGGTGATCCACTGAGCCCACATGTGATCAAGATGATCGGATATGTGCAAGCTTTGGATCGGTTGGGCTTCCCGCTCTTGGATGAGCTTGCTACAGATGCAGTTCTGGGTTCTCTTCCGCCCAGCTATGGGACGTTCATCTTGAACTATCATATGCATGGCATGGATAAGAAGCTCTGAATTGCATGGGATGCTTAAAGTGGCAGAGCAGGATATTAAGAAAGGCATGCATCAAGTGTTGATGGTGCAGAAATGGGCTAAGTTCAAGAAGAGTTGGTCCAAGAAAAAGGCTAAGGCAAAGGGCACGGAGACGGTAACCTCCGCCGCTGTGCCGAAGTCTGGACCGGACTCGGAGACCATTTGCTATCACTGCAAGGAGACCGGTCACTGGAAGAGGAACTGTAGCAAGTGGCTTGCAGAGCATGGCAAGAAGGCCGGAAATGCTTCTTCGGGCAAATGTACACTTGTTGCATATGTTATAAACATTTACCTTGCTGACATACCTAGTATCTCTTGGGTATTTGATATCGGATCGGTTGTTCATATTTGCAACTCGATGTAGGGGCTGGTAAGAACTAGGCGTGTGGCACAAGGAGAGATTGACATCAGGGTCGACAACAAAGCAAGAGTTGCTACGTTGGAGGTCGGCACGATGCAGCTCCAGCTTCCTTTCGGATTCATTATGGAATTGAATAATTGTTATTACATTCCTGCACTTAGTCGGAACATTATTTCTGCCTCATGTTTGATGAGTCAAGGTTATGAATTCAATTTAAAAGACAATGGTTGTTCGATATTTTTGAATGGTATGTTCCACGGCTATGCACCCATTGTTGATGGGCTAATTATATTGAATCTAGAATAGGAACCGGTCTATAACGTGAATGTCAAGAGGCATAAGCCTAATGAGATAAATCTGACATACTTCTGGCATTGCCGGCTTGTACACATTAGCCTGAAACGCATGAAGAAGCTCCATGATGATGGGCTCCTAACTTCGTCCGACTTTGAGTCGTTCGAGACATGTAAATCATGCTTGCTCAGCAAGATGACTAAGTCTCCTTTCGCAAAGAGTTGCGAGAGGGCGTCCGAGCTGTTGGAATTTATACATAGTGATGTGTGTGGTCCAATTATCACAACTGCCAGAGGTGGCTATCAGTACTTCGTGACTTTTACCGACGACTTGAGTAGATATGGATATATCTATTTGATGAGGCACAAGTCGGAGACTTTTGAAAAGTTTAAAGAGTTTCAAAACAAGGTTGAGAATCAGCTCGGCAATACTATAAAACTTCTACGATCTGATCGTGGAGGTGAGTACATAAGCCGGGAGTTTGATGATCATCTGAAAAGCCAAGGTATAGTACCTCAGCTCACACCTCCAGGTACGCCACAGAGAAACGGCGCATCGGAACGGAGGAATAGGACCTTGTTGGACATGGTCCGGTCTATGATGAGCAAACCGGATTTACCCTTGTCATTCTGGGAATACGCTCTAGAAACTGCAACTTTCACACTTAATAGGGTACCATCAAAATCCGTAGACAAGACACCACATGAGATGTGGACCGGGAAGAGTCCCAGTTTGTCTTTTCTAAAGATTTGGGGTTGTGAAGCATTTGTCAAGCGACTTACGTCAGACAAGCTTACACCCAAGTCAAATAAATGCATATTCGTGGGATATCCGAGGGAAACCTTGGGATATAGCTTCTACAACCGGGAAGAGAACAAAGTGTTTGTTTCTTGGAACGGGGTTTTCCTTGAGAAAGAGGTTCTCAGTCGGGAGGCTAGTGGGAGGACGGTCTGACTCAAAGAAATTCGAGGACCACTCGAGGACGGTTCGACTAGTGATGAGATCATACCGGAGTCAGTCAAGGAACCCGTAGTGGAAGCGGCACCAGAACCACGGAGGCCGGAAAGATTGCGCAGAGTGCGTGATGTATTGTTGCTAGAAAGCGACGAACCAGCCACATATGCGGAAGCGATGGTGAGCCCAGATTCCGAGGCATGGCTGGAGGCCATGAGATCCGAGTTAAACCATGGATGAGAATCAAGTCTGGCACTTGGTTGATCCTCCGCCTGGCGTAACAACCATTGGTTGCAAATGGGTCTTTAAGAAGAAAACCGATATGGATGGAAATGTTCAGATCCACAAAGCACGGCTTGTCGCTAAGGGTTATGGACAAGTTCAAGGAATTGACTACGACAAGACTTACTTGCCGGTAGCGATGCTGAAGTCGGTGAGGATCGTACTAGCTATAGCTGCATATTTTGATTATGAGATATGGCAAATGGATGTCAAGCCAGCTTTCCTTCATGGAAATTTAACCGAGGATGTGTATATGATACAGCCCAAGGGTTTTGTTGATCCGACTAGCACTAGTAAGGTATGCAAGCTCAAGAGTCCATTTATGGGTTGAGGCAAGCATCTCGGAGCTGGAATATTCGTTTTGATGAGGTCGTCACTAGTCTCGGTTTCATCAAAAGAGAAGAGGACTCTTGTTTATACAAGTAGTTAAGTGGGAGCTCGATAGTATTTTTGATCTTGTATGTGGATGACATACTACTGATTGGAAATGATGTTTCGATGCTAAACTCGGTCAAGGAGTCACTGAATGGCAAGTTTTTGATGAAGGACCTTGGTGAGGCAGTCTATATTTTAGGCATTAAGATCAATAGAGATAGATCGAGGAGGCTGCTCGGCTTGAGCCAGAGCACGTACATAGATAAAGTGTTGAAGCGGTTCAACATGAGTGAGGCAAAGAAAGGGTTCTTGCCACTCTCACATGGTATAAGGCTAAGCGAGACTCAGAGTCCTTCGACATCTGATGAGCGAAGCAGGATGAGTAGGATTCTGTATGCCTCGGCAATCGGATCCATCATGTATGCCATGATATGTACAAGGCCTGATGTTGCTTTTGCAATAAGCCTAACAAGTAGATACGAGGCCAACCCAGGTGAGAGTCACTGGGTAGCGGTAAATACTATTTTGAAGTACCTGAAAAGGACTAAAGAGATGTTCCTAGTTTATGGAGGTGAGAAAGAGCTCGCCGTAAGGGGTTACATCGATGCTAGTTTCCAAACCGACAAAGATGATTGTCGATCACAGTCTGGATTCGTGTACGTCATGAACGGAGGGTCAGTGAGTTGGATGAGTTCCAAGCAAGATACGGTGGCCGATTCTACCACAAAAGCCGAATACATCGCGGCTTGTGAAGCTACAAAGGAAGGTGTTTGGATCTGGTATTTCCTGGATGATCTTGCATTTCCTGGATGATCTTGGTATTTTCCCAGCCTCGGTAAAACCGTTGGACCTTTATTGTGATAATTCTGGTGCCATCGCACAAGCCAAGGAGCCGAGGAATCACCACAAGGTCAGACACATAGATCGGAAATATCACCTGATACGGAAGATAGTAAAGAATGGTGGTATAGACTTATGCAAAATTCACACGGATGCAAATGTTGCAGATCCGTTGACTAAGCCGCTTCCACAACCCAAGCATGAGGGGCACGTTAGAGCTATGGGCATTCGATGTCTATTTGATTGACTCTAGTGCAAGTGGGAGACTGTTGGAGATATGCCCTAGAGGCAATCATGTATGATGATATTTCCTGTGTGTTTATGAATAAAGATAGTCCTTGGATGTAATCAATGATACTTGTTGGCAGGTACGTGACTTGTCTGTGAGATCTTGTGTTGTATGATACATCCTAAATTGACCCTAGTCGCAAGTGACATGTGGGCACATGTCAGACTAGACTATCATATGACACGGTGGATGGCTCGATCTCACTAGTCATGGAGCATTGGATGCTAACCGGATAATATGGACTCGGAAGGATCTGGTCGGATTCGACGTAGTCGAATCTGAGTCGAGATAAGGTCTGAGTCGGACAGACCCAACTATGAGACGCAGATATGTCATCTGTGAGTCTCTAGTACAACATACGTTCTATGTCCTAAGACCTGAGCTGACGCATGTACTCGGGATGGTGACAGACTTGCTTTGGGCCGACCAAACGCTACTCCGTGACTAGGTAGTTACAAAGGTAGGTTTCGGGTTTGTCCAGTCCCATGCTGTGAGACATGGTCGAGCGAGATGGTATTTGCCCCTCCGATTAGGAGAGATATACTCTGGGCCCCTCGTGTGATCCAACCAGGATAAGCATGGCCATGCGACAAGGATTATGAGATAATCCGAACAGTGGTCGGCATCACTGGAACGAGAAAGAGGTCGGGTTAGCACAAGGATGACAATCTCGCCTTGAGCCCAACAACATATATCGTGAGGCAAAGGGAACAGAAGTGTGACACGTTGTACAGGTTCGCCTAACCAGCTTCATAATCTGCTTGGTGGTCGGCACGCCTTGCTAGAGGCTGCTACCAACCATGCAGGTCGGAGGTGATCCAAACTGTGACCAAGCCGACTTGAACCTAAGGGGTCACGCGCTTAAGGGAAGGAACCTACGAGGTCGGTTCAGAGGACACTGGTCGGATGTGATCCGAGCTGGACTTGGAACGCGACCGAGTAGACTTTGGGCTTTAGGATCCATGCAAGGCCCAAGTGGTGAGCCCGCGACAGATGCCTATAAATAGTGGAGGTGCGGCACACTTATTCAGATTGATCACTTCGGTGCTGTCATTAGGGTTTGCATGTGTTGCGAATAGCCACCTCCACTCGCTGCCGACTGTGTGATCGGACCTAGCAGTCCGCCGCACGATGTTCCTCCTGCACGCGCGGATACCGTTACAGGCGGTGCACTTGCACCGCTCCGGCGAACTTGTACGTGGGATCAGACGACCGGCTGTTCGAGGGATATCGGACGAGAAGGAGACGATCCACGCGGACGCGCTGCCCCAACTCTTCTTCCGCTGCACGGCACTGCGCGTCTAGTGGTAACGAACTGTGATCCACTCCCGTAGCATGTTCCAGGTTGTTCTGCACGTAGGAAAATTTTAATTTGCAGTCGACGCACCCTTCCATAGAGCCCAACATTTCCTGCCACAGGTACTAGGCTGATATGACAATCATTTCATGTACATTCTCGTTGCCCATAATACACAGTTCATGATCTGGCATTGAAAGTAAATATTCCAAAACAGCTTCACCCACATGATCTACTTCACAAGCTCTATCGGTATTATCATCCATCGCCGGGCTTCTCCACACATCCTTTGCTCTGTTGCATAAAAATAGCAAATGCTTTGTGTCTTCTGGTCCAGCCGAGCAGACAGGGCAACTGGGCTAGACTTTCACATGCATATTGGCTAACGCAACACGACATGGAAGAGTGTCATGTAGCGTACGACCAAATAGATATTTTAACCTCTGTCGGGCAAGAACATTTACATGGCCTATGCCAAATGGGATTAACTATGGTACGTCCCATTCCAACAACTTATTTCTATATTGATGGTCCCACTCCATAAAATAAGCAGACCGAACTGAAAACATATCATTTTGTGTGAAACTCCAAGCGACGAAATCTAACACACCATGTTGCAAGATAGGAATCACGAGTACTCGTTGAACATCTATAGGCCATGGCGTTTGTCAGAGTAGAACTTCAGCCCAAGTATTAAGAATAGGGTCAATCAAGTCGAAAGTGTTGTCCTGATCTCAAGCTCACATGAGCTTTGGATCAGAACAACCGTGTCCCAATCAAGTCTGCTGCCTTGGATAACAACTGACCTCCTTAGAGCATCTACGGCCGCACTTAGCAAATCAGACCCCTCAAATGCCCATGGACGTGCCTGCGTGCGCCCGTGGACAATGATCGGTCACGCCTCAGATATTTGATTCTACCACCGGATACCTCAAATTAGAAACAACAATTCATATTATTATATGCAACGTGAAGCATAATCTAAGTGGAGCTCGCTAGGTTCCACCGTGCCCATGTCCGGCGGTCGGCTAAGACACGAGCCGGCTCACGGGACTCAAGGCGTCTCCGCCTCCCATCTCCTACTCTTCCTGGCCGGAGCCGGAACCGGGATCGTGCCGGTGGACTTCAGATCGATGATGGATATGTCCTGGTACAAGTCGGTGAATCCACCATGACGTGATTGTGATGCCCAAACTGATGCACCATACAGGGCGTCGGGGTATGCCACTCCGCCTCGCCCACGTCCACCGCCACTCGGGCTGCCGCCGCCTATCGTGCCCGCTGCCTCGCCTGGCGGGCACGCCGCACCATGTTTGCGTCGGACGACGCCCATGGTGTGTTATGGCCTCGACGCGTCAATGGAGGGGTTGCGCGTCCGCCATCGCATCCGGACGCCAGATAGACCGCACACGTCTCCGGTGAGGCAGCGACGACACACCTTGCGCCGGATCCATGTGCCATTTGGACGGACCCAATGGATTCCCGACAGAAGGAATCCGATCGCTGCCTCACACGAGCCTCCTCCCGGGAGCGGCGAAGCGCAAGCCGGACGGCCGTCTCCTCCTCGGGGCCGCGTGGGATAAGCTCATGGTCGACAAATCTGCAGGTGAAGGACTCAGATCCGCTGTCTGCCATGCCGGAGAAGGCCGAACGGGAGCTTGGGTGATGGAGGGGATTGGCAGTGAGTGGAATGAAGTGGCTAGAGTTTGCTCCGGTGAGCGAATGGGGAGGAAAATATGTGGGGTCGGATGGGCCAGGTCTGACGTGGCGAACACGCCCGGCCGTCCCATATTTGGGCTGAATATGAGAGGTGTCGGTCAGCCTCGACATTTAAAGCCCATTTGAGACGCCCGCTTGGATCGAATTTTTGTGATCGGTTAGTGACCGGCTGTCCAGCGTTTGAGGTGGGTTTAAGGCGTTTCTTAGCACTTGTTGGACTGGACCTACCTACTAGCGTATGAACTAGTATCCAGGACAGTCGGTGGCTTTCAGCTATTTCCTCTTCTCTCCTTCTCCCGCGCTTGTGGTTTTTTGTGCTGAAATTGAGAAGTTGCAGTAGGAAACGGGGAGAAAGCTAGACCTGATTGGACAGGTCCACTCCAAGTCCAAAGGCGTGGTGCCAAAGCTGCTCTTGCTTGGTGGGCTCTGAGCTGTTATGCACTAGTAGCTGCCGTCGCCCATCGGTGCATAAACATCTTGGTCACGACGTGCTCAGGTGACTCTGGAGACGACGCAACGAATGCAATGGGGAACTGGCCGTCCCTCAAACAAAATACTGGTAAAATGCGAGGTAAGCAGTGACTGGCGTACGGAGTATGCTTGAGAAGCAGCCAGCGACTTGACGACAGACAGCCGGCCAAGCAGTGCAGGGTTTGCATTGCCTAGATGAAGGATAGATAGATCGGCTCTTCATTTGATGGATGGTCAAAAAGGTGCGTCATACTAAAAACTAAGAGCCCTATTATAGTACCAAAACTTTCTTATGGTTGGCTGATGGGAACAGGCTTAGTTTAGTGAAGACAGGCCGCTCTCATTCTTTGGGTGTAGGAGTAGACAGATTAAAAGAAGAAAGATACTCCTACAGCTGTAGCAGCACGAGGGAGGAACAAGTACGTACACGAGGAAGGGGACACATAGGCAACTTTCATTATGCACTAGAGTCTAGAGTTACAGTTAGTCTCCATGGTGTGGCCAATCCATATCAACCTCTTACGCTCTGTCTGCTCTGTCTGTCTGTATAATTCCAAGCAGAGTCAGGTTAGATCAAGAGACAAAACATCAGACCTTCTCACACATCACTTGCTATGTAGACTAATCGGTATGTAGTATTCCCACGATACAAGACGTAGCTTGCAAAAACGTCTTATATTATATCATGAGACAGAGGGACTTCTTGTGGACTGGTTCAAGTACAACAAGAAAAAAAAAGGTTAAAAATTTAAACGAAGGCATTTCTGAACCAGATGACACATACTGGGCACTGAAATTGCCGGAACACATGAAATGAAAGCATCGTTGTTTCCCTCTTTGATAGAGAAACAAGGGAGTTTCTCCGGCACCACAAATACACAAGAATTTTATAGTAGCTCAAGTGCATATAAAATTTTAAATTACAGCTAGACCTAGCTAGAGATGACAGGATTAGATCAACTGGACCCGCCATACATGGTTTGAAAAGGAGACACCAGAGGACAACACAAGTAGCATCACTCCATCACCGCACTGCACAACTGAAACTAACAACTACAGACAACTTGTGGACAAGACACCACAAAAATACGAATACTTTTGAAATAAGTCTCATGCTTATAAAACTGATGTGAGAGGATCCACAACAGACATCATACTGATGAGGATCAAAGTCAAACACATCAACAGCCATAGGCCATGAGACCGTTGGAATCCATTACATAATTTCTTGCCTATCAAAGACTAGCGTTGGCACTTGCCATTCTGCTCCTACTACCTAAAGCACACTAGATAGAACTTCCTTGTCTTTCGTCGCTTAATGGTTACCAAGCAAAGAAGGATACCCAAAATGAAACAAGCCCCAACGAGAAGAGGGCCAAAGCAGATAGACCTTAACCTAATTCGGCTTCTGGGCTGTCCTGTGGGCATCTGATCAACTCCAATATGTTCACCACCTCACTCATGTCTGGCCTATTGGAGGGAACCTGAGAAGTACAGACTAAGCCAAGTTTCATGATCGGAACAGCCTCTTCCAGTGGGAATTTTCCGCAGAGCTTCTCATCGACACACTCTTCCACTTTGCCTTCATCCAAAGCAGCCCTCACCACATCACACAGTACAATAACATCATCTTCCATGTACTCCACTGGTGCCCTCCCTGTCATGACCTCCAGCACAAGAACTCCAAATCCATACACATCACATTTCTCGGTTATCTTCACAGTCCTGCATGTAAATTCTGGTGCAATGTAACCAAGTGCACTCTGTACCTTGCTGCTTAGAACATACCGATCCAACACCGGCAGTAGCTTTGCCAATCCGTAGTCCCCCACCTTGGCCTCACCAGAACCATCAAGCATAATGTTGCTTGACTTCAGGTTGTAGTGGATAATGTCATGCCTGTGGAGGTGAGCCAGGCTTCTTGCCATACCAAGAACTATGTCAAATCTTTCCTTCCATGAAAGGTAATTTGCATTGGACGATTCATGAAGTTGTTTATGCAAGTTACCCCCAGAGACAAACTCGTAGATAAGAAGCTGAAGTGATGGCGTCCAGTAATAGCCCTTGAGTGCAACAAGGTTACGGTGGCGTAACTTGCCCAGCATCTTCACTTCCCTCTCAAATTCATCTTGAGATTTGACCAAGCTTGACACTGTCAGTTTCTTGATGGCAACAGGTTGGCCATCTCGGAGAGTGGTCTTGTAAACAGTGCCAAAACCACCACGGCCGAGCTCACAGTCCTTGTTCAGAAGAGCATGGGTACTGGCACTGAATTCTGGATTGCCTCCTCCAAACATTACAAGCTTGCCTGCATTCACGTCAGTTGTTGGAGACTGACTGAGATATCCATCCGAGAGTTCCAGCGCAGCAGCAGCAGCAGCAGCAGCAGAATAAGAACCTGGGGCACGAACTTGAAGGTTAAGAACAGTAATGGTTATGATACCAACAGCAATGAGAACAGCAGCACCGATTGCAACAAGGGCTGAGATGCTCAGTATGGTTTTCTTGTGATGGAGCCCCCCAGGCACAGGCTCTTTCTGTGCTAGCGGATTGGAAGAAGAGTCTGGATTCAGTACAATTGGTTTTGGTAGTACACCAGGACAAGATGAGTTGAGCTTTGCACCGCAAAGGCCAGGATTGTCAGACACAGATGAGACGGAAATTGTGTCAAAAAAGCTACCAGGAGGGAGATCCCCGGAGAGCTGGTTATGTGAAATGTTGAAGCGAACGAGGTGGGCAAGGTTGGAGAGCTGTTTTGGCAGACCACCCATGAGCTTGTTCCGAGAAAGATCAGCAGTCTGAAGGTTGGTGAGATTGGCTATTGTTGCTGGAATAGCTCCGGTTAAACCGTTGTGTGATAGATCCCTGCACATAGTAACCAAGCATACAAATACAATTAAAGGCAGAATTGCATGAACAACTCCAAATATATCAGCCTAGCGAATCGAGTCGAATAAGAAAGAGGTGCGCTTAAACTTACAGTGACGTGAGGGCAGAGCAATCCCCAATCTGGGGTGGGATTTCTCCAGTGAGGGAGTTCTTGGCAAGGCTCAGCACTTTGAACGACCTCCCTCCAATGGTAGATGGAATGCTCCCATTGAGCCTATTGGCACTCAAATCAAGCAGCTCCAGTGACTTCATCTCCACAATGCTGGCTGGAACACTCCCAGACAGCGAGTTCCAAGACATGTTCAGCGACTGCAAGGTGAGCAGTTGCGAGAGTTCGGACGGGATCCGTCCTGAAAACGAATTGCTTGACAGGTCCACGCCTTGAATCACAGAGGATGCATTCACAGGCACCATCACCTCACCACTGAATGTGTTGTAGGACACCGATACCCATCGCACACCGGATGCAAATACCCAGGTAGGCAGGCTGCCAGTGAGGGAATTCCAGCTCACGTCAACGTGCACTAGGCTTGTACATCCACCGATTGACTCAGGCAAGCCACCGGTGAACCCATTTCCGGACAGCCTCAGCTCCCTCAGTGACATGAGCCCACCAATTGACCCCGGAATCTCCCCGGAGAACTTGTTCCCCGACAAATCTAGCGTCTCCAGGCTCACCATTTCTCCAACCCAAGTTGGAACATTTCCGGTGAGCTCATTTGAGCTCAAGTCAAGGTCTGTGCAAGTGGAGAGCCTCCGCAGGGACTCTGGCAAGTTGCCGGAGAGCGAGTTAGAGCTCAGGTCCAGTGACCGCAGCAGCGGACAGTCCCCAATGTCATCCGGGAGGCTGCCTGTGAGGCGGTTCCTGCGCAGGTTCAGCGCCCGCAGGTTGAACATCTTGCTGATGCCCACAGGCAACTCGCCGGTGATGACATTGCCGGAGAGGTCCAGAGTTCGCAGCGCATTCAGGGACCAGATGCCGCTGGGTAGCATGCCGGCCAGGCGGTTGGAAGACAGGTTGAGAGACGCGAGCGTGCCGCACGCGCCCACGTCCGGGGTATCACCGGTGAAGGCGTTGTTGGCCAGGGAGACGTCGCGGAGGGCGTGGCACTTGCCGAAGAATCCCTCCGGGATGGCGCCCGAGAAGGCGTTGGAGCTGAGGTCGAGCGACTGGAGGTCCGGGAGGCGGGCGAGGTCGGGTGGGATGTCGCCGGAGAAGTTGTTGGCGGAGAGGGAGAGCGACTGGAGCGACTCGAGGCGCAGGAGGCCGCGTCCGAGCTTGCCGGAGAGGCCGAAGCCGGCGAGGTTGAGCCCCGAGACGCGGCCGGTGCGCGGGTCGCAGGTGATGCCGGCCCACGCGCAGGCCCGCTCGTCGTCCTCGCTCCACGTCGCGAGGCGCCCCTCCGGGTCCACCACGTCGGCCTTGAAGACAATCAGCCCCAGGACGTCGTCGTTCAGCGCCGCCGCCAGGCCCGCGCGGCCGCCGCCCTTGGCCTCCGCCAAGAAGACGAGGTGGACGAGAAGCAGCAGCACGAGGGACCGCATTGCTGCGACTTGGATCCCAGATGGCAAAGGCCCCGACAGCACGGCAGCAAGAAGTGAGGGCTTTTATGGGCTCGGAACAAAGAGGAGACGCCCCAAAATGCCGCAAGAAGGCGATTCCGGGGAAGCGGATGAGCTAGGACCTAGGAGAGATGGGATTCAGTCAAATCTGCAGCAAGAGGACCTCCAGGCTTGGGACGCCGCCCTCCCCTCCCCTACAAATTCAAACAGGAGAAGAAACCAAGTCTAAGTAATTGAGCTGCAGGAATTCGGGGTCTAAGGAGTAGCCGAGGTGGGTAAGGACGTACCGGCACGGGAACCTCCGCCGTCTACTTGTAGGGCGCAGCCGCCTCACCGGAGAACGCCATTGTTGCAGGTCGGAGAGGAGCGAAGGCTTGGGGGGAGCGGCGTGGAGTGTCGAGTGAACAACCGTGGTGGTATATGTTCGTGACAAAAGGAAAAAAGGGGCGAGGGGGGAAAAGCTGCTGCGACGCAGGAGTGATCGGACGGCCATGACCTGCTGTAGCACGCCATCGAGGGTTCGGATGGGCCGGGCGCGCGGGCTAAAAAGTTTGTGCGCTGCGCTTGGGCCGTGAGTATGGACCGAGAGCGGCTGCCCGAGCCCGACCAAGAAAAAGAAAATAGGCTCGGAGTACGTGTGCGGGGCGGTGCACGGTTCGAGGCTGGGTGGACCGCGCCCGCGCGAGTAGAAAGAATCTCGGGACTTTTCGGTGCTTTTGAGGTGGACCTGAGCTGCATTGGATTCTTTCCTACACGCGTCAATGCCCGTTTTCATTTTGATACAAAATGACTATCTCCAATCGCAACCCGTAAATTTTCTTCCGCATCCATTTCCGGACAGCGGATCAATGCATGCACGCGGATGCAGAAGGCCGTCATCTAACGCTATCCGCATACATTGCAAACTCTTTTTGAACAAACCAGATGAAATTCATGAAAACACGGACGGATTTCAGACAAACATGACGGATTTCATACGGACCGAACGAAAACAGTTACATTTTGGATAAAACTATGTGCGGTCGCGCAGAGCTTCACTCCCACGACACGAATACACTACACTAGTCTACGGCCAGCCGCAGCGGATCCCTTTGTCTTCCCCATGTCCGGCAGCCCGCTAACCGGACTGGCCGGAGTCCCGGAGGCATATTCTTCCTCCGTATCTTTCCTATGTCCGGTTGCGCCGCTCATCGGAGTGGCAAAGAGGATGCTTCAGCCGGAGAGGAAGGGTGCTTTCGTGGAGCCCAGACAGGTGTGCCCAGGATGGTCTGAGATAAAGACTTGGCAGGTCACCGGCTGTACAAGCCGGCGACGTGCCGGCGGTGGCCCCCATGGGATAGAAGCAGTGGCAGCCTCGCGTATTCTACCTCTCCTCGATGATGGCGGCGAACGCGGATATGCTGGCCGCCACCTCGTTCACAGCCGCACAGCCGGCTTCTTTTTCTGTCTGCATGGTGCGGCTACGCGCGCGTTGACGGCGGATGGCACTGGAGGCGCAGGACGACGCGCCGTCATCGACGATGCCCGTGACGTCGTGCTCCCCGCCGTGCTGGCCTGGAGCAACTCGCCACTCCTCGGCGAGTTGATGAACCATGCGTCGGCTTGGGGCGGCAACCTGCTCCGTCTATCTTGGAAGTGGAGCAGCGAGCTGCCTCGCTCGTATCCGGCGGGCTCGATGGGCCACCCAGCCGGCTCTTATGCCGGAGAACTGCCTTTCCGGTTCGTCGGATGCCATCAAAATAGTGGAGAAAATGGTGGAAGGAGGTGATGGGAGCGGGCAGAGTGGTGCAATTCTTGCCCGAGGCTGACGTCATTTAAATAGAGGGTGGACGGGAGAAGCTTGCCCGGCGTTGCATTTAATGTTGGCGCACTCGTGATCGGACGTGTGGCCAGAGTAGGTTTTTCGGCTTCCACGCGGGTTTAATGGAGGCGTGTTTAGCCGGGCGTGTAGCGGGTGTCGCCCTCGGCCGGCGCGCCGCTTCAGTGGCGGAGGCATTGAGAGGTCACGTCTGCCATAAGCCGCCTTCAGTGGAGTGGCGCGCTCTACAACGGCATGAATGCGGGCAGTTGGGCGACGGGCGGGAAGCGCGCGTGTGCGGGGGAAGGTTTTTGGTGCGTCAGGGCGGTCAGAAGCGGGCGTGACAGCAGCCCGAACTCCCACAAACCTCCCTCACGTTTGTCTCCGGGTTGCAGGAGGATACGCGTTCGGACCGCGCCGCGGACAGATATAGGATTGAGTCGGATGGCTTCCGCGGTCCGAACTGATGAGGGGGGTTTGCAGGTCGTCGTTAGAGATGCCCTAACACCCTGGCCACTCTAAGGGAAACTCCAAGGCCGTCGACGTATTTCGTCCGCGCATGTTGTTTGGGTCGAAACTGGCAGAAATTACGGCTCAACACGGCAACGCAAATGGATGATGTCCGTCCTTTGTCCGCCCGCGACCATTTTCTACCCAAATTTGGGTCGGCTTTGCATCAGCACGGAAGAGCTGACGCACGCGACGCCCGTCCTTCTCCTCCTGGCCCGCCCGTAGGGAGCACATCAACCCATTTTCCCCCATTATCACAAAATTCCTCCGTCATATATTGCCCTCCTGCCCACTCAACATGCCGACCCCCCCGGCACGCCGTCGACGTGGTCGTCTAGCCCGTGCACAAGAAGCAACACAAAAAGGAGTCGACGTCGGAGCAGAAGCCCATCTAGTCAGTGAAGAGGGTTTGCCGGAGGAAGGACGAGGCCGAGAAAAAATGAGAAGGTTGCCGCAGCCGCCCTGGTCACCGCCGCTCAACAGAATGCCACCATCAAGGGGAAAGGGTTGGTTCAAGAAGAAGCAAAAGGATATGCTCGAGCTAGAAGGTTGATCTATGGCCGAGAGCGTCATCTTTTTTGTATGTCGGCATGAACCACGACCCAGATGTGTGGCATGGTTAAACTATGTCTGTCTTTTTGTGCTCTGCCAAGTGTGCCGACATGAACTATGGCTGGCATGTATGCCGACTGCTGGCATGTCCGCCAACATGAACTACGACCGCTGGTCCATTTTTTTATTAAATTTGCTTGCCAAAAATTCGGACGCGCTTACTAAAATTTGTCGGCCAGTTGGGTGCACCAGTTAGGTTTGGGTGGACGCAGTCAGACAACGCGCCTCCAGCTAACCCAAACAAATGAAAAGCAAACAAAAACCACGTATGTTTGCGTCAGCATGTTGGAGTTGCCCAAACAGACTTTTGAAATTATTTTAAATTTACGGAAGTTTTATAGGATTCTAATCTAGAATTCTTTTTAGACGACTGAAGGATTAAATCCTCCAAAATTATATGAATTTCCTTTTCTAAAAGAAGGTTAAATCCGTTGCCCTCTACATCGTTGTGATGCACACAAACATTATTATTAACTAGATAACCCATTGTGGCTTTGGGTAAAACCCAACTTAAGCCAAGAAGCGAAGTAAACTATGAACAACATATTGCATGAACGATCCCTAAATGGGCAAAAAACAAACACAAGCGAGGACTTAGGCGATCTATTTGAAGGATATTCTTCATGCACTATCTGCATGTGATTATTCGTATTGTGTTTGAATTTGTGAAAAGTTCTGCTATTAATTTTGAGTATGGTAGGAATGAAGTTCCCTTAGAGATGAATGGTCAAGTGTTTACTATGTGTTTGAAAAAAAGATTTTTCTATAAAGATCTTCATGTGTGTGTGTGACAATTAATATGGGTGTCCATATCAAACTATTAATTTGACCGAAAAGAGTTTTGGGTCATGTCCACATATTACCGAACCTACAGGGTCACATGCTTAATGGTCGATCGTTTGATAAAAGTTCCGGGAGGTTTCGAGAATATCCCAGTGATACCAAGAGTGGCCCAAAGTTGCCCAGAAAGCCTTTAGAAAGTTCTAGAAGGTTCTATAACACTCAAGCGGGTTGTCCCCTTGGCTTTCCCGATGGGGCGGCATCCACATGGGCCAAGTCTACCAAGTGGTGGGACCCACACCCAAACTTGTTGGGGAAGAAAGCGGTGCATTCATGAGCAAGCACCTTGGGGGCATATTTGGGGGGGGGGGGGGCTAGGGGTTGCCTCCCTTCCCTGTTGGAAATATGCCCTAGAGGAAATAATATTGTATTATTATATTTCCATATTCATAATTAAGTATTTATATTTCATGCTATAATTGCTATGATCCTGGAATATGTGATTTAGTGGAAAACTGATATGCATGTGTGAAATGATAAATAGATAAAATAAAGGTTCCTAGTCTCGTATCTAAGACTAGCTCAAGGGTTGTTGGTGATCACGTTTTCCAGATCTTAGGATATCTTTAAGTGTAACAATAGTCCTAAAACAATGTTGAGATTATGACATTCTAAGAACGATCATATCGAATTGACCCAAACTTGTTTGTTATGACTTGAGATAATATCACATGTAATCAATTGTAATAACACAGAGTGTTAACATGTGGTTTTGCTCCATAGACCATGAGAGTATCGCACTCACTTCTTACCATACAATGAGCTTTGGGGTTGCTAAAACATTACCTCTAACACGGTGATCACAAGGACAACTTACAGGTTTATGGGAAAGTTTGACAAGAAACAAATAACTTGAGAGTAGGATTTGCTTCTCCAATGATGGAGAGATATTCTAGGGCCCTCTTGGTGTGACGGCATCCATCATAGTATGGTCTGACACAGGTGACTACATCACGAGGATGCCAGAACACGACAATGAGGAAAAAGAACAAAACCGGTAACGAGGATTTTGATATAGTGAGCATGTGATGACTTGGGAGCAAACCGGGCATCCTAGGTTTTATAAAGTATCACGAAGCAAAGGGAACATCACATGATAACCAAAGGTTCACTTGAATATTATTCATGTGCTCATAGGTATCGATATGGACGTCCATAGTTCAGCTGTCGGTCATTGAACGAAGGGGTTTTGTTCATGTCTATGAGTTACTGAACCTACTGGGTCGCAAGCTTAAGGCAATCAGGATCTGCTGAGTGTTAGGAGGACGGGACTGATGAGAATATTTTTTTGGATTTGCTTCATTAATATTCAGAATAGTTCCAAGAGGATCCGAAAGCGTTTCAGGGTCACCGAAAGGGTTTTCGGAGTTTATCGGGAAATATTGGCTATTTTCGATAATTAATATATAGGTGGAAAATATTTTTGGTGATGTTAAATTATGTATAAAAAGGTATAATAATAGTTAGAAGGCTATTATATTAATTTAAATACCAACAAGCCTTAAATGGCCAAGAGGTGGAAGGCAACTTGGGGCCCAAGGGCCCAAGTGAGGAGGCGCCTCCCTTCCCTAACGAAGGAGGCCGAATTGGGGTAGGGGAGGTGTTGGACTCCCCCCTTGACCAGAGCACCAAGGAGGAATCCTTCGTCCTTGGCGGCAGCCCTCCCTCTCCCCTCCAACCTATATATACTTGAGGATTTGTGCTCTTTTGAATATACAAGTTTTGGAGCCTCCTCTAGTTCTTCTATTTCTAGTTCTAGTTGGCCCTAGTTGACTAATTAGTGCTACACTAATCCTCTAATCCTCATAACTGGAAGCCCTGTGTGGTTCTAATCTCGTCCCTCAATTCTCTCGCGACAATTAGCTCTAGACGGCAAAGCGCTGCTGGATCATGAAGGCTGTTGCTTGCAACCAAGTAGAGAGGTCGTGCTTTCTGTAGTCGGTTCGAGGGACTGTTTGTGGGATATTCATAGGATCGTTCATCGATGTTTTAGGGACTCCAATTATGATCTAGACTGCCACGTTCTTCTTCCACTGCAACTCGGTGATGGTAATGATCGTGATCCCAACTCATTATGCATCTTCATATTGATCTTGGGTGTGCATAGGCACATTTTTTTTCTACTGCGTTTCCCAACATTGTTAGGTTCCACCCCTTGGTAATCTATAAATAGAGGGTAGGGGCAGCACAAGGATGACACACAACAAGCCCTAAGGTTGCGTCCCTCTCCCTCCATGACATCTCTCTCCTCGCTGTAAGGCTGCTCTGCCTCCTGCTCTCCGTAGTTCTTCGGCGTGGAAGGTGAAGCACCATTAAACCATTGACACGGTATGCATGGATATCATCGAGGCATCATACATTTGGTGCTTGATTCACTACAAAAGAAAAGACACATCCATGACATTATGGCCCAAAGGAAAACTTTTTTCTGTCATGGATATGACACTTCTATGACGATAATTGTCAACAAAAACACATATCATCATAGATGTGGTGGGCTCTACTTCTATGACAAAAAATTATGATAGAAAATTGGCTTTTCATCCTAGGCGGGCTGGAGACGCACCTGCATGACATTCTTTGGGCCGTCCATGATGTAAAAAATCTTGGTAGAAGTGAGGGAAAGGAAAATTTTGGGAAGTTCCCTGTTATGGTGGGTGGTCTGGGCTGAGCGATGCAATGTGGTTTGCGCATTTCTCTTGTACGCAGGTGTGTGTGAGGCATTCGCTAACTGAACCTGGGCGAGGCATTCACTTACTGAACCGGAGCGATCGATCAATCCCTCGCACTAGCTACATACTAAACACACGATCGATCCCAATATGCACTGAAGCCGATCGATCCCTTCACTGCTAACTCAGCCCGAGCTATCCCTTCGCTGCGAACTGAACCCTACCGATTCCTTCGCTGCTAACTGAACCCGATCGATCGATCGTTGTTGCATGCTGTCGGTTTCTAGGAACGGGGGTACCCAGACTTGCCTGCCTGCGGCCTGCGGCGTGGCTCAGGGAGTGGCCCAGTACGGCCCATCTTCGTCAACACATACTCAAGACCCTCGCGAGGGGCCAAGCCTCGCGGGGCGGACGACAAGAGGCTTCCTCAGGCGCAGCCTCGTCAGGCTGGCTCGCGAGGAGGCGGAGAGATCAAGGTGGAGTACCTCACGAGGTGCCCATGACGCAAGCCATGATGACTGAGGCCAGGCGGGCACCGGCCTGCGCAGAGTCCTTGTTTCCTCTTTGGTGCAAAGGGGCAAGCGCAGGCAAGAGTATCAAGCAAAGGCAACCATTTCAGTGCAACAAGACCAAGACCAGCAGGGCGGCAGGATGGAGGTCATCGTGGAGCCCAAGCCGGGGTCACCGTCAAGGTCTTTGGCAGGCGAGGACTGACTTTAGTCAGGATAAGTGTACTAGATGTTCCCCTTCAAAATGGCCAATTGTTGGCGCCCTTCCCACTCAATATTTGGGAAGAGGCCCAGGGCCTCCCTCTATAAATAGAGCTAGCCACCGCAGAGTAGAGGGAGGAGAGATTTTGGGTAGACTAGTGAGAGAGAGAGGCGATTGAACTCATCCAAGCAGTTCATCGCACCAGCCAAGAACAGCCCCTCGCGAGGCTGTTCTTCCTTGTACTATTCATCATCAGCCCCTGAGGCAATCCACCACACCACAAACTGGAGTAGGGTATTACACCACAATGGTGGCCTGAACCAGTATAAATCTCGTGTCCCTTGTGTTGTTCTTCGTGTAGTTTAGATCCTTGCGAGGCAACGAGACGTGGGTAGTGATACGTCCATTTTGCATCATGCTTTTATGTCAATATTTATTGCATTATGGTCTGTTATTTCATGTTATGTCACAATACTTATGGCTATTCTCTCTTATTTTACAAGGTTTACATGAAGAGGGAGAATGCCGATAGCTGGAATTCTGGGCTAGAAAAGGAGCAAATATTGAAGGACTATTCTGCGCAACTCCAAAAGTTCTGAAACTCCACGGAATACCTTAAAATAAATAAAGAAAAATCGTTGCCAAAGATGAAGGCCAGGGGGCCACACCCTGCTCACGAGGGTGGGGGCGCCCCCCTGGGCGCGCCCCCTACCTCGTGGGCCCCCTGGTGGCTCTCCGACGTCCATCTTCTCCTATATGAAGTCTTTCGATGAGAAAAAATAGAAGAGGACCTTTCTGGACGAAACTCCGCCGCCATGAGGCGGAACCTTGGCGGAACCAATCTAGGGCTCCAGCAGAGCTGTTCTGCCGGGGACACTTCCCTCCGGGAGGGGGAAATCATCACCATCATCATCACCAACACTCCTCTTATCAGGAGAGGGCAATCTCCATCAACATCTTCACCAGCACCATCTCATCTCCAAACCCTAGTTCATCTCTTGTATCCAATTCTTGTCTCCAAGTCCGGGATTGGTGCTAGTAGGTTGCTAGTAGTGTTGATTACTCCTTGTAGTTGATGCTAGTTGGTTTATTTGCTGGAAGATCATATGTTCAGATCCTTTATGCACATTATATACCCTCTGATTATGTACATAAATATGCTTTGTGAGTAGTTACGTTTGTTCCTGAGGACAAGGGAGAAGTCTTGCTATTAGTAGTCATGTGAATTTGTTATTCGTTCGATATTTTGATAAGATGTATGTTGTCTAACCTCTAGTGGTGTTATGTGAACGTCGACTACATAACACTTCACCATTATTTGGGCCTAGAGGAAGGCATTGGGAAGTAATGAGTAGATGATGGGTTGCTAGAGTGACAGAAGCTTAAACCCTAGTTTATGCGTTGCTTCGTAAGGGGCTAATTTGGATCCATATGTTTCATGCTATGGTTAGGTTTACCTTAATACTTTTGTTGTAGTTGTGGATGCTTGCAATAGAGGTTAATCATAAGTGGGATGCTTGTCCAAGTAAGGGCAGTACCCAAGCACCGGTCCACCCACATATCAAATTATCAAAGTACCGAACGTGAATCATATGAGCGTGATGAAAACTAGCTTGACGATATTCCCATGTGTCCTCGGGAGCGCTTTTCCCATTATAAGAGTTTGTCCAGGCTTGTCCTTTTCTACAAAAAGGATTGGGCCACCTTGCTGCACTTTATTTACTTTTGTTACTTGTTGCTCGTTACAATTTATCTTATCACAAGACTATCTGTTACCACTTATTTCAGTACTTGCAGAGAATACCTTGCTGAAAACCGCTTATCATTTCCTTCTGCTCCTCGTTGGGTTCGACACTCTTACTTATCAAAAGGACTACGATAGATCCCCTATACTTGTGGGTCATCAAGACTCTTTTCTGGCGCCGTTGCCGGGGAGTGAAGCGCCTTTGGTAGGTGGAATTTGGTAAGGAAAAATTTATATAGTGTGCTGAAATTTTCTGTCACTTGTTACTATGGAAAGTAATTGTTTGAGGGGCTTGTTCGGGGTATCTTCACCCCGTCCAGTAGAGCAAAGAGTTTCTCCTCAACCTACTGAACCTATTGAAAATGAAACTCCTTTTGAAATTCCTTCGGGTTTGATGGAAAAACTGCTAGCTAACACTTTTGCAGGAGATGGAACAAAGCATCCTGACGAACATCTACGCTATGTGGATGATATTTGTGGACTATTTAAGATTGCAGGTATACCCGATGATGTTGTTAAGAAGAAGGCTTTCCCTTTATCTTTGGAGGGAGACGCATTGACATGGTATAGGCTATGTGATGATACGAGATCATGGAACTATAAAAGAGTGAAATTGGAATTTCATCAAAAGTATTACCCTATGCATCTTGTTCATCGTGATCGCAATTATATATATAATTTTTGGCCTCGCGAAGGAGAAAGAATCGCTCAAGCTTGGGGGAGGCTTAAATCAATGTTATATTCATGCCCCAATCATGAGCTCACAAAAGGAGTGATTATGCAAAGTTTTTATGCTCGGCTTTCTGATAACAATCGCACCATGCTTGATACTTCTTGTGCTGGCTCTTTTATGATGAAGCCTATTGAATTCAGATGGAATTTATTGGATAGAATTAAACGCAACTCTGAAGATTGGGACCTCGGCGATGGTAAGGAGTCAGGTATGACACCTAAGTTTGATTGTGTTAAATCCTTTATGGATACTGATATTTTCCGTAAGTTTAACACTAAATATGGACTTGACTCTGAGATAGTAGCCTCTTTCTGTGAATCTTTTGCTACTTATGTTGATCTCCCCAAGGAGAAGTGGTTTAAATATCATCCTCCCATAGAAGTAAAAGTAGCTGCACCTATTAAAGTTGAAGAAAAGACTGTCACTTATAATGATCCTATTGTTCCTACTTCTTATGTTGAGAAACCACCCTTCCCTGTTAGAATGAAGGATCATGCTAAAGCTTCAACTCTTGTTCGTAAAAGTAATACTAGGACTTATACACCTCCTGAGCAAGTCAAAGTAGAACCCAATATTGCTATTGTTAAAGATCTCTTGTCTGATAATATTGATGGGCATGTTATTCAATTCTCTGGTGAAACTGTTAGAATTGCTAAACCTTGTGATAGAGATAAACATAGACCTGTGGTAGGCGTGCCCATTATTTCTATTAAAATAGGAGATCATTGTTATCATGGCTTATGTGATATGGGTGCTAGTGTTAGTGCAATACCTCATTCCTTATACAAAGAAATTATGCATGAGATTGCACCTACTGAGTTAGAAGAAATTGATGTCACAATTAAACTTGCTAATAGAGATACTATTTCACCAGTGGGAATTGTTAGAGATGTTGAAGTCTTGTGTGGGAAAACCAAATATCCCGCTGATTTTCTTGTTCTTGGTTCTCCACAAGATAGCTTTTGTACTATTATATTTGGTAGACCCTTCTTGAATACTGTTAATGCTAAGATAGACTGCGAAAAGGATGTTGTTACTTTTGGCTTGGATGATATGGTTCATGAGTCTAATTTCTCTAAATTTAGTAAACAACATCATGAGGAAGAATTGCCTAGTAAGGATGAAATTATTGGTCTTGCTTCTATTGCCGTACCTCCTAGTGATCCTTTAGAACATTATTTGCTAGACCATGAAAATGATATGTTCATGCATGAAAGAAGGGAAATATATGAAGTATTCTTTAAACAGGAACCTATTCTGCAACACAATTTGCCTGTTGAAATCCTAGGGGATCCTCCTCCACCCAAGGGTGATCCCGTGTTTGAGCTTAAACCGTTGCCTGCTAATCTTAAATATGCTTATCTTGATGAGAAGAAGATATATCCTGTCATTATTAGCGCTAACTTTTCAGAGCATGAAGAAGAAAGATTATTGAAAACTCTGAAGAAGCACCGTGCCGCTATTGGATATACTCTGGATGATCTTAAGGGCATCAGTCCCACTCTATGTCAACATAAAATAAATTTGGAAGCGGATGCCAAACCGGTTCGTGATCCTCAACAATGTTTGAATCCTAAAATGAAAGAAGTGGTAAGAAAAGAAATACTCAAGCTTCTGGAGGCAGGTATAATTTATCTTGCTGATAGTCAGTGGGTAAGTCATGTCCATTGTGTCCCTAAGAAGGGAGGTATTACTGTTGTCCCCAATGATAAAGATGAATTGATTCCGCAAAGAATTATCACAGGTTATAGGATGGTAATTGATTTCCGCAAATTAAATAAGGCTACTAAGAAAGATCATTACCCCTTACCTTTTATTGATCAAATGCTAGAAAGGTTATGCAAAGATACACATTATTGCTTTCTAGATGGTTATTCTGGTTTCTCCCAAATACCTATGTCGGCTAAAGATCAATCAAAGACTACTTTTACATGCCCTTTTGGTACTTTTGCTTATAGACGTATGCCTTTCGGTTTATGTAATGCACCTACTACCTTTCAAAGATGCATGATGGCTATATTCTCTGACTTCTGCGAAAAGATTTGTGAGGTTTTCATGGACGACTTTTCCGTCTATGGTTCCTCTTTTGATGATTGCTTGAGCAATCTTGCTCGAGTTTTGCAGAGATGTGAAGAAACTAATCTTGTCTTGAATTGGGAAAAGTGTCGCTTTATGGTTAACGAAGGTATTGTTGTGGGGCACAAAGTTTCTGAAAGAGGTATTGAAGTTGATAAAGCCAAGGTTGATGCTATTGAAAAGATGCCATGTCCACGCCGGATTTTATAGGAGGTTCATTAAGGACTTCTCAAAAACCTCTCAGCCTCTGACTAACTTATTACAAAAAGATGTACCATTTGTCTTTGATGATGATTGTGTAGAAGCATTTGAAATACTTAAGAAAGCATTAGTCTCTGCACCTGTTGTTCAGCCACCTGATTGGAATTTACCCTTTGAAATTATGTGTGATGCTAGTGATTATGCTGTAGGTGCTGTTCTAGGGCAAAGAGTTGACAAGAAATTGAATGTTATCCATTATGCTAGTAAGACTCTAGACAATGCTCAAAGAAATTATGCTACTACCGAAAAGGAACTTTTAGCAGTTGTATTTGCTTGTGATAAATTCAGACCCTATATTGTTGATTCTAAAGTAACTATTCACACAGATCATGCTGCTATTAAATATCTTATGGAAAAGAAAGATGCAAAACCTAGACTTATTAGATGGGTTCTCTTGCTGCAAGAATTTGATTTGCATATTGTTGATAGAAAAGGAGCTGAGAACCCCGTTGCAGACAACTTATCTAGGTTAGAGAATGTTCTTGATGACCACTACCTATTGATGATAGCTTTCCTGATGAACAATTAAATGTCATACACACTTCTCGTAGCACTCTGTGGTATGCTGATTATGCTAATTATATTGTTGCTAAATTTATACCGCCTAGCTTCACATACCAACAAAAGAAAAAAAAATTATGACTTGCGACATTACTTTTGGGATGACCCACATCTTTATAAAGAAGGAGTAGATGGTGTTATTAGATGTTGTGTACCTGAGCATGAACAGGAACAGATCCTATGCAAGTGTCACTCCGAGGCATATGAAGGACACCACGCTGGAGATAGAACTGCACATAAGGTATTGCAATCCGGTTTTTATTAGCCTACTCTCTTCAAGGATGCCCGTAAGTTTGTTTTGTCTTGCGACGAATATCAAAGAATTGGTAATATTAGTAGACGTCAAGAAATGCCTATGAATTATTCTCTTGTTATTAAACCATTTGATGTTTGGGGCTTTGATTATATGGGACCTTTTCCTGCCTCTAATGGATACACTCATATTTTAGTTGCTGTTGATTATGTTACTAAGTGGGTAGAAGCTATTCCAACTAGTAGTGCTGATCATAACACTTCTATTAAAATGCTTAAGGAAGTTATTTTTCCGAGGTTTGGAGTCCCTAGATATTTAATGACTGATGGTGGTTCACACTTTATTCATGGTGCTTTCCGTAAGATGCTTGCTAAATATGATGTCAATCATAGAGTTGCATCTCCTTATCACCCGCAGTCTAGTGGTCAAGTAGAATTGAGCAATAGAGAGCTCAAATTAATTTTGCAAAAGACTGTCAATAGGTCTAGAAAGAATTGGTCCAAGAAACTGAATGATGCATTATGGGCCTATAGAACTGCATACAAAAATCCTATGGGTATGTCTCCGTATAAAATGGTTTATGGAAAAGCATGTCACTTACCTCTTGAACTAGAACATAAGGCATATTGGGCTATTAAAGAGCTCAAATATGATTTCAAACTTGCCGGTGAGAAGAGGTTATTTGATATTAGCTCACTTGATGAATGGAGAACCCAAGCTTATGAAAATGCCAAGTTGTTTAAAGAAAAGGTTAAAAGATGGCATGCCAAAAGGATACAAAAGCGTGAGTTTAATGTAGGTGATTATGTATTGCTATACAACTCTCGTTTAAGATTTTTTGCAGGAAAACTTCTCTCCAAATGGGAAGGTCCTTACGTTATTGAGGAGGTCTATCGTTCCGGTGCCATAAAATCAACAACTTCGCAGGCACAAATCCGAAGGTGGTAAACGGTCAAAGGATCAAACACTATATCTCAGGTAATCCTATAAATGTTGAAACCAATATTATTGAAACCGTAACCCCGGAAGAATACATAAGGGACACTTTCCAGAACGTTCCAGACTCCGAAAAGGAATAGGTATGTGGTACGGTAAGTAAACCGACTCCAAAACAATTTTTAAGGAAATATTTCTCCGTTTTGGAATATTTAGAAAAATAGAAAAATAAGTAGCAGTCCGGGGAGGACACAAGGCCTCCACGAGGGTGGAGGGCGCGCCCTACCCCCCTGGGCGCGCCCCCTACCTCGTGAGCACCTCGTGTGCCCTCTGGACTCCGTTTCCTTGCACGATACGTATTTTGGTCGGTAAAAATTCATTATATATACTCCCGAAGGTTTTGACTCTCGTATCACGCAAATATCCTCTGTTTCTTGTTTCAAGCTGTTGCTGTTGCAGATTAGAGCAAGATGTCTTCCCAAGATTCGGAGGGAGAGAGCTACATGGCTGATTATATTGCAAATCCAAAAGTATATGGGGACGTGGAGCATTATGGTTGGACCACGAAGGAGGAAACGAGTTCCGATGAAGAGGACTATCCCCTACCTCAACCTGGTGATATGCATGTGGAGTTCAAGAAGTCAAGCCTCCATAAGGTTCAATCTATCCCACCTCGTTTTTTGCAGGACAGCAAGGCAACACTATGCAAAAAGATAATGAAACTTGAGCTCGAGAATGAGGATCCGAGGGAGGAAAATTTTAGCCTCAGACGCAAGCTAGAGAAGAAAAATGCAATGAGTCCATCATCAACGACACCTCCGAGGACATAATCACCTGGGTATGGGCACTCCCCTTGGCAACTGCCAAGCTTGGGGGAGGTGCCCTGGTATCGTATCACCATCACAAGTCCTATCTTTACCGTTTTTCTTAGTTCGATCCTATTAGTAGTATCTTGATTTAGTAGAATAAAGTCATGGCATGATCTAGTTTTGAGTTTTGCTTTATGATCTCTCTTTGTAATCGAGTCCGTGAGCTATATAATAAAGATTAGTGTTGAGTCAAGGGCTTGAGTATTTTGCCATGATCTTGGGTGATTAGAAGAAAAAGAATAAAAAGAATCAAAGAGTTCATATTGATCTTAGTGAAAGTAATGACTCCACATAGAAAGAGTATGATGATTAAGAGTTGTTGGGAGTTGATAAATATAGCTTTGGTCATTGTTGCAATTAATAGGAAGTAATAAGGAAAGAGATGTTTCACATATAGATATATTATCATTGATATCTTTTATGATTGGGAGCACTCATTAAAATATGACATGCTAAAGAGTTGAGGTTGGACAAGGAAGACAACATAATGAGATATGTTTTCTTACATCTGAGATAAAGTATGTTGTCATGGTTCCTCTACCATGTTGAGTTTGCCTTTCCCCCTCATGCTAGCTAAATTCTCAGCACCAAGTAGAAATACTACTTGTGCTTCCAAATACCCTTAAACCAGTTTTGCCATGAGAGTCCACCATATCTACCTATGGATTGAGTAAGATCCTTCAAGTAAGTTGTCATCGGTGCAAGCAATAAAAATTGCTCTCTAAATATGCATGACTTATTAGTGCAGAGAAAATAAACTTTGTACAAACTTGTTGTGGACTCAATAAAAGCGATCGACTGCATAATAAAGGTCCACATGCAAGGGGCAATATAAAGTGACATTCTTTTGCATTAAGATTTTGTGCATCAACCCTAAACGCGCATGACAACCTCTGCTTCCCTCTGTGAAGGGCCTATCTTTTATTATTATCCTCTACCTTATGCAAGAGTCACGGTGATATTCACCTTTCCCTTTTTATTTTATCCTTTGGCAAACTCAGCATGTTGGAAAGAACATGATATATATATCTAATTGGATGTGGGGGAGCATGAATTATTATTTTTGACATTACCCTTGAGGTAAAAAGTTGTGGGGCAGAACTATAAGCCCCTATCTTTCTTTGTGTCTGATTAAAACTCCGTAACCACAAGTATTGCGTGAGTGTTAGAAATTGTGAAGGACTAAGTGATAGTTGAGTATGTGGACTTGCTTTTAAGCTCTGACATAAACTCTTTCCGATGTTATATAAATTGCAATTGTTTCAATGACTGAGGGTATAATTTGTTGGTACTCAATAAGGTTTCTGATTCATACTTTGGCTTTGTGAAAAGATCATCACTTGAACATGAGTAATCATATGACAAAATCTATATATGTTGCTGTTATGAAATAATCATGATGCCTTCATGTCCGTATCTTATTTTTATCGACGCCTCTACCTCTAAACATGAGGACACATTTATTGTTATCGGCTTTTCGCTTGAGGACAAGCGAGGTCTAAGCTTGGGGGAGTTGATACGTCCATTTTGCATCATGCTTTTATGTCAATATTTATTGCATTATGGGCTGTTATTTCACGTTATGTCACAATACTTATGGTTATTCTCTCTTATTTTACAAGGTTTACATGAAGAGGGAGAATGCCAGCAGCTGGAATTCTGGGCTGGAAAAGGAGCAAATATTGAAAGACTATTCTGCGCAACTCCAAAAGTTCTGAAACTCCACGGAATACCTTAAAATAAATAAAGAAAAATCGTCGCCAAAGATGAAGGCCAGGGGTCCCACACCCTGCTCACGAGGGTGCCCCCCCCGGGGCACGCCCCCTACGTCGTGGGCCCCCTGGTGGCTCTCCGACGTCCATCTTCTCCTATATGAAGTCTTTCGATGAGAAAAAAATAGAAGAGGACCTTTCGGGACGAGACTCCGCCGCCACGAGGTGGAACCTTGGCGGAACCAATCTAGGGCTCCGGCAGAGCTGTTCTACCGGGGATACTTCCCTCCGGGAGGGGGAAATCATCACCATCGTCATCACCAACGCTCCTCTTATCGGGAGAGGGCAATCTCCATCAACATCTTCACCAGCACCATCTCATCTCCAAACCCTAGTTCATCTCTTGTATCCAATTCTTGTCTCCAAGTCCAGGATTGGTGCTAGTAGGTTGCTAGTAGTGTTGATTACTCCTTGTAGTTGATGCTAGTTGGTTTATTTGGTGGAATATCATATGTTCAGATCCTTTATGCATATTATATCCCCTCTGATTATGAACATGAATATGCTTTGTGAGTAGTTACATTTGTTCCTGAGGACAAGGGAGAAGTCTTGCTATTAGTAGTCATGTGAAATTGGTATTCGTTCGATATTTTGATAAGATGTATGTTGTCTAACCTCTAGTGGTGTTATGTGAATGTCGACTACATAACACTTCACCATTATTTGGGCCTAGAGGAAGGCATTGGGAAGTAATAAGTAGATGATGGGTTACTAGAGTGACAGAAGCTTAAACCCTAGTTTATGCGTTGCTTCGTAAGGGGCTAATTTGGATCCATATGTTTCATGCTATGGTTAGGTTTACCTTAATACTTTTGTTGTAGTTGTGGATGCTTGCAATAGAGGTTAATCATAAGTGGGATGCTTGTCCAAGTAAGGGCAGTACCCAAGCACCGGTCCACCCACATATCAAATTATCAAAGTACCGAACGTGAATCATATGAGCGTGATAAAAACTAGCTTGACGATATTCCCATGTGTCCTCGGGAGCGCTTTTCCCATTATAAGAGTTTGTCCAGGCTTGTCCTTTTCTACAAAAGGGATTGGGCCACCTTGCTGCACTTTATTTACTTTTGTTACTTGTTGCTCGTTACAATTTATCTTATCACAAGACTATCTGTTACCACTTATTTCAGTACTTGCAGAGAATACCTTGCTGAAAACTGCTTATCATTTCCTTCTACTCCTCGTTGGGTTCGACACTCTTACTTATCGAAAGGACTACGATAGATCCCCTATACTTGTGGGTCATTAGGTAGGCAGGAGGTGTGATCTCTGCGTGCGCCCCAGAGTTCGAACCTTGAGGGTCTACCAGAACCCGAAATCCGACATTTGGCGCGCCAGGTAGGGGTGCGCTGGAGCTTTCCCTTCCACCGACCCGCTCTCCGCCAACACCACGGTTCGCCCTCATGATGGGCAACACACCGCCCGCTCCGGTCGCCAGCGCCAGCACGGGCGCCAGGGGGCTCCGAGCCTTGGCCCCCGCCTTGCAACAGGTGCGATGGCCGAACAAGTTCAAGCCGTAGATGCCACCGCGCTACAACGGCACGGCCGATTTGCTGGTTTTCCTATTGGCATACGAGGAGGCCGTCCTCGAGGCCGGGGGCGACGACAGGGTCATGGCTAATTGGTTTCCCATGGCCCTCACTGGCGTTCCGCACATGTGGCTGCTCCACCTGCCGACGGCTTCCGTGGCCTCTTGGGGGGAGCTGCGCGGCCTCTTCCTCGCCCAGTACGCTGCACCAGCGCACCCGGTCGTCGCAACTCTCTTAGGTGGCTCGCAGGCACCACCTTCAGGCCGCCACATCAAGTCATTCGTCCACCAGATCGGCGCCACTTCCGCGCTGCATGGGGCTCCTCCGGGCTGGGCGGCGCCTAAAGCCGATATAGCCTTCAGCTCGGATGATCACCCCTCCAACTCAGCCTGCTCGGGCGCGCTCCCAATGCTGTGCACCCCCACCATCTGTCAGGTGGCCATCACGAGGACCCTCATCGACGGCGGTGCTATCCTCAGCGTGCTCTCGATGGAGGCCTTCAGCCTCCTCCACGTACCGCCGGAGCGGCTTCAGCCCAGCAAGCCCTTCTTGGGCGTCGGAGGTAGCTCCACTGGCTCCCTGGGGCAGATCCACCTTCCGGTGACCTTCGGCACCTACGACAACTTCCGCACGGAGCTAATCGACTTTGACATCGCCCCCATCGGCCTCCCATACAACGCCATCCTCAGCTACCAGGCACTAGCCCGGTTCATGGCCGCAACTCACCCATCGTACAACCTCATGAAGATGCCCGGGAGTAGCAGCATCCTCACCGTGCCCGGAGACACCGGGGATGCGTTGCAAGCGCTCAAGCTTACCTTCAAGGCCGCGGCGGTGGCGCAGCCCGCCGGCTCAGACGCCCCTGAGCCCAAGGGGGCTGCACCGGCCAAGAAGAAACAGTTATTCACCCAAGACAAGGCGGAAACCAAGCAGGTACTGGTCGACGAGGATGGATCTACTAGTGCCACCTTCACCATAGGCGCCAACCTCGAGCCCGAGCAGGAGGAGGCCTTGGTGAAGTTCCTACACGCGAACAAGAAGGTATTCGCGTGGGAACCTGGTCAGCTAGCAGGGGTCCCGAGGGGCGTAATTGAGCATCACCTCAACGTGTGCCCCAACGTGCGCCCCATGAAGCATAAGGCGAGGCGGCAGTCCATTGAGAAGCAAACTTTCATCGTCCAAGAGATCCGCAAGTTGGAGGCGGCAGGGGTCATTCGCGAGGTCCGCTACCCGGATTGGTTGGCTAACCCGGTTGTCGTGCCAAAGAAGGGGGGAAAGGAACGCATGTGTGTCGACTTCACCAACCTCAACAAGGCCTGCCCGCAGGATCCATTCCCACTCCCTTGCATCGACCAGATCACCGACTCCACCGCTGAGTGTGACTTGTTGTGCTCCCTGGATGCCTTCTCCGGCTATCACCAGATCAAGATGGCAGTAGAAGATGTAGAAAAGACGGCTTTCCTGACCCCATGTGGAGTGTACTGCTATACATGCATGCCGTTCGGGATGCGCAATGCAGGTGCGACCTTTCAGTGGCTGATGACATCGCCAAAAGGGCATCCATGCGGCTACATCAGGTGCCTGGCGTCTTCGAGGAGCGGCTCTTCAAGCCCTAGCGATGCCATCACTGTCAAGCATGACGCAGCCTCGGGAGGAGCTCCCCCAGCCACCTGCCTCGGGAGCACCGGTCTGCGGCCCGACCTCAGGAGCGCGCCTGCTCCTGGCGCTGGAGCCTCAGGAAGGGTGCTGGATCACGGAGCTCACGAGCTACCTGACACGAGGCACCTTGCCGGAAAAGGAGGAGGAAGCGGAGCGTGTGGCACGTCAGGCCACGACATACTGCCTCAAGGATGGAGAGATCTACCGGAGATGACCGGATGATGTGTCCTTACGTTGCATTTCCAGGGAGCAAGGGAAGGAGCTACTGGCAGACATACATGATGGAGACTGTGGGCATCACTCGTCGTCACGGACTCTCGTTGGCAAGATGTTCCGCAGCAGGTTCTATTGTCCCACGGCACTCAATGACGTTGTGGAACTGGTGAAAGCTTGCTAGGCCTGTTAGTTCCATGCCAAGCAGATCCACCAGCCGGTAAGAGGTCTGCAGACTATACCCCTCTCATGGCCATTCGCAGTCTGGGGATTGGATATCCTGGGTCCGTTCCCTCGAGCGCCATGAGGCTACCTCTACTTCTACATCACCGTGGACAAGTTCACCAAGTGGGCTGAGGCGGAATCTGTCCGCACCATCCCCGCAGGCTCCGCGGTCAAGTTCATCAAGGGCCTCATGAGCCGATTCGGGGTGCCGAACCGCATCATCACCGACAACGGTTCCAATTCACCAGTAACCTCTTCAAAACATACTGTGCTAACCTTGGAATGCAGATATGCTATGCTTCGGTGGCGCACCCGCGGAGCAACGGTCAGGCCGAGCGAGCCAACTCAGAGGTCCTGAGGGGCCTCAAAACTAGGACCTTCAAGAAGAAGCTGGAGGCATGTGGCAGGGGCTGGTACGACGAGCTCCAGTCTGTGCTGTCGTCTATCCGCACGACCGCAACCAAGCCGACTGGCGAGACCCCGTTCTTTCTGGTTTATGGAGCTGAAGCCGTTCCCCCTCACGAGGTCAGACGTTGTTCCGCATGGGTCCTGGCGTTCGACGAAGCGCAGCAGGATGCCATGTGGGGGACGGATCTCATGCTGGGGGAGGAGCATCGCCGAGAAGCCGCAGTGCGAGCAGCAAGGTACCAACAAGCACTGCGGCGATACCACTGCCGCAACATCCGCCCCATGACTCTTGAGGTAGGGGATCTCGTGCTCAGGCGGGTTCTCTCCAGAGAGGGACTGCACAAGCTCTCTCCCATGTGGGAGGGCCCGTTTAAGGTTTTTCATGTTTCCAGGCCCGGCTCCGCACGCTTGGAGACCCAGGAGGGGGTGCCCATCTAGAACGCGTGGAACATCCAACATCTCTGAAGATTTTACCCTTGAAAAAGGCCCGGTGCCTGTGAAGAAGGCGAATGCCTATGAAGTAGCCGCGTTTGGGAAAAGGCCCGGTGCCTGTGAAGTAGCCGCGTTTGGGAAAAGGCCCGGTGCCTGTGAAGAAGGCGAATGCCTGTGAAGTAGCCGCGTTTGGGAAAAGGCCCGGTGCCTATGAAGAAGGCAAACGCCTGTGAAGCTCGCCGCCCGTGACACTCTCACGTAATAATGAGTGGGGCTGTACACGCCTCGGAGTCTCTAGAGAGCCGCCCAGGGGCCTCGGGGGCTCCCGCCCACGCCCGGTGGCATCACTTAGCTCCGAGCTGGTGAGAAGACGTCGAAGACTAGACTAGGTGCCGGACGCGGCTTCTTTCATTTGCTTTCCGCAGTTGGCTTGTTTGTTTCTATTTGAAGTTTTTCTGAGGCTGTTACCGTTTCGAGCTCGCGACCCTTCGTCCATTTCACTTGTTTGTTTCGTTTTCTCTCGCACGAAGTCTCACGAGGGAAGAACATGGGCACCCTCGCGCGTGTTTTTCTGCCCGGTGGTTTGGAACTTCCCTATCTGAGTCCGCTGCGAGAGCACCCCTCCCATTCCGTGCCCCACGGGCATCGTGACACGATCACGGGGCTTGGGTTGGTTGTCCTCGCTACCAAGGCTGGAGACTACCCCTAATGACTAAACCCTGCAGGACACAAGGCGCGCGACGAGGCCCTAGCCTCGGGAGGCGAGGACCACAACGAGCTTCCCCCCCAAGATAAGTGATTTCCACGCATAAACATGCAGAACGAAAACATAGCGCAGAAACAGTAGAAACAGTGCACCAATTAAGCAGCGACAGTTCAACACGCCCCGTGGGGCGCCAGATTACATTCTGTTTGCGCAGGAGAGAAAGGAAAGCAAAAGGGGGCATGACTTGCCCGGCGCCAACTCTCGGCAAAGGCTCATACTGCCTCCGGAGCTCAGCTGGATTCTGCCTCCCGCTTCACCGAAGCATGGTGTCGGGCCGACCCGCTGCCCTCTCCTAGGCGAGCACGACAATGAGGGGGCTGGTCGCGACCGCCACTGGAGGAGCTGCCATCCGAGGGGGAGTCACCAGAGCTTGGCGGGCCTCGGGCACCGCTGCCCGCGCGCCTCCCGCCACCTTCATCCCTATCAACGCCGGGGCTGGGCGCGCGGCCGTGGTCATCATCTTCGGGGCAGCATCCAGTGCGGCGGCCGTCTTCCCCGAACACCCTCACGTAGAGGGTGGCATCACCGTCAAACTTAAAGTGTAGAGTGCATCATCGGCTCAGGCCGCGCACGCGGGCAAACATTTGCCAACCGTGGGTCAGGGCCGCCTCCCCGGCGGTGGAGACCTTCAGAGTAGCCCAGGAGGCCCTGCTGCAGCAACCATCTGCCTGAAGCCAAAGGCCGCCCGGGGCACCAGCCGGAAGTTCACCTATAAAGAAGCGGGGGAGCTGGAGCCAGGTGTCGGTCGGGTCCACCGACCACATGACGAACTCCGGCAGCACCTCCGCCGAGCGAAAGCGCGGCCTTGGGGGTCGCGCAGCCCGAGCGTACCTCTCGTTGGCAGTCGAACGCCCACCGCCGCGCAGAGGGATATTTTCGCGGCCACGGGAGGCCGCAGCGGGGGCCGTAGGGTGCTTGCGAGGGCGGCCCTGGCCACGCTTGGCCGGAGGAGAGCTGGGGCCTTCCTGGCGAGCCTTTCCTTTCTCCGCGACCGAGAACCTCTTCGGCGGGGCCATGGGGATGGCGAGCGACAAAGAAGAAGACGGAGAGTAGCAGGAAGAGATGGACTGGAAAGGCCCACGCCGTTCCGTACATATAGCCGGGGGAGGCCAACCGCCGGCCTCCATGATCACAGGCAATCATGACCCATTTTGCATGCAGGGACTTGTCAATTTGTGCAGTTGCCGAGGCGTCGTGGGGAATCAGGGACGTCCACGTCCAATCAACCACCACGCGGCGTCCGAGGCCGCAGGCTGATGGGGCTCGCGGCGCTTCGCACTTGCCCCTTCGCTTCTCTGCTAAGCCAAGTCCGGGCGCGCCTTGGGCCCGGGGGCTACTGTCGGTGTTCTGGGAACAGGGGTACCCAAACTTGCCTGCCTGCGGCCTGCGGTGTGGCTCAGGGAGTGGCGCAGTACGGCCCATCTTCGTCAACACATACTCAAGACCCTCGCGAGGGGCCAAGCCTCGTGGGGCGGACGACAAGAGGCTTCCTCGGGCACAGCCTCGTCAGGCTGGCTCGCGAGGAGGCGGAGAGATCAAGGCGGAGTACCTCACGAGGTGCCCATGATGCAAGCCATGACGACCGAGGCCAGGCGGGCGCCGGCCTGTGCAGAGTCCTTGTTTCCTCTTTGGTGCAAAGGGGCAAGCGCAGGCAAGAGTATCAAGCAAAGGCAACCATTTCAGTGCAACAAGACCAAGACCAGCAGGGCAGCAGGATGGAGGTCATCGTGGAGCCCAAGCCGGCGTCATCGTCAGGGTCTTTGGCAGGCGAGGACCGACTTTAGTCGGGATAAGTGTACTAGATGTTCCCCTTCAAAATGGCCAATTGTTGGCGCCCTTCCCGCTCTATATTTGGGAAGAGGCCTAGGGCCTCCCTCTATGAATAGAGCTAGCCACTGCAGAGTAGAGGGAGGAGAGATTTTGGGTAGACTAGTGAGAGAGAGAGGCGACTGAACTCACCCAAGCAGTTCATCGCACCAGCCAAGAACAGCCCCTCGCGAGGCTGTTCTTCCTTGTACTATTCATCATCAGCCCCTGAGGCAATCCACCACACCACAAACTGGAGTAGGGTATTACACCACAATGGTGGCCTGAACCAGTATAAATCTCGTGTCCCTTGTGTTGTTCTTCGTGTAGTTTAGATCCTTGCGAGGCGATGAGACGTGGGTAGGCAGGAGGTGTGATCTCCGCGTGCACCCCAGAGTTCGAACCTTGAGGGTCTGCCGGAACCCGAAATTCGACACATGCTGCTTACTGAAGGCGATCAATCGATGTGTTGCATCGAGCCCCCGTGTGAGACGTAGCCGGTAGGGTTGCCTCTCGATGAACAATGCATGTTGGTGCCGCGTGCGTGATACATAGAACGACTCGAGACTTGCATCGATCGAGCCCCTTGTGCAAGACGTGGTGGGTTGACCTAACTAGTTGGTTGGCTGGGGATGAACAGTTCCCGTTGTTGCTGCTCGCTCGTACTCCCCATCCCAGCCGGCGGGGGCTAGATGAACAAGACCTCGTGGTAGTAGACAGTTGCCGTTGGATGAAGAAGACCCCGAGAGGCCGCCACACCCCAGCCAGTTGTTGCTGTTGCTGTTGCTGCTGTTGCTGTTGTTGTTGTTGTTGTTGTTGTTGTTGTTGTTGTTGTTGCTGTTGTTGTTGCTGTTGTTGTTGTTGCTGTTGTTGTTGCTGTTGTGGTCGTCGTCGTCGTCGTCGTCGTCGTCGTCGTCGTCGTCGTCGTCGTCGTGGTTGTTGTTGTTGTTGTTGTTGTTGTTGTTGTTGTTGTTGTT
>NC_041387.1:382811541-382856986 GCF_002162155.2 Triticum dicoccoides
GGGCGGCTGGAGCAAGAAGATCAGAGATTGAAGAAGCAGCATGGTCATTGGATTAACATCCAACGACCACTACTTCTAGAATTTTTTGTTGACTAAGTTGTCAAATCCCTGCGTACGAGTCAAATTAGTAGGCCCACTAGTCAGTCTCCAAATCTGGTGGGTCCTAGCTAGCAGGGGGAGGAATCATTTTTCTTGCGCATAATAAGGAGGCGCTTCCTTGCATGCATGCGAATATGTATCTGGTGGGTCCCAGTTGTCAGGGGCAGGGAACACGTGTAAAATCATCATTGGCTGGAGGAAACACGTGTCGGCTCATCATTGTGACAGATGTTATCCACTCATTGGACAGAAGGCGCCTATGATATGTCGACACGTGGCACGGCCCAACAGTGGCCCATTCCTGTGAAAAGGCCGGCCCGTTTGACTTGGTCAAAAGCTGGCGGGCCGGCCCATGGAAAGCCTGTTAATGGCATGTTAGCATATAGCCCATTTACAACCCGCTAACCCAAGGCCCGTTACGCCCTATGCGAATTAGGCCCAGTACCGTCATCTGGTCCATCCAATATGATTTCAGCCCGTTTTCACTTCTGGCCTATGTATAGCCTATGACGTCTTTCAGCCCATATGAGGCCCTTTGTAACTCTTGGCCCATTAGCGGCCCGTACTGAAACTGGCCCGTAATGAACAGTGTATTACTTTACACCCATTAACGGCCCGCGGTGAAACTGGCCTGTAATGAACAGTGTAACACTTTATACCCATTAACAGGCCGTTATTCCGTTGGACCGTTTCCAGCCCAAGTTAACTTTCGGCCTTCTGAGGGTCCATTTATTCTTGGGCTCATTTGCAGCGTTCGGTTACTTACGGCCCGTTACTGTCATTTTCTGCTTGTGGTCCAAATTCAGCCTGTCGTTACAGTCGGCCCGTTTGTCGACCGTTAGTCTGTTGGGCCATTTTCATAGCATCACCAAATACGGCCTATTAACGGCCCGTTATGGTCAGCCCATAAAACGTACGATTTCCATTAAAGGCCCGTCTACAGCCCATTAAAGGCCCATACAAGACCCATAAATGAGTCGGCGGCCCATGGATCCTACGAGACGTAGAAGGCCCATGGATCCTACGAGACGTAGAAGGCCCATGGATCCGACGGCCCGTACATGGCCCATGGATCCGACGGCCCGTAAAGGGCCATGGTCGGGCGAGTTGGTCCCCGTTTGACGATATAGCATATTCAAAGAATTATCCTACTCAATACTATCTCCTCTAAAAAGCATACACTATACAACAAAGAGATCAAGGCATAGAAAGGTAGAATAATCCTACACTATACAATAAAGAAATTACAGCCGATTATACCCACTGGGCATTATGGTTCGGCACAGGTGATAATAAAGCATACACAAACAGCAAATTACATACACTGGGCAAATACAACTCATACATCATGGACGCGCATCAACTTAACTCCATTTGAACTATAATCTCTTCAGAAAATAGGATTAGCCGGATTCAGATAGCACAAATTTCAGTCTGCAAAATCTCCAATTCCTTCATGGTTACCTCGGTGTCTTGTTTCATTTTTTTGACTCCTGCATCTAATACCTGCATCTGCAGTCTCAACTTGTTGATTATACATTGACAATCATGTATATGTTGTCTTGCCACCTCTAGTTGATGCTCGAGAACATCAGCACATTCCAATTCCAATCCATAATCATTCGGTAACGGCCATGCCGCACTGCTCGCAGATTTTTGTGTTGATGTCACTTAATCCTGAAATGTTTCTGTAAGTACACATGACTAGGGCAAAAATATAGTTACAACAGTGAAGCGAACAAGACACTATTTTGTACTACATGGCAAAACAGGACTAACAATAATGTTACACGTCACTTTCACAAAAAAATGTTACACGTCATGAAGCATAAGCAGGTGATATTTTAAAAATTATAAAAAAGATAGTCTGTGCAGCCTGCATACAGAAATCCCTCTTAGCTCACCAGAGGAGCATGATGTTGGGGCCCAATCGAAAGCACAAACAAGTTACAAATTTAGACAACACATTGCGTATAAGCAAGCAAGCAGTTGGCCATTCTGTACCTCAATTAAAGTCTTAGGGAGCATAATGAACAACAGAGGGTTTCATACAAACATACTACAGCAGGCAAACTATGCAATCATTAGCGTAGTATAAACTAGATTGTGAGCCTCATGCAATAATAGTTGGTTAATAGACTTCAAAGCTTCAGACACACTTCGGCAGAGTAATTAAATGGTAAGGCCTTTAATATGTCAACTAATAGTGATACAAGTACCGAACATCAGGCATGATTATTTGGGGATCTCATTAACTGAGGACAAATAAAGCAATTGAAAAGAGAAAATTAACTATGCCTGAAACAAACAAGGAATTGAACTGTTGAGTTGCATACAGTGACTTACCTAGGTAGGTTGAAGAGGCTCAGCGCAACTCCTACTTCTCTTGCAAGGCTCCTTCCTAACATCTTGTACTTGGAAATCCTCAATCTTATCTTCATTGCACCCCCTCTGCAAGGTGACACAAACTAGTTACTTGTCTCCTTGGAAGATAAATATGCATACTTTCCAGTTTGTGAACACAAAAGCATGAGATTATAACAAAACAACACCACATAATGAAACATGCCGCATCTCTTGCACTTGCACACAATGAAATGAGCATTTACTATGTCTGCACTATGTAAAAACTAGGCATACCTTCGAACTAGATCTCCAGGTACTCTTGGAGAGCCTAATATAGTGTACAACCAAACATTTATGTCACCTATGAGTTAGACAAGGCCCCACTACAGCAGCCCATAGTGTTTAAATCGTTGACAAGCTATGTTAGAGTGTTAGATCAAGAACAGCAAGTAATCAAAGCAAACAGTCCTAGTATGGCTGGCTGATGCAAACAAGCAATTGAACAGATGTGTGAGCAAATATTACATATCAAGAAAAGAAGCAAAGAAGGAGGTATAAAGACCATCACTTGACTGACTAGATTTAAGGGGCATTTAAACATCATGTGCAACGTATGAACTAACATAAACATTGCATATTCCAGATTCTACAGTGGAATGCACATGTATTAGGTTATGCCATGTATGATGATGCCTAAATGTACAGATAGCTGGCAGGAGTGATTCATCATTGCACGCACAATTGAATTGCAGGTTAAGGGCCAGTTCGATTTCACCTTTTCAGGGCATATTGTCAAAATAAGCCATAAAAGATGTAAAGAAGTCATTTTTGAGTTATGGGCTTGGGCTTAACTAATTTTGCTTTGGAGGGGGGGGTGTTTTGGGTAGAACCTCACTAAAAACTGAAGGGAAGGGGAATAGTGAAATGACTCTGTTGTCTGCCTATATTACACTCAAAATGCAACTGTTGACGCCCGTGTCACACCTGACCCTCAAGTAAAAATAAACACGCAAGCATTCATTGCCCTGCTCGCTTGCATCTCCTCTCCCCTTTCCCTCTACCCCAATCCCCTGCGTGCAGCACTAGGGTTCCTCCAGCGAGCCGTCGCCACTGGTCCCATCTGGCCTGGTCCTTGACGATGCTATGTCCAGCTAGGCTACATGGCCGGCGGGTAGGGGAAAATCTCCCTGGATGCTCCTCCCTCTGGCGCCGCCCCTCATTCTTATGGTCTCCAGCAGCTGCTCCACTGTGGTTCGTCCAATGCACTACTTCGGCGGGCGCTGCACAACTACGGCTGATGCCACACTGTGGCAGAAGGCACCTTATTCCCCCTCCCCTCCTCCCAGGCCCTGGCATTGAGGTGCTGTTAAAGGATGAGCTCATCCAACAAGGTGAGGATCTCCTCTGATTTTTTGCCAAATTTTCATTCTGATCCACTATACGATGAATTGCTATGAGCTGCTTCTGCTGGTGCTATATGATGCATTGCTATGAGCTGCTCCTGCTGCTGCTATATGATGAATTGCTATGAGCTGCTGCTGCTGTATGATGAGTTGCTATGAGTTGCTGCTGCTGCTATATGATGAATTGCTATGAGCTGCTGCTGCTGCTATATGATGAGTTGCTACAAGCTGCTCCTGCTGCTGCTATATGATGAATTGCTATGAGCTGCTCCTACTGCTGCTATATGATGAATTGCTATGAGCTGCTCCTGCTGCTGCTATATGATGAATTGCTATGAGGTGCTGCTGGTATATGATGAATTGCAGACTACTGCTGCTGTATGATGAGTTGCTATGAGCTGCTGCTGCTGCTATATGATGCTTTCAGGTGGTGCTGCTATATGATAATAACTAGCCACTTGGACCATCGAATTTCAATAAATAATTGTTCTTCATTTAAATGTGGGTCATGCGTTCTTCGTTTAAATTAGGCAATGGGATATCTATGGAAAACATTGACCAAAGTAGATTGTGTCAAGTAGATGGTATCTTTGTATTTGCATTTTGAGCAAATAGTGATGGTCTGTTTTCCTATCATATTAATTATTGCACTGGGTTCAATTTGTGATGTTTGCAAGTCAAATTAATTTCCATATGGGCAGCAAAATGAAAAATATATAATGCAATCTAGACTTTCCATTGATCATACCAAAGATAAGCTGAAAACTCAATGAAAAGAACTGCTTGGCTTATTACATGGAGCTTATATTCATAGGTGCGTACTTTCTTAGGATAACTCGTAATAACTGTCCCTAAGAAACTTGGCTAATAGAACTGGCATACAAATAACATGTCACGATGATTGCAATGGAGGAGTGACGTACCATAGCACACTGTATAGGCTCACCACTGCCTCTCCTTTTTTTGCGATGTTCCATGAAATTGCCACATACATCTTGTACTTTTTCATTGTGTAACCCTATCTGCAAGTTGACACGGCTAATTTCAGACATCTCTACATGATACTACATTGCATATCCCTTGAGCATATTTAAACCACCAATTAACGATTGTGTGCGTACCATAAACTAGCCATGACTCTGTATGCTGGACTAGCAGGCACTCTAAGGGAGCCTAATGTAGTGCACTGGAATTCCTACATGCCACCTACGATTTTGTGTAATGTACTGCCCCTGTTCCTAAATATATGTCTTCGTAGAGATTCTAGTATGGACCACATACGGATGAATATAGATGCATTTTGAGTGTAGATTCACTCATTTTGCTCCGTATGTAGCCTATAGTGGAATCTCTAGAAAGACTTATATTTAGGAACGGAGGTACGCGGTAGTATCATGTATGACATCTACATATCTAACTTAGCAGCCAGTAGTAGAAATCATTGTCTGCACAAAGGGATTACTGGTCAAAAATCCTAGCAAAGCACGCTGGCAGGCACAGAACAATACAAGGGAGAGAGACGCGCTTACAAGATCATAGCAATGCCTCAGTCCAGGATCTTGGTTGGCCAAGCTGTTAGATCCAGAAGAAACATCGTCCTTGTAGTTTTTGCCAGCTGCATAATAGGTAACAGCGACCGGTTAGTATATTTGAAGTACATCGGGCAGGTGATGCTGGACGGGTTTAAAGGTGACAAGTACCTAGGCCGTGGCGGGTGCTTGGCATCTCTCCAGATGGTGGGAATCAGGTTAGAAACATCGAGGGTGATGACGCTGCGCTGGCTGTTGGGGTCCGGTAAGGAGATCTAGAACCGTCGAGTAGGGTGTTTGTGGAACGGCTCCGGTAGGGTGGACTACGGTGTGGGCGAAGCGGATATGTGGCCGTGGACAAGGGCGTAGGTGAAGCTGCTCCGGTGGTTGGGTTAAGGATGGTGTTGACGACGTGGATCTGCGGCCGTGGACGGGGCGTCAGAAGCTGCTCCGGTGTTTGGGTTAAGGATGGTGTCGACGATGCGGATCTGCGACCGTGGATGGGGCATCAGAAGCTGCTCCGGTGGTTGGGTTAAGGGTGGTGTCGACAATGCGAATTTGCGGCCGTGGACAGGGCGTCAGAAGCTGCTCCGGTAGGTTGGATGAGGGTGCGAGGAAGCGGATCTGAGGTCGTGGACTTGTGAGTTGGCAAAGCGGCCCCGGTAGGGTTGAGAATGGTATAGGCGAAGCTACTCCGGTAGGGTTGACGATGGTGTCGGCGAAGCAGCTCCGGTAGGGTTGAGGAAGGTGTCGGCGAAGCGGCGCCGGTAGGGTTGAGGAAGGTGTCGGCAAAGAGGATCAGAGGCTGTCGACGGGGGCATCGGTGGGGTGGCTCCGGGGGGTGTGGACGAAGCGTCTTCGATGGGGAGTACGAATGTGCCGCTGTAGATGCGCGGCGGTTGACGAGAGTACCGGCGAAGCAGATCCGACGCCGTGGACAAGGCCGACACAGAATGGGTTCTGGTACAGTGGTGGATGAGCAGTCTACTTGTTTCTAGGGGAGGTGGGAGGGGTAGATGCGGCCGCAGAAGCAGATCCGGCGAGGTGGACGCCGCTGGCAGTGAATGGGCTATGGTACGCCGGTGGATGAGCAGTTTAGGGTTTTGAGAGGGGATGGGAGAAAGGGCGATGAAGTACGGACGACGTGATGTAAGATGCTCTGGTGCTGTGGAGTTAGTCGTTTTTGCGGGAGGGGGTGAGGAAATGGGGGTGCCGTGTAGTGGGGGGAACTGGAAGTTATGAAAGTAGCCCCGACCTATCATGTAGATGAGGGCGGTATTGTAACTGTTGGTCTCTGTGCACCAAGGACAAAAGGGGGATTTCGCATGCTAAAGACTAAGGTGGCTGAAATTTTAGAAGGAGGCGGGAGGTTTTGCCGCCCGCAGGATCGTTCGTATCCAGTTTCAACTAATTTTGGACCGTGCTAGCGGGAAGGTCATGCTAGACTGTGTACACGGGGCACACGTCAGCAGTTAATAACTGGTGTGAAGTCCACCCCAGAAAAAAAGACAATAACTCAGGATGATGCACCGATAACTTGGACGGTCACACGGGCGCGGCCAATCGTATGGGTGTAGTGGCGCATTCACAAAAAAGGGATCAAACGCTCGTCCTATGTATTTCTCGTATAAATAGATAATTTAGTGCCATTGGTTATTTACTTTAAACATAATGCATTGACGTGTTAGTGTAGAGGCGCACAAAAAGAAATGGATATTGTAGTCAGCTACTTAAAAGTGTTACCTCGTATGATTACATAGCCTCCATTTCATAAATTGCGTACCCGTTGAATTCATATATGAATATTACATATATTACTTCAAAATAGAAACTTAAATCATCCAAGACTAATGAATTTGAATGCAAGAGTAACAATGGTGCATGTACATGATAGCTACATTGGTTATTTGAAGAAACATCACTGTAACTTTGGCATGCACAACTGAAAAGGTTTATTTAAATAGAAAAATGTGATATGTGAGTGTCCAATCTTTATAGCGTTGAATTGATATTGTACCTTTGGCCATGATACGAAGTAGATATTGACTTATGTTCAAGCGATGCACGTCCACGATCGCTAGATAGTGATACGTGAATGAATTGTGCAATCTCTCTCACACGCATACATATCTCATTTCCCCGTGGGCATTGGAATCACACACGTGCACTTCATGTATTTCTCTCCCTCCGTCATGGTTAAATTCATCTTTCTACCCCGTCCTACAAGTCTCTCAGACAGAAACACACACGCTCTCTATGTCTAACACGCCCACCCCTTTAATTCCGCCCACCCACAGCCACTAATGTCTCAAAGTATAATAATGTCTCTTACACATATGCTATCTACCTATCCCTTAATATAGCTAGATATGTGTCACACAAACTCCTTATCCCTACTAGCAAGATGCCCATGCGTTCCACGGAACATCAAGATGCATTTGTATGAGAAGTTTATCTTGTGGGAGAAAAGGATGAACGAGGGAATGTTTTATTTGCAAATGCGGAGAGGGGTGTGGGTATCTTTTTGCAAAATTGCCATATTTTCCTTCCTGTCCGTCGGATATAAATCGGATGGCCTATGCAGGATGGCAGGAACACCATCATCACCAACTCTGTTTTTTATAAGAGTAGAGATATGTGAGTGTCACTGCCCCCCCACACACCCACACTTCCCAACACCAAAGGAGTAGGGTGACACCTCGATCTTGATACTAATCTATCGACTGGCTTCTCTCTCAAACACACACACACACTACCCGACACCGAAGGAGTAGGGTGACACCTCGATCTTGATACTAATCTATCGACTGGATTCTCTCTCAAACACACACACACACACACACACACACACACACACTACCCGGCACCGAAGGAGTAGGGTGGCACATCGATCTTGATAATAATCTATCTACTCCTCTTTCAAACACACATACACACACACTCGCTAGTTGTGCCTCTGTGCCTACCGCGCACACTCTCGATACGTCTTTCTCTCCCCCACAACAATGACAACAAAAGGGTGACAACTCGATCTGGTCCTAATCTGTCAATTGGTTTGTCTCTCAAACATTGTGTCTCGGTGCCTCGCTCAGTAGCCCCCTCGATATGTAGACTTCTCGCACGCGCACAGCTGTAGTGACGATGACGCTGAACCCAGTGTGCCTTGTTTTTACTGGCTGTTGGGGATATAACTACTAGTATGACCCGCCAAAAGGAGCCGGGTTATACTTACAAGCATTCTTGAAGACAGAAGCTCAAGTTTGAAGACGGCGGCTTAGTAAAGGCCCAATGGCCCAGAGATGACCTAAGGCCCGTAGTGTTAAACCGCCTTGATCATGTAACTTGTATTGTAAGGCAAGAAAGATTAAGAGACCGAGCCGGATACAATCTATAAGCCGGCCGGGACTCTATAGAGCCGCTGGCGTCAACCTCAGTATATAAAGGGACGACCAGACGGTGGTTCAAGGGACGAAAACAACAACTCGAGAGCTAGGTCAAGCGACTCTGCTTCCTGGTTATTGAGACATACATAATCCCAATCACAACTAGACGTAGGCTTTTACCTTCATGTAAGGGGCCGAACTAGTATAAAACCTCTCGTGTCTCTTGTCCCGATTAACCCCTTCAAGCTTCCTAGCTACGATGGCTCCACGACTAAGTCCTTTCACTAGGACATCTGACGTGATAATTCCACGACAGTTGGCGCCCACCGTGGGGCCATCGCATGGTGGATTTGAGTTCTTGAAGGGCAGCTTCGAAGGGCTCAAGGGATACACTGTGGGCTGGATGACCAAAAGTTGTCGCGGCAAGCTCTACATCGATGACGAAGGCTGGGGCCCCGAGGCCGGCTCAATTGAGTACGGGTATCGGGTCCCCTTCGGCGGAATCCATGTCTTCATCGGCAAGATCGGTGAGCTGGGCCCTGAGCCGGACATCTGCACCGACCTCGTCGAGACGGCTCAGTGTGCGAGACCCGCCCGGGCTCCGCCGGCTGTGAAGCATGCCTTCATGGGATGCATCCACGGAGGACTCTCTGAAGGGTCTGCCTCTGATGGTGAGGCGGCCATCTACTCTGACGGTGAGTCATCCAAAGGTGAGACAGATTCATTGTACCAACTGCAGGATGGCGGGCTCGACGGCTGTTCCGATGGCAGCAGTATTCCAACCCATCTAGGACTCCGCAACTGCAGCAGCGGTAACCTTCGGGTTAGCAGCAGCCAGGGCAGGAGGTCTTGTGCGCTCACCGGCCCAGGTGTTAATGGATCTCACCGACAAGTTGACCACCCTGTTAACCGCCGTAGTCAGCCCGGTAGATCAAGCCAGTCATGATGCGGAGGTGGCATAGTTAAAGTTGGATATGGCACAAGCTAAGGAGGACCTGGCAGCAGAAGATGTTAGGATAACCGCAGAGCGGGCGGCTCTGGACGTTCAGGCTCAGCAGATTCAGGCGCACACTTTCCGGCTTACGCAAGACCAGAACGCAGCTAATGAAGTCATGAGGAGAAGGCATCAGAAGACCCAGTCTCAACTTCCCCCGGTTTATGACCCTCGAAACCTTTTTAACATGCCAGGAGCAGGGCCCAGTAACCCGCCGTGGCTCATCCCGCAGACAGGCAACCCGCCATGGCTCCCTCCGCGCACAGGACCAGACCATGTTGCGACACCCAGAGATGGAGCACCAATTCAGTCTCTAGTGATGGGACCTCCCCGTGTAAACATGGCGCCGCCTCAGTACGTACCAACCCCTTCGGGTCATTACTCCAACCCATTGGAAAACATGATAGCAACAACGACTCGATTGGCGGCTCTCCCAATTGATGGCGACTCTCCGACTACGGTTGAAACCCGCCGGGTCAGGGAACTTCTTCAGACGGCTTTAGTACAGCAGGAGGCGTACTCATACAGCCGGGATAAGTTCCACTCGACCACTCGTCCAAGCTGAAGCCCGAGTTACAGCAGGCACATGGATTCAACGGCTGTATCAAGCAATGTTAGACGCCGTGACCAGCCAGGTGGCGGTAACCCGCTACGTCATGAGGCCGTTAACTTGGTAGAGCAAGAGAGATTACGGCAAGAGGCTGAATGGGCGACTGAACAAGCAGATCAGTTGACGGCTTATCAGCCATATCCGGTTTACCCGGCGACTTCTGTTGAGGCAGGTATAGCCACCCGGACTAGAGGAGTCCCGTGTCTAGTACCGGCTCTACGTAACGAGCGGTTGCCCAAAGATTTTAAAGGACCAAGGAAGGTGCCGAATTACACAGCCGACTTACAGCCCGGGGCATGGATTGAGAGCTACGAGATGGCTATGGAGCTGTTGGAGGTTTCTGATGCAGCAATGGCTAAGTACTTCACTATGATGTTGGATGGAACTGCCCGCACCTGGTTGAAAGGCCTGCCACCTAATTTAATCAGTTCATGGGCGGAGTTAAAGGCCCGGTTCATCCAGAACTTCAAAGACACGTGCAAACAGCCCATGTCGATCGTGGATCTAACGAATTATAAGCAGGAAGAGGGTGAGTCTACAACCCATTGGGTACGCCGGGTTAAGGCCATAATACATTCATCTAATAAGATGGATGCTGGCTCTGCAGTCTTAATGTTGGAGAAGAATTGCCGCTTCTTACCTTTGAAACAAAAGTTGGGGCGGCTCAAACATGATTGCAATGATATGGGCACGCTGATGGCAGCTCTGGTCAAGTATGCCGGTTCTGATAGTACCAAGGATCCCAAGTCTGATGATGAGAAGGCAGTGGAGGGAAAGAGGAATGGCAACGACAAGGGCTCTCAGCACAACCCGGCAAATCAAGGAGGTAATAAACGTAAGGCTGACGGTAGTTTGGATTTTGTGGCTAACACCAATGTGCAGGGTCATAGCCAGCGGCTCAAGGGAAGGCCACCTCCTCGATCCGGCGGGTCAGGACCCACACTTGAGCAGTTGTTGAATGAACCTTGCCCGAGACACGGTTCTAAGGAGAAGCCGGCTACACATTTGTGGAAGGATTGCACGATTATGAAGGAGTTCAAGAATTCCAACATGTTTGATGGTAACAATGGCCTGGGCGGCTCAGGTGGTGGCGGCTTCCATGGCCCCGACGGCGGGTCAAATTCCAATTTTCAAAATTCCCATGGAAACCAGGGTGGATATAACCAACAGGCTGGTCAGGGCAGTCAGCAGCAGTAGCAAGGTGGATACCAGAGCAATCCGAAGCACCTGAACAGTGGGCAATATCATGTGTTTACCACCAGTTTGTGTAAACGGGACCAGAAGCTTCATAAGAGAGCCGTGAACGCGGTTGAGCCGGCAATCCCTCGTTATTTGAGGTGGTCTGAACAACCTATCATATGGAGTAGAGAGGATCACCCTCCCCGGGTTGACAATCCGGGTCACTTAGCTCTGGTCGTAGCCCCTCCTTGGCAAAACCGGCGTGTATTAATGATGTCCAGCATTTGGCGGGTCGTATCGCCGCCTTAAGCCGGTTCATAAGCCGGTTAGGGGAGAAGGCTATGCCGCTGTATCAGATGATGAAGAATACGGATAGCTTTACTTGGAATGACGCCGCCAATACTGCCTTTGAAGATCTGAAGAGACAGTTGGCTGAGCTGCCGGTTCTTGATGCTCCCATTGATAAGGAGCCTTTGCTCCTATATGTGTCTGCTAACACACGTGCTGTCCGTGTGGCTATTGTGGTGGAACGCAAGGAGGCTGGCAAGGAGCACCCAGTTCAGCGGCTGGTTTACTACATCAGTGAGGTACTGATTGAGTCCAAGCAGCGATATCCGCAATGGCAGAAACTTGTCTATGGGGTGTTTATGGCCAGCCGGAAGCTTAAGCAATACTTCTTGGGCCATCCCATCACTGTGGTTAGTTCTGCCCCCTTGGGGGATATTATTCAGAACAGAGAGGCCACAGGGCTAGTCGCCAAATGGGCCATTGAGCTTGGGCCTCATGGTTTAAAATATGTGCCACGCACAGCTATTAAATCTCAAGCATTGGTGGATTTCATCAATGACTTGACAGAATTGCATATGCGTGAGGAAAAGCCAGACAATACCTATTGGACAATTCATTTTGATGGGTCTAGGCAATTGGAAGGCTGGGGGCTGGAGTTATCCTGGCTTCCCCTCGAGGTGATAAGTTTTGTTATGTACTCCGATTGATGTTTCCTTGTACTAACAATGTAGCTGAGTATGAGACCTTGCTCCATGGTCTCCGGATGGCTAAAGAGATGAATTTAAGCTGGGTAAGATGCTTCGGCGACTCAGATTTAGTGGCTCGGCAAGTGTCAGGCAAGTGGGACTCAAAGGACCCTCTCATGGTGGCTTATCACCGGGAGGTTGATGCAATTGCGGGGCACTTCAAGGGTTATTAGGTGGAACACATTGACCATAGAAAGAATGAGACGGCTGACACCTTAAGCCGACTGGGATCTCAGCATAAGCCGGTGCCGCCTAATACTTTCTTGGATGTTTTGTATAACCCTTCTGTCAAGCTACCTACAGAGGAAGATTTGGCTGTCCCTGACCCTGAGGCACAGTTGGTGGCGGCTCTTCATATCATCCCAGATTGGACGGTGCCGTGTCTGGCTTATATGACACGGGGCGTGTTGCCTAAAGATGAAACCTTGGCCAGGCAGATAACCCGGCGGTCTAAGTCCATGACGATTATCAATGGTGAGTTACATCATTGCAGTGTTACCGGGGCTTTTCAGCGTTACATCTCTCCTGAAGAAGGCCAAGAAATTCTACGTGAGATTCATGAAGGGGATTTCGGTCATCACGACGGGTCAAAATCTCTTGTGGCTAAGGCTTTTCGTCATGGGTTTTATTGGCTGACGGCTCACGCAGACGCAGAGGATCTGGTCAGTAAATGTGATGGTTGTTACAAGTTCTCAAGACGGGCTCATGTGTTGGCTCAAGAGTTGAGGATGATTCCAATTACCTGGCCATTTGTGGTCAGCAAGAACTTGAACAATGGGTCATATTACCTTATTGACGTTCGAGAGCACAAAGACTCACGTAAGTCGGAGGAGGAGACCCGGAGGCCATGGAATATTGCTCATCTCCGGCCCTACTACACTTGAGCCATAGGCTCCCTGGATGTATATATTTTGCCAATGTATATATTATGATGAATAATAAAGCAGGACCTCTATCCTTTTTTCCTTCTCACAAGGTAACTTTGTCATTATAATTGTCATCATTTTCTCACATGATCACTCGGGGGCAGGTCATATTTGACCCGACTCAGCCCATTCTGATCCGGCTTACCATCGTATTCGAATCTAGCTGTTCAAAATTATGATCACTAGGGGGCTTCCTGTTTAAACATAGGTCGTATTCGAACCAAAGAGAACATAGCTGTCGATACCCTTTTGATTGGCACACTGCCGAGCTCACTTGAGGGCTTCTTGATCGTATTCGAATCATAGCTTAACCTCATTTGGGAACCGACTTTGATCGTATTCGAATCAGAGTCGTTAAAAAACTCTCAAGATCATTAGGGGGCTTCCTGTTCAAACATAGGTCGTATTCGAACCAAAGAGAACACAACTGTCGGTACCCTCTTGACCGGCACAATGCGAAAGCCATTGGGGGCTACATGATCGTATTCGAATCCTAGCTTAAACCCCTCTGGGACGGTTCACTGATCGTATTCGAATCAGCAGCCTTGCCATTGTTATTTCTCTTTGTGGTTTAAGTTTTTCTTTGGAAGCCCCATTATTTGACTTAAGATTCTTTCCTAAGGCTTATAATTGTAAATATGATGTCTGTAGCCCGGTTCCATATCGACTGATGAGTCGCCGACCCATAAGCATCGAGGTACTTTCCGGGTATCCAAACATTGGATCTTCATCATTACCGGCCGGGTCATGTGAACCGGTGGGGCTAGTGGAAGATTTTGTTATAGTTGTATTTTTCTAACCAGCTAATCTATGCTTATTTTTGCTCACATTTTTGACCTGCCTAAGCCGTTTATTTGAAGGATAGTTTTTTCAGAAACAATCAACTGTGGGCATGAATATAACAAGGCGGCTTAAAAATGTTAAGCATCAAAACATGCACGATGGCATGGCCACAACATAGTTATCTCTATCCTATTACAGGACTCATTACAAGTCCAAATAGGTTGCATTGTTTTTTACACCAGGTATTGACCCGCCATGACAGCTTCACCTTCAAGATTGGCCAGAAGCATCCGGGTTAGCCCTCTCCGTGCTTCCGCTCTACTCCTTTTCCTGGAAGGTTGATGATGACCAGTCAATGTTCTTTCAGGCTTCAAATTCTGCTTCATCATCAACAAGACCGGCCGGGTCAACTTCAGGAGCGAAGGTATGCTTACGAATTGGGGGAATCAGACTAGTCACGTCATATTGAGGTGTTGGAATCCTTCGATTTTGTTCATCATAACCCGCCTGGTACTTGGTATAATCCACTTCAGTGGCTATCAGAGTCGCCACAGGGCGTACCTCTTTGACACAGGAAAGGAAATCCGCCTCTTCAAATGACGTCCCATCTTCCTTGAGATTTGGATAACCAATGGCGATATCTTCCGGGTCTAGTTCAGTTAGCCAGGCCTTAGCCCGGCTTAGAGCATTTACCGCTCTGGCTCTTGCAGCTGACCGTCTCAATTCATTGATTCGTTGCGGAAGAACTGATAGCTTACTCAAGACCCGTGGTAGAAGGGTTGGCACTTCATTGGATAAAGCCACCGAAGCAAGGGTACGTTGTGACCCGGTGTACAATTGTTCCACCAAGGTATACACCGCCTTTAACTTCGTCAACATATTGTGGTTTAAATTTGCGCTTCTGGGGCCTGTACAAAGCATACTCAAAAAGGTTAATTTCTGGCACATACTCTATTGCCCGGCTTAAGATATGAACACAACGGCAAGGCGACTTACCGAAGATGGCTGCGACCATTTGTGAAATATGGCGCTTTAACCCGGACAATTCTCCAGTGACTTCTTCAAGAGCCGCTTCTGCTTTCTTAGCTCGGCTTATCAATGCGGCCTTCTCATCCGCCCAGGCTTTCTTTTCAGTCTCAAAATCTTTCTTCAGTTTATCCTGTTCAGAAACACTGAACTCGAACTTACTATTGGCCTTCTCAAGTTCTGACTCTTGGAATTCAAGGCGGCTCTTCAAATTGGTCACCTCCGATTGAAGTTGACTCGTGGTAGCCTGTGCAAGTATAAAATCAAGTTAGTTATTTATGTAGTATTTAAGTCCCAAACATTTTGCCAGCAACATACTTGGCACTTGGGGGCTAATGTCTTGCAGAGTTTTTTTTCCTGATCTACGACGGTTCATTATATGGTGATTCATATGAGTAAGTCCCAAGCCTTTTGTAAACAATAAACTTGGCACTTGGGGGCTAATGCATATTGTTGTTTAAAAGACCCATAAGAATTTCTCTATAAAGAGCCGGCTCAACCATATTGGTTAAGCTGCCCCTTGGGGACTACATGGTAAGACGGAAGTTTATTCTTTTGTTATATTGTCAAATTTGTTTCTAAGTCTACAACATAAGTATCTTAAGCAGCAGACTTGGGGGCTAATATACTGAAGGATAAAGAACAAGACAAAACAAGTTATAGCTCGAATTTATGATGCATTTGCTTCACCATGTCAATCTTGAGGGTCCGGCTATTGTGCACTTGGCTCATATAACCAGAGAAGATATCTCCAATACTCATATGAGCATAATTGGTGACGTCCATCTTGACTCAGTGCTGGTCCAGAAGTTCTTCCTTGGCGGAGCATTTGGCCTGTACGGTTGGCCTCCCCGGGTCAACATGGCCAATTCCCATAATTTCAACATCTGTGTTGGAAGGATCAGCCGTCCGGGTTGGGATTGGAGGTTGAGGATTTTCTGACCCGGAAGCACCTTGGTCAGTAGGCAGGTCAGTAGGAGGTTACACATCTTGTGCTGGTTCAGGTGGCGGTTCATGAGTGCTTGACTCTGGCATGGTTGCTTCAAGAGCCGGCTCATCAGTGGCGACTCTCTCATCAGTCGGTTTATTCTTTCTACCCCTCTTGCTGGGTTTAACTTGAACACTGCATTCAAATCAAAAGATTAATACAGAAGTAAGAAGATTACCATAACTACAAAAAGTGAGTGGTTTATTATACCCTGGTACAGTCTTGAAAGTCGGAAGATTGGATTGCAATGACTCGCCGGAGGGAGGGGAAGTATCTTGATAATCCGAGTCAGAGGAATTGAGTGGTTGACGAAAGAGACCTGCTAAGGGACAAAATTTAGTTAAAACAGAGGTAACCTCGTTTTGGCATTTTCTTGGAGTATTTGGTAAGCCGGAGGAGAGCTCCACGTCCTTGCTGGTCCGGGTCTGCCTCCGGCTCTCATGAATTTGCCGCTTCAAAAGAAATTGAGGATCGTGATGAGCTAGAGGATGATAAAATCTTACTTTCCGGGTCACTCTGCGGATTTTCTGTCTTGGCAAAGGCTCGGAGTTGGAGGAAAGGATAGTTACCTCGTCAGCCTTGCTACGGTTTGTACCAGTGTCCTCCTGGTGATGATCAGTGTCAATAAGATGATTAAATAATAAGCCAAGGGAATCAAGGGTTACCTCTGACTCAGAAGAGTCTGACAGCCGAAGCAAGTCGGAAGCAGTAGCTTTCTTGCCCTTCCTTTGGGCAGCTTCTTTCCTGGCTTTCTTAGCCGCTTCATGATCATATTTAACCTTCCAAAATTTATCACCCACCTGCAAGGATTAAGTGTATTGTGAATATAGGTGAAACATTAAGAAAATAAGGTAAACATTTTTCTATACAGGGATGTTTTTACCCTTGGAGCCGGGTTGTCTTTGCAGAACGGGGCGAGACCCACTCTGCCACAATCCGCCAGAGTCTCATTGAGAAGAGATTTGGTCATGTCTTCAACAACATGAGCAGGTAAGTCGATAGAGCTATGGCGCAGGGGTCATTCTCGGCGCCAGTGTATTCACACGTTAAGACGGTGCGGGGGCTTAAAGGGATAACCCGCTAGGCGAGCCAGACTCGGACCAGGTCAATGCCCGTCAACCCGTTCCCCAATAGAGCTTTGATCTTGGCTATGGCAGGAGAGAGGGATCTGCGTTCTGCGGAAGAAATCTTGTTTGGCAAATGATGATTGGTGTTAAGACGGAGGGCACGAAAGCCGGGCAGAGGATTCTCATCAGCCGGGGAGGTATCTTTGCAGTAGAACCACGTCATTTTCCAATCCTTTGGATGGCTTGGCGGGTTGGCATAGGGGAAAAGTGCATCCCTGCGGCGCTGAATGGAAATCCCACCAAGTTCCAAGCTCTGACCGCTGACACACTCTGTCTGGCGGTTCAAGTAGAACATCTCTCTGGAAAGCAGTAAATTGGGTTCTTCACCAAGATAAACCTCGCTGAACACTTGAAAATTGCAGATATTAGACACGGAATTGGGTCCGATGTCTTGAGGGTGAAGGTCAAAAAACTTCAGCACGTCTCTGAATTTTTTTGAACCAGGAGGCGTGAAACCCCGGTTCATATGATCGGTGAAGACGACCACCTCTCCGTCTTTGGGTTGAGGGATTTCTTCGTCCGGGTGAGGAGCACGGTAAGGCATGACTTCTTTCTTGGGCAGATAGCCGGTTTTGACGAAGTCATGTAAAGTGTTGTCAGTGACAATGGATTTCACCCAATTGCAAGTGGTAGGTGCCTTGGGCGCCATTATGTTTGAAAGCCTAAATGCAAGGTAAATAAGGCCGGTTCAAATTTAAGCCGGGCAGGAAAAGTATTGCTGGAATGAACTATGGCGACTTATGAAGGGGCCTAATGGTATAAGGATATTTCCATCCGGGTTACGTAAGCCGCCATAAGTGTTTTAAAGCCATCAGTGTTATTTCAACTAACAAGGGAAGTTCAGATTATCATTTTCTTAAGCCGGCAGTCAGAGCCGCCATGACTAGCAAGTTTAACAACATATGGATTTTTCCTAAGTGTAGGACAAACAAGTTTCATAGTTTGCAGTAATTATTTTGGATCAAACAAAGGTTCAGAAAAGAAATATTTCTAGACCTAGAAACATGGTACAGAGGAGTTCATGCATTCTAATGAGGATTCTTTACAAAGAAAAAGGATCTGCTAGTGTTTAAAATGGATGCGGAACAACTACCGCATGAGATCTATGCTACTGTTGGATCAAAAGAAGCCGCGGCAGAAGAAACACGAAGAACTGAGATGAACTACGAACTGTACAGAGGAACTTGCTAACCCTAGCATGGATCTAAGATGCAGAAAGGGGAAAACTTACAGCGGCAGATCTGTTGCGGAGGGGTGCCGCCGTTCTCTGGACGGATTCAGGGTGATGCAGCAGCCAAAGTCGACGGAGACGAAGGTGCGCTGCGGCGGCGGCGGAGCTCGAGCGACAGTAGGGGCGAGAGGAAGAAGATGGGAAACGGAGAGTGAGAGGAGACCTAGTCGGGTCTATTTATAAGAAAAAACCTATGAAGTGGGTGCGGAAAACGAGGAGGCCGAAAAAACTTAGTTATCCAACTACAAAGGCGCCTCGATTTTCGGATGGTCATTAAGACAAAGATCCGTTAAGAAGTGTTGGACAAAGCATGCATTTATGACAGGTGACGTCATGGCGGGTTACCACAAATTTGAAGGATGACATCATGGCGGGTTACATGAATCTTTTTAAATAAGAGGCGGAGGACTTTTTCTTAAGTATTGGAGACTGACATGAACTAGTTCAAATCAGCCTGAGGCCTAATGTTGGGGATATAACTACTAGTATGACCCGCCAAAAGGAGCCGGGTTATACTTACAAGCATTCTTGAAGATAGAAGCTCAAGTTTGAAGACGGCGGCTTAGTAAAGGCCCAACGGCCCAGAGATGACCTAAGGCCCGTAGTGTTAAACTGCCTTGATCATGTAACTTGTACTGTAAGGCAAGAAAGATTAAGAGACCAAGCCGGATACAATCTATAAGCCGGCCAGGACTCTACAGAGCCGCTGGGGGTCAACCTCAGTATATAAAGGGACGACCCGGCGGCGGTTCAAGGGACGAAAACAACAACTCGAGAGCTAGGTCAAGCGACTCTGCTTCCTGGTTATTGAGACATACATAATCCCAATCACAACTATACGTAGGCTTTTAACTTCATCGTAAGGGGCCGAACTAGTATAAAACCTCCTGTGGCTCTTGTCCCGATTAACCCCTTCAAGATTCCTAGTTGCGATGGCTCCATGACTAAGTCCTTTCACTAGGACATCTGACGTGACAATTCTACGACACTGGCCTCATGAGATAGTTTTCACCCTGTTTTCTGTTAATTAACAAGGCAACCTTTTCTTTGTTACTACTAGTGAATCTGAAATCATTCGGGGCAGACATAAAATATATCACTTCAACCCAATTATAGCAGCAACTATTTTAAAAGAAATTAGCTAGCTGCCCGTGCGTTGCACGGAACATCAAGATGCGTTTGTGTGAGTAGTTTATCTTGTGAGAGAAAAGGCTGAACGAGGGAAGGCCTTATTTGCGAACGTGGAGAGACGTGTGGGTATATTTTTGCAAAATTGCAATAGTTTCTTTCCTATCCGTTAGATATAAATCTGACGGCCTATATTGCAGGATGGCACGCATACCATCATCAGCAACTCTGTTTTCTACTCCCTCTGTCCGAAAATACTTGTCATCAAAATGGATAAAAAGAGATGTATCTAAAACTAAAATACGTCTAGATACATTTCCTTTTATCCATTTTGATGACAAGTATTTCCGGACGGAGGGAGTATTTGTCTTTTTAGAGTTTCAACAAGTGACTATGACCGGACCTTACCAACATACTCAAAAAAGTAGTCCATAATTTTGATGTTACCCTCTTTTCTTGGCGGTGCAGTGCCATCTGGATACCTCATAAATAAATCAAGGACAAATCTGACCCCTTCCTGAAAAGACATATGTAGCAAAATGAGTGAATCTATACTCTAAAATATGTCTACATGCACTTCCGTATGTGGTAGTCCATTTGAAATCTGAAAAAGACAAATATTTAGGAACGAATGGAGTGTATATAAGAGTAGACATGGAGATATATCTCCAGCATGGTCTACGACAAAAATGTGTTGGGTTGGTTAGCGTTGGATGCTCGCAACGCGATGACATGAGTTTGAATTCTGTCTTTTAACTTTAGATTTTTATATTATATATTACTCTACTTATTTAATATATACTTCTTTTGTTACTGTACTGACAGTGGAACCCACAGAGTACTTAGAATATTAAGGTTGGACTTGTTTATTTTTAACTTTCTGTACGAAGCTGTAGCCACCCTGCAAATCACGTGTACACTGTACATGCAATTAACTTTTTAGAGAGGGACAATCATACAGGCAATTAACTCAAATGGATTGGAGGTCACTCTATTATTTCCAGCATAAAGAGCATCTCCAACGGTAGTCGGCAAATTTCCTCCCGCTTCCTTCCGCGGAGGACGACATCAAACGCCAGCAGCATACATTTTTACAACTCTAACCAACCAGATGAAATTTGTGCAAACACGGACTGATTTCATATAAGCATGAAGGATTTCGTATAAAAAAGCCGGATCTTCATATAAAGATGATGGATTTCATTACATTTACATGAACTAAGAGGTGCCAATCCGGCTCTCTTGTACAATTAATACTCCCTCCGTCCAGAAATACTTGTCCTAGAAATGGATACATCTAGACTTATTTTAGTTCTAAATGGCCGCCCGCGGATCCCTTTGTCTTCCTCATGTCCATCAGACACTTGCGGGGTCGACGAAGGTCCTCGGAAGAGACGAAGCAACAAAGAAACCACCTGAATCCGCGGTCGTCGCCTCGGCGGTGGCCCTCATGGGTCCCAAGTGTCGATGGCCTCCCGTGTTCTACTTATCCTCGATGATGGCGGCGGACATGGAGAAGCTGGCCACCGACTCATCGCTCTCCATGCACCCGGCTTCTGTCTCTGCCTGCATGGCACCGTCGCAGGCACGGGAGGCGCGCCCACAGACACGGGAGGCGTGGCCACCGTAGACACTGGTGGCGGGGTACGACGCGGCAGCGACAGCGCCCGTACCAGCGTGCTCGCCGCCGTGCCGGTGTGGAGAAACTCGCCCCTCCTCATCGAGCTGAACTGGAGCGGCGAGTTGCTGAACCACGCGCCTGCTTGGGGCGGCAACTGGCTCCGTCGGGCCAAGCAAGGTTGGTGAAGCATCGAGCGGCCTCGCCCGTATCCAGAGGGCTCGGCGGGCCACCTAGCCGGGCAATATGCCGGAGAACGGCTCATCGGAAGCCATCGGAAGAGTGGAGAAAATGGTGAAGGAGGAGATGGGGGAGCGGCGGAGGGGAGCGATTCTTGCCCGTTGTCTGTCTGGCCTCGTGTAAATCAAGGGCGGACGGTAGGAGCTTGGCCGGCGTCTGGCCTCGTTTAAACAGAGGGCGGACGGGAGGAGCTCGGCCGGTGTTGCGTTTAATTCCAGCCCGCTCATGAATGGACGTGTGGCCGGAGTAGGATTCTCGGTTTGCATGCGGATTTAACGGAGGGGTTTAATGGAGGCGCCGAGCATGCAGCACGCGGCGCAGTACTATTCGATTTGACAGTAGTAATGAGCCGTCAAATCACAAAGGCCCTCGCCTCTCGTGAAACCGACCGAGCTAGACTGCCCCGCCCTCTAGCCTTTTAAAAATGTATATACTCCACTTTTGTATAGTAGTAGTATCGATGGATTGCGCCATGGAGCAAAACTTGAAATTAAAAAAAAGGTGGTACATATAGAGAGTGGTCGTGAACTATGTGTCATACATGGCAATAAATAAAGTACTACATGATACTAATATATGATACATGGCACAGGAGTACTAAGTATTATTAATACAGTTTTGTTAGAACTCATCTAGATGAGATATAATTTGGTCTCATTCATCTTTTATAGCCATTGGATGTGATGCTATAAGATGCGTGTGTGCTGACGTGGGTTGTATTTGTTCTTGTGCAACGAACTGACCACTGCATGTCATGTTTGATAGTCTCAAATCATTGAAAGCATACAAGCCCCACATCTCTTCTTGGTTGATTCCTCTATTTATGTCAAAAAAATAAGAAACAACATGAGAGTAATGCACCACGCCTATGTGTTTACTAGTATTTAGTTTTCGTAAGATGACTTAATACTCACCTAGACGGAGGGAGTATTCGATTTGACAGCGGGCGACGCAGTTCCCGATACGGCTTTAATGCAGACGAGGGAGGGAGTAGCGGTTTCCGATATGTTGAACGGCCAATGCATCCTCCTTCAATTAATGCATGAGGGAAGTAATGGGAGGAGGTCCGGGAAAAGAGGCTGCACGATGTGAATGCAATGCAGTTTGCCCTCATTGCCCTCATATAAAGGCGCCCCTCCATTCCAATGCATCTACCACATCATACGCACCTAAGCATTTGCCTAAGCACCTACACTAAGCGCAAAAGAGCTCACTCCAGACCCATGGCGGCGATGCGCGTGAGCGGCTAGCGGCTGCGATAGATGGTCCACGACGTGGGCCTGCGGCATGGCGCCGAGGATCATCTCCAGACGGTGTTGGAGACCGGCTGGTGGATGGCCGCCGTCGATGCCAACTACGACTCTAAGTTGGACCAGATGATCGTTGCCACCAGAAACAAGTTCACCGTCCTCAAGAAGCTCGCGGACGACATCGCCGTACTCCTCCAGCCCGCGCGCCCGGGCTCCTCATTGTCTGCCACCCTAATCGGCCTCGATGGCCGAAACCTCTTTCAAGCACTAGTGGCCCTGCGACTGCCCGCCGACGCCACGAAGAATGTCCACCTAGAGGTCGTGCTCGCCACGAGGCGCCTCGCCCTGCAAGAATTCGTCGACCTACACATCCACGTGTACGAGCAAATCATGTACATAGGTATCTACAAGGCCAGTGAGGACGCTACGACGTTGGCCTTCCTCAACCGGCTGGAAGCCTTGGATGCCTTTGCTGAGAAGCACCTCGACCTCGCCATAAAAGCCGCCGCTTCTTAGCCACCGGTCGGTGGCCCGGCGCACTAAGTTGAGGAGGAGGAGGTCGTACATTCGTGGATCCATCTTTCTTCTTGCCTTCTGTAACCACCACTGCGATCGCATCATCGTGGCCTTAATTCTTATTGTGTTGTTGCATTCTCGTTCCAGTCAATACCGACATGTGCGATCCCTTTGCTTAATTATATGCATCACTATAACTAGTACTCCATTTGTCAATTTATAAGTTGTGCTTACCTTTTCCATCAACTTCGTGCAACGCGCGGGCATCTTGCTAGAAACACTAGAATATGTCTATATAATCCGTATGTGATAGTCCATTTGAAATCTCAAAAAAGACAAATACTCCCTCCGTCCGGAAATACTTGTTGAAGAAATGCATAAAAATGAATGTATCTAGAACTAAAATACATCTAGATACATCCATTCCTCCGACGAGTATTTCCGGCCGGAGGGAGTATTTAGGTACAGAGGGAGTAATATATTAGGAGTATATCAAAACAATAGTGATTTGTTTCAAGTTCGTGAACAAATACTACTATTCTACTACTTTGGATCCGTCGCAATGCACGAGCACATTGCTAGTAAAAGGAAAAGGCCTGTCGCGTTTGCGTCGCACCCCACATGCCCGGGAATCGGGAGTACAACTCAGCCCGTCCGGCACGACACATAGCTTAGGGAAGGAGTGTTCCCTAGCATTTTCACTTTCATGTGGGACCTCCGTTGAGCAAACCGACACCCCGCCTGCCACTAGGTTGGAAAACAGAAACAAGGGGAAGATCTAGCTGTAGCACAGAAGCCAAGAAATTTTGTGTCAGACGGGGCTCGTTGATAGAGTAGGAGCATTCCGTACTATTACTACTCCTACTAGTACCAAGTTTGTACTCCTAATACTATATTACTAGTACTACCACTATACAACTAGTAGGTACATGCATGACACAACATCGTAGGAACAAAAAACGAGAAGATCTTGTTTTGGGTGATTTATCTTTTTTTCATTCAACGTAGTATGAATAATATGATGTGGGGGGCACCCATGAAGCTTATGTGGCTTGGTTGCATGGCTACGGAAGGTTAGAGAAAAATAAATAGATAATGTGTTTAGAGTGCACTCCACTAAATAGATATACTTTGGATCCATTGCAACGGACCGACACATCTATATCTATACCCCCTATATAGTGTGTGAAAAACTTTGAAAGTTGGTCGTTGGATGAAGCCAATCCGACGGTACAAAGATGGCAAATCCGAGCACTACTGGCCGTTGGATATCATCCACCAGATTCTGCCACATGTATAATCTAGAAGACTCCATGGTTGAACTTAATTCATGACTAACTTTGCCACAACTAAGCTTAGGCAAAGTTATTAGTTCTTCAAAATGAGAGCCACAAGTTGGCAAGCCTAAGGGAATCTTGCCACATTTTTTGTGTGTATGTCATGTGGGGCCTTAGTGTGGCTTGCCTAAGGTGTGGCTTGAACCAAACACTCACCTAAGTTAATCAAACTTGCCTAACCTTACATTCCACCAGATTTTGCCACATGTTAGAATCCAGAAAACTCCACATGTAGAAGCATAATGCACAAACCACCAGAATCTCATGCGTGCAATGCACGTGTACCTCACTAGTACTAGTTGGTAGTAGTAAGAAACATATTCCAGTTTTGGCACGAGCTCGTACTGTGGGAGCACCACAAGGCGTGCCGCAGGACTTACATTTCCCTCTCGGGGCCCACGGGACTGAACTTCAATGGCTTAGTGCCCGACCTATGAGTCAATGACATGCGGACCTTAAATGCGGCTGGCCCACATGTCATTCTCATGGTGGTGGCGTGGTTCGTGACTCACTCGTTCGAGATGAACAGATCGGTGGTGGCATGGCCGTGGCGAGGGTGCCACAGCTGGGCGTCGGGGCGTTACGAGGCATAGATGGCCACACCGGCGGGTACTACCTGTAGTACATAAGTACTCCACCTGTGGATTGATGCCCGGGACGAAATGTGTCACAGCCGCTGGATGAAAATTTGATGGTGCGGGAGTACGGATCGGAGCACAGCAGCGGAGTGATACGTCTCCAACGTATCTATAATTTTTATTGTTCCATGCTATTATATTACCCCTTTTGGATGTTTATGAGATTTGTTTTACACATTTATATCATTTTTGGGACTAAGCTACTAACCGGAGGCCCAGCCCGTATTGCTGTTTTTTTTTGCCTATTTCAGTATTTCGAAGAAAAGGAATATCAAACGGAGTCCAAACAGAATGAAACCTTGGGGAGCGTGATTTTTGGAACGAACGTGATCCAGAGGACTTGGAGTGCCAGTCAAGAAGCAGCCGAGGCTCCCACGAGATAGGAGGGCACGCCCCCCCTATAGGGCGGGCCCCCTGTCTCATGGGCCCCTCGGGCGTCCACCGATGTACTTCTTCCTCCTATATAAGCCTACGTACCCCGAAAACATCCAGGAGGCAGACGAAACACAATTTCCACCACCGTAACCTTCTGTATCCGCGAGATCTCATCTTGGAGCCTTCGCCGGCACTCTGCCGGAGGGGGAATCGACCACGGAGGGCTTCTACATCAACATCCTTGCCCCTCCGATGTGTTGTGAGTAGTTTACCACAGACCTACGGGTCCATAGTTATTAGCTAGATGGCTTCTTCTCTCTTTTTGGGTCTCAATACAATGTTCCCCCCTCTCTTGTGGAGATCTATTCGATGTAAACTCTTTTTGCGGTGTGTTTGTCGAGATCCGATGAATTGTGAGTTTATGATCAAGTTTATCTATGAATAATATTTGAATCTTCTATGAATTTTTGTATGTATGATTGAGTTATCTTTGCAAGTCTCTTCGAATTATCAGTTTGGTTTGGCCTACTAGATTGATCTTTCTTGCCATGGGAGAAGTGCTTAGCTTTGGGTTCAATCTTGCGGTGTCCTTACCCAGTGACAGAAAGGGTTGCAAGGCACGTATTGTATTGTTGCCATCGAGGATAACAAGGTGGGGTTTATATCATATTGCTTGAGTTTATTCCTCTACATCATGTCATCTTGCTTAATGCGTTACTCTATTCTTATGAACTTAATACTCTAGATGCAGGCAGGAGTCGGTCAATGTGTGGAGTAATAGTAGTAGATGCAGGCAGGAGTCGGTCTACTTGTCATGGACGTGATGCCTATATACATGATCATGCCTAGATAATCTCATAATTATTCGCTTTTCTATCAATTGCTCGGCAGTAATTTGTTCACCCACCGTAATACTTATGCTATCTTGAGAGAAGCCACTAGTAAAACCTATGGCCCCCGGGTTTATCTCTTATTATATTTGCTTCCAATCTACTTTTATTTGCAGCTTTACTTTTTGCATCTATATTATAAAATACCAAAAATATATTTATCTTATCTTACTATCTTTATTAGATCTCACTTTCGCAAGTGGCCGTGAAGGGATTGACAACCCCTTTATTGCGTTGGTTGCGAGTTCTTTGTTTGTTTGTGTAGGTGCGTGGGATTTTTGAGGAGCCTCCTACTGGATTGATACCTTGGTTCTCAAAAACTGAGGGAAATACTTACGCTACTATTGCTGCATCACCCTCTCCTCTTTGACGAAAACCAACGCAAGCTCAAGACGTAGCAAGAAGGATTTCTGGCGCCGTTGCCGGGGAGGTCTTTGCTCAAGTCAAGACATACCAAGTACCCATCACAAACTCATCTCCCACGCATTTACATTATTTGCCATTTGCCTCTCGTTTTCCTCTCCCCCACTTCACCCTTGCCATTTTATTCGCCCTCTCCCAATCTCCTCCTCTCTTTCCGCTTGCCCTTTTTCTGTTTGCTTGTGTGTTGGATTACTTGTTGCCATGGCGCAAGATAATACCAAATTGTGTGACTTCTCGAATACCAATAATAATGATTTCCTTAGTACTCCAGTTGCTCCTCTTAATGATGTTGAGTCTTGTGAAATCAATACAGCTTTGCTGAATCTTGTTATGAAAGATCAATTCGCCGGCCTTCCTAGTGAAGAAGCCGCTACTCATCTAAACAACTTTGTTTATTTGTGTGATATGCAAAAGAAGAAAGATACAGATAACAATATTGTCAAATTGAAGTTATTTCCGTTTTCACTTAGAGATCGTGCTAAAGTTTGGTTTTCATCTTTGCCTAAAAATAGTATTGATTCTTGGAACAAGTGCAAAGATGCTTTTATCTCTAAGTATTTTCCTCCCGCTAAGATTATCACTCTTAGGAATGATATTATGAATTTTAAACAACTTGATGATGAGCATGTTGCCCAATCTTGGGAAAGAATGAAATTGATGCTTCACAATTGCCCTACTCATGGTTTGAATTTATGGATGATCATAGAAATTTTTTATGCCGGTTTGAACTTTGCTTCTAGAAATCTCTTAGATTCGACCGCGGGAGGCACGTTTATGGAAATCACGTTAGGAGATGCTACAAAACTTCTTGATAATATTATGGCTAATTATTCTCAATGGCACACCAAAAGATCTTCTAGTAAAAAAGTGCATGCTATAGAAAAAATCAATGTTTTGAGTGGAAAGATGGATGAACTTATGAAATTGTTTGCTACTAAAAATACTCCTCTTGATCCCAATGATATGCCTTTGTCTTCTTTGATTGAGAATAATAATGAATCTATGGATGTGAATTTTGTTGGTAGGAATAGTTTTGGAAACAATGCTTATAGAGGAAACTTTAATGCTAGACCGTTCCCTAGTAATTCCTCTAATAATTATGGAAATTCCTACAGTAATGGTTATGGTAATTTTAATAAGATGCCCTCTGATTTTGAGAATAGCGTGAAAGCATTTATGATTTCTCAAAAGAATTTTAATGCTTTGCTTGAAGAAAAATTGCTCAAAGTTGATGATTTGGCTAGGAACGTTGATAGACTTTCACTTGATGTTGATTCTCTTAAACTTAGATCTTCTCCTCCTAAGCATGATATCAATGAGTCTCTCAAAGCAATGAGAATTCCATTGACGAGTGCAAGGAAAGAACCGCTAGATTGCGTGCTAAAAAAGATAGCTTTATAAAGGCGTGTTATTCTAGTTTCCACGAAAATAATGATGAGGATCTTAAAGTTATTGATGCGTCTCCTATTAGATCTATGTTTTGCAATATGAATTTTCATAATTATGGGACGGATGATGAGTCAACTTTGCCTAGAAGGCGTCCCAAAAATTCAGAGTCTTTAGATCTTGATGCTAAATTTGGTAAAAGTGGGATTGGAGAGATCACAACTCTAAATAGCGTTGAACCCACTATCTCGGATTTCGAGGAATTTGATTATGATAATTGTTCTTTATAAGGTTGTATTTCCTTGTTGCAATCCGTTGTTAATTCTCCTCATGCTTATAGTCAAAATAAAGCTTTTACCAAACATATTGTTGATGCCTTGATGCAATCTTATGATGAAAAACTTAATTTGGAAGTTTCTATACCTAGAAAACTTAATGATGAGTGGGAACCTACTATAAAGATTAGAATTAAAGATCATGAGTGTTTTGCTTTGTGTGATTTGGGTGCTAGTGTTTCCACGATTCCGAAAACTTTATGTGATATTCTAGGTTTCCATGATCTTGATGATTGCTCTTTAAATTTGCAACTTGTGGATTCCACCATTAAAAAGCCAATGGGAAGGATCAATGATGTTCTCATTGTTCCAAATAGAAATTTGGTGCCCGTAGATTTTATCGTTCTAGATATAGATTGCAATCTTTCTTGCCCTATTATTCTTGGTAGACCTTTCCTTAGAACGATTGGCGCGATTATTGATATGAAGGAAGGGAATATTAGATTCCAATTTCCATTAAAGAAAGGCATGGTGCACTTTCCAAGAAAGAAAGTCAAATTACCTTATGAATCTATCATGCAGGCTACTTATGAATTTAGTGCCAAAGATGGCACTCGTTAGATCTATCTTCGCTTTTATGCCTAGCTAGGGGCGTTAAACGATAGCGCTAGTTGGGAGGCAACCCAATTTTCTTTATGTTTTTTGTTTTTGTTCCCGTTTGGTAATAATTTTTGCATCTACCTCCTGTTTAGATGTGTTTTTATCTTTTAATTAGTGTTTGTGCCAAGTAGAACCTATAGGATAACCTATGATGATAGTTGATTTGATTCTGCTGAAAAACAGAAACTTTGCGCGCACGAATTTAGTTTTTTTAAATCACAGAAACATGCTTTTGCTTGATTATTTTTGCTGCTGATTAATAAATTTTTTTCCAGGACTTCCTATTTTGGTAGAATTTTTAGAGTTCCAGAAGTTTGCGTTAGTTACAGATTGCTACAAACTGTTCTGTTTTTGACATATTCTGTTTTTCGTGTGTTGTTTGCTTATTTTGATGCATCTATGGCCAATAAAACAGTTTATAAACCATAGAGAAGTTGGAATATAGTAGGTTTAACACCAAAATAAATAAAGAATGAGTTCATTACAATACCTTATGTGGTGGTTTTGTTTTCTTTCTCTAACGGAGCTTATAAGATTTCCTGTTGAGTTTTGTGTTGTGAAGTTTTCAAGTTTTGGGTAAAGCTTTTATGGACTATGGAATAAGGAGTGGCATAAGCCAAAGCTTGGGGATGCCCAAGGCACCACAAGATATTCAAGGATAGCCAAAAGCCTAAGCTTGGGGATGCCCCGGGAAGGCATCCCCTCTTTCGTCTTCGTTCATTGGTAACTTTACTTGGAGCTATATTTTTATTCACCACATGATATGTGTTTTGCTTGGAGCGTCGTGTATTATATTAGTCTTTGCTTTTTAGTTTACCACAATCATCCTTGTTGTAAACACCTTTTGGGAGAAGCCTATTTGATTAGAATTTGCTAGAATACTCTATGTGCTTCACTTATATCTTTTGAGCTTGATAGTTTTTGCTCTAGTGCTTCACTTATCTCTTTTAGAGCATGGTGGTGTCTTAATTTGAAGAAATTGCTAGTCTCTCATGCTTCACTTATATCTTTTTGATAGTCTTTTAGAACAACATGGTATTTTCTATGGTTACAAAGTTGGTCCTAGAATGATGAGCATCCAAGTTGGGTATAATAAAAACTATCATAGAAAAAGAATTGGATGCTATGATCAATATGATGCTTGATAATTGTTTTGAGATATGGATGTAGTGATATTAGAGTCATGCTAGTTGAGGTGATTATGAAAAATACTTGTGTTAAGGGTTGTGATTCCCATAGCATGCACGTATAGTGAACCGCTTTGTGATGAAGTTGGAGCACAATTTTATTTATTGAGTGTCTTCCTTATGAGCGGCGGTCGGGGACGAGCGATGGTCTTTTCCTACCAATCTATCCCCCTAGGAGCATGCTCGTAGTGCTTTGGTTTTTGATGAGTTCTAAATTTTTGCAACAAGTACATGAGTTCTTTTGACTAATGTTGAGTCCATGGATTATACGCACCTCACCCTTCCACTATTGCTAGCCTCTCTTGTGCCGCACAAACTTCGCAGGTACCATACACCCACCATATACCTTACTCAAAACAGCCACCATACCTACCTATTATGGCATTTCCATAGACATTCCGATATATATTTCCATGCAAATTTCCACCGTTCCGTTCATATGACACGCATTACTTTTGTCATATTGCTCTTTGCATGATCATGTAGTTGACATCGTGTGTGTGGCAAGGCCACCTTCATAATTTTCATACATGTCACTCTTGATTCATTGCATATCCCGGTACACCGCCGGAGGCATTCATATAGAGTCATATCTTGTTCTAGCTTTGAGTTGTAATTCTTGAGTTCTAAATCCATAAAAGTGTGACGATCTTCATTATTAGAGCATTATCCTAGTGAGGAAAGGATGATGAAGACTATGATTCCCCCACAAGTCGGGATGAGACTTCGGACTTTACAATAAGGAAAAAAAAGAGAAAAGGCCAAAAAGAAAAAAAAGCCAAAGAAAAAAAAGGAAAGAAAAAAGAGAAAAAAATAAAAGAGAAGAAAGAAAAAGAAAAAAAGAAAATGAGAGAAAAAGAGAGAAGGGACAATGCTACTATCTCTTTTTCCACACTTGTGCTTCAAAATAGCACCATGATCTTCATGATAGAGAGTCTCATATGTTGTCACTTTCATATACTAGTGGGAATTTTTCATTATAGAACTAGGCTTGTATATTCCAATGATGGGCTTCCTCAAAGTGCCCTATGTCTTCGTGAGCAAGCAAGTTGGATGCACACCCACTTAGTTTCTTTTGTTGAGCTTTCATATATATTTATAGCTCTAGTGCATCCATTGCATGGCAGTCCCTACTCACCCACATTGATATCTATTAATGGGCATCTCCATAGCCCGTTGATACGCCTAGTTGATGTGAGACTATCTTCTCCTTTTTTGTCTTCTCCACAACCACCATTCTATTCCACATATAGTGCTATGTCCATGGCTCACGCTCATGTATTGCGTGAAAGTTGAAAGAGTTTGAGATTATTGAAGTGTGAAACAATTGCCTGGCTTGTCATCGGGGTTGTGCATGATTAAATACTTTGTGTGACGAAGACAGAGCAACAGCCAGACTATATGATTTTGTAGGGATAACTTTCTTTGGCCATGTTATTTTGAGAAGACATGATTACTTTGATTAGTATGCTTGAAGTATCACCATTTTCATGTTAATATGAACTTTTATTTTGTATCATTTGGATCTGAACATTCATGCCACATCAAAAAAAATTCTTTTTTATCATTTACCTACTCGTGGACGAGCAGGAATTAAGCTTGGGGATGCTTGATACGTCTCCAATGTATCTATAATTTTTTATTGTTCCATGCTATTATATTACCCCTTTTGGATGTTTATGGGCTTTGTTTTACACATTTATATCATTTTTGGGACTAACCTACTAACCGGAGGCCCAGCTCGTATTGCTGTTTTTTCTGCCTATTTCAGTATTTCGAAGAAAAGGAATACCAAACGGAGTCCAAACGGAAAGAAACCTTCGGGAGCGTGATTTTTGGAACGAACGTGATCTAGAGGACTTGGAGTGCAAGTCAAGAAGCAGCCGAGGCTCCCACGTGATAGGAGGGCGCCCCCCTATAGGGTGCGCCCCTGTCTCGTGGGCCCCTCGGGCATCCACCGACGTACTTCTTCCTCCTATATAAGCCTACGTACCCCGAAAACATCCAGGGGGAAGACGAAACATAATTTCCACCATCGTAACCTTCTGTATCCGCGAGATCTCATCTTGAAGCCTTCGCCGACACTCTGCCGGAGGGAGAATCGACCACGAAGGGCTTCTACATCAACATCCTTGCCCATCCGATGAGTTATGAGTAGTTTACCACAGACCTATGGGTCCATAGTTATTAGCTAGATGGCTTCTTCTATCTTTTTGGATCTCAATACAATGTTCTCCCCCTCTCTTGTGGAGATCTATTCGATGTAAACTCTTTTTGCGGTGTGTTTGTCGAGATCCGATGAATTGTGGGTTTATGATCAAGTTTATCTATGAATAATATTTGAATCTTCTCTGAATTCTTTTATGTATGATTGAATTATCTTTGCAGGTCTCTTCAAATTATCAGTTTGGTTTGGCCTACTAGATTGATCTTTCTTGCCATGGGAGAAGTGCTTAGCTTTGGGTTCAATCTTGCGGTGTCCTTATCCAGTGACAGAAAGGGTTGCAAGGCACGTAGTGTATTGTTGGCATCGAGGATAACAAGATGGGGTTTATATCATATTGCTTGAGTTTATCCCTATACATCATGTCATCTTGCTTAATGCGTTACTCTGTTCTTATGAACTTAATACTCTAGATGTAGGCAGGAGTCGGTCGATGTGTGGAGTAATAGTAGTAGATGCAGGCAGGAGTCGGTCTACTTGTCATGGACGTGATGCCTCTATACATGATCATGCCTAGATAATCTCATAATTATTCGCTTTTCTATCAATTACTCGGCTGTAATTTGTTCACCCACCGTAATACTTATGCTATCTTGAGAGAAGCCACTAGTGAAACCTATGGCCCCCGGGTCTATCTCTTATCATATTTGCTTCCCATCTACTTTTATTTGCATGTTTACTTTTTGCATCTATATTATACAACAACAACAAAGCCTTTAGTCCCAAGCAAGTTGGGGTAGGCTAGAGGTGAAACCCATAAGATCTTGCAACCAACTCATGGCTCTGGCACATGGATAGCAAGCTTCCACGCACCCCTGTCCATAGCAAGCTCTTTGTCGATACTCCAATCCTTCAGGTCTCTCTTAACGGACTCCTCCCATGTCAAAATCGGTCGACCCCGCCCTCTCTTGACATTCTCCGCACGCTTTAGCCATCCGCTATGCACTGGAGCTTCTGGAGGCCTGCGCTGAATATGCCCAAACCATCTCAAACGATGTTGGACAAGCTTCTCCTCAATTGGTGCTACCCCAACTCTATCTCGTATATCATCATTCCAGACTCGATCCTTCCTCGTGTGGCCACACATCCATCTCAACATACGCATCTCCGCCACACCTAACTGTTGAACATGTCGCCTTTTAGTCGGCCAACACTCCGTGCCATACAACATTGCGGGTCGAACCGCCGTCCTGTAGAACTTGCCTTTTAGCTTTTGTGGCACTCTCTTGTCACAGAGAATGCCAGAAGCTTGGCGCCACTTCATCCATCCGGCTTTGATTCGATGGTTCACATCTTCATCAATACCCCCATCCTCCTGCAACATTGACCCCAAATACCGAAAGGTGTCCTTCCGAGGTACCACCTGGCCATCAAGGCTAACCTCCTCCTCCTCACAGCTAGTAGTACTGAAACCGCACATCATGTACTCGGTTTTAGTTCTACTAAGCCTAAACCCTTTCGATTCCAAGGTTTGTCTCCATAACTCTAACTTCCTATTTACCCCCGTCCGACTATCGTCAACTAGCACCACATCATCCGCAAAGAGCATACACCATGGGATATCTCCTTGTATACCCCTTGTGACCTCATCCATCACCAATGCAAAAAGATAAGGGCTCAAAGCTGACCCCTGATGCAGTCCTATCTTAATCGGGAAGTCATCGGTGTCGACGTCACTTGTTCGAACACTTGTCACAACATTATTGTACATGTCCTTGATGAGGGTAATGTACTTTGCTGGGACTTTGTGTTTCTCCAAGGCCCACCACATGACATTCTGTGGTATCTTATCATAGGCCTTCTCCAAGTCAATGAACACCATATGCAAGTCCTTCTTATGCTCCCTATATCTCTCCATAAGTTGTCGTACCAAGAAAATGGCTTCATCTATATTATAAAATACCAAAAATATATTTATCTTATCTTACTATCTTTATTAGATCTCACTTTCGCAAGTGGCCGTGAAGGGATTGACAACCCCTTTATTGCGTTGGTTGCGAGTTCTTTGTTTGTTTGTGTAGGTGTGTGGGACCTTTGAGGAGCCTCCTACTGGATTGATACCTTGGTTCTCAAAAACTGAGGGAAATACTTATGCTACTATTGCTGCATCACCCTCTCCTCTTCGAGGAAAACCAACCGCAAGCTCAAGACATAGCACGGAGCAAGCAAACCGTGTCCAATCGGGTGTGTCTGTGGTAGAAAGTTGATGGTCACCGCAGTTCAGCTGGCCCGCATGTCATGCACACAAAGGCAGAGGAGCGGTGGGGCCGAGAGGGATGAGGGGCACGCCGGGGGGGGGTGAGGATCCCATGACGTGAACAATCCTACCATTCTGTCACTGACATGTGGGACCCATAAGCTTGGGTCCCACCTGTCTGTGAAGGAAAGGCAGGGCAAGGCAGTGATAGCCACGTCAGAGGATCCATGTCCACGTCGGGGGACGTCGTGCCTTGGGTTGGAGCGGCGTTGTGGGAATCACGTGTGGGTGTGGCAGTGGTAGAAACAAGAAACGTGATGGTCACCGTGGTTCAACTTCCATGGACAAGCTGTCGTGTCTGCTGACACATGTATCTCAAAACTAGAGTGTTTATATTTCAAGCATGTGAACAAGTATTATCATACTAGTTTGGATCCATTACAACGCACGGGCCATCACATTGGTAGTAGTAGTGTCCATCTCTATCTCTAGAGGCCTTCCCTCGTTCATCCTTTTCTCTCATAAGATAAACTACTCATACAAATGCATCTTGATGTTCCGTGGAACGCACGAGGATGTTTCTTTGGGGGTCTCTCTAGAACGGCGTGGCCGTAGTTGCAAGTTGACGCCCCTTGAGATGCCGACGTTGAGGGACACTCGGATTTCCTCCGATTATCAGGTAAGATGAGTTTGATCATGTAGTAAATGCATTCTAAAGACTACTTCCGTGTCCATTTCCTAATTCTCCCCCTGCCCACTGTTTCACAGGCTAGGCTCGGTGCGAGTGGAGATTGGATTGCATATGTACGGGAGGGTACCAACATCAATTTGCACAACATTTACAATGGTGACACCGTTCCCGTAGAACCTTTGTCCAACATTGGGATCAGCCATGCAATGGGCCACCACATGAATTGGTACGATGGAACCACGGTGAGATTGGATAAGATAGCACGAACCTTGCACATGGCGGTCAAAGGTGGACCATGTTGTCTGCGGCTGATTTTTTGCCGTACGAGTAGGAAGACACTGTCTTCCTTTCTAACCGCATCTTCGCGGTGAAAAACCAGGGGACTTATTTTGTATGGGACACATCCTAGGATATACTCCCTTTCTCCCAGTTTATTTGTTTTGAATCTTTTTGTTTTATAAGTTTCAAATTCAAATTTAGAGCTCCCCATCACATGTTGAGATTATAATGTCCATTAAATTGTTGCGTGCATGTATAGTAAAGAAACAAATCTCGAGTTTGGCACGAGTTCGTGCTGCGGGAGCACCACAATCCCTGGCGCAGGAGTTACATTTCCCTCTCAGGGCCGTTCGGACTGAGCTTCAGCGCCTTACTACACCTACCTTTGATTCAATAACATGTGGACCCGATAGGTGACTGGTCCACATGTAATGCTCCCGAAGGCAGAGGGGCAGTGGGGCCAAGAGGGGTGAGCCGCAGGTCAGGGGACGTGTGGTTTCATGGGTTCGAGCGGCGTCGTGGGAATCGCGGGTGGCTGTGGTAGAAACTTGATGCTCGCCGCATTTTAGGTGGCCCACATGTCATGCACACAAAGGCAGAGGGGCGGTGCGGCCGAGAGGGGTGAGGCACACGTCGGGGGGCGTGGTGCTATGGGTTGGAGAGGCGTCGTGGGAATCGCGAGATGAAACGTGATGGTAGCCGTAGTTGAACTTCCATAGACAAGCAGTCATGTCTACGGACACATGCACTGCATACCGATCACTGGAAGGAGTAGCAGAGAAAGCTATATATGCGGATAAATAGTTCCTTATAGTCAAGCGGACCCACACTACTACTCTGTCCCAAGACATGCACACCATCGAAATAGTCCATCTATATCAATATACACCGAGATGGAATAATTTTTTTTACAAGAGAGGAAATTGTTCATCCATCCATAATGCCCTCCTGCTGGTGCAGCGTTTTCTTCTTCTTCTTCTTCTTCTTCTTCTTCTTCTTCTTCTTCATCATCATCATCATCATCATCATCATCATCATCTTCTTCTTCTTCTTCTTCTTCTTCTTCTTCTTCTTCTTCTTCTTCTTCTTCTTCTTCTTCTTCTTCTTCTTCTTCTTCTTCTTCTTCTTCTTCTTCTTCTTCTTCTTCTTCTTCTTCTTCTTCTTCTTCTTCTTCTTCTTCTTCTCATTCTCTATGGGAGACGGCTTCACAACAAGCTCTTTGGACCTTGCAGCTATCTCGAAACTCACACGGGCATCGAGGGCAGCATATTTTATCCGCTCGTACGTCAAGGGATAATTCTCCCATCTAGACGACCTTAATGCCACCGTCTCGTCACCCTTCTGAAGTTTGTACCGAGCACAAAATTTGCTACGTCGAATAGGGATGGTGTCTGTTTAGCACAATCTTCTACAGGAATTTTGATTCTGGTTTGTAGGTCAGCGATGCTTTTCAGATCAAGGTTGTACGACTCCAGCTTCTGTTTGTCCCCTTCGATGGCTGCCCCACAGAAGTATATGTCCTCCCGAGACAAGAAATCATGAAGCTCACCTGGTATGGAGGGCGAGTGTATGATGTGGTACACCAAAACATCATCTTCGAGGCACAGCTGAAGGACGACGGCGCGCTGGATCTTCCCAGGGGCACGCTTCGTGTACTCTGCATCAAGACTGATGAACCTCGTCTCTACCTTTTCGAGGGAGTTGGATACATTGTTAATCCACTGCCGAACAACCCTTGGGTGGACGGTGACGGTGGCAACTATGCGCATCGAGCCTTCGACGAGGACATGTTGGACGCTAAAAACCTGCATCTCGATTTCTTTCGCCATTTGGAACCGCTGGAACGGAGGGCTATGGTTTGGAGAATTAGGATTAGATGGCTAGTCTAACTGAAGTAGTAGATGATTATTTAAAGAGGTTAAAACAATGTGAACGCAGTGGGGTTTGGATGCAAATGAAGACGAAGGGGAGGTGAAGAAGCCGAGGAGAATCGGTTCCCGATGGAGAAGTGAATGGGAGAAGTGGCGTGCAAAGGCAGTTGATTAGACGGCTAGGTAGACTAAACGAAAAGTCTATGCGGGTAGATTGATGAGTCGTACCTGTTCGTGTACGTGCCCATCCTTCCTGATAGGTGGGACCTATGCAAACAGATAAAAAATGTGTCGTAGCTTTTTTTTGAGCGTGTGAGTGGGAGACACAACATTCTCTGGTTAAGGAATACTACTCCCTCCGTTTAGGTGAGTATAAGTCACCTTATGAAAATCAGGTTTTCCCAAAACCTTTAGGCATGGAGCATTAACTTCCTGCTCAATCCCCTCCTAGCCTCGTTAGCCAGTATTCTCTTCCTCTGCTGCCGCGTTCTACCTTTTCATTTTTCCTCTTCTCAAGTGTGGAACGATCTGCATGCCGTCCTTGATGCACCAGAACGACCACTGCATGCATCGCGGCAGGACGTTGATTGGGCATGCACGAGAATTTGGTTCTGCTCGCAATATGGATGATACCTGAACGATGAAGTGAACAAGCATGCTAGCATGGGAGACCTATTTCCGCTATACAATACTGGAGTACTCATGTTCCTACTACTACTACTAGTAGTAGTAGTACAACTGTGGTACACTTGATGGTCAAAATACTATTCATCCGGTCCTCACGGTGAAGTGACAACACCCTGCGCCTGACACTAGTCCAGGCGAGGCGGCGTGTTCGGGTTACCAAAGTCAGCCTCACCCTGTGCACTGTGCAGTCTGTCACCGCCGCTGTACAGCACATTGGCGCCTCGCCTCGTCTCCCTCTCCGCTCCCATAGCACCACTCCATCTCCATCTCCTTCTCCGTCTCCATCTCACTGTGCCCTCGTGTACCGTCGCCTCACTCGCCTCCCCTAGTACCACTATTCCCTCGCTAGCCGCTCCAACACTGACATCCTTCTCCCTCGTAAATCAAGCCCCCTTCCAAAATCCACCATGGCCGAACGCGAACCATGCAGCATCCATATGAGCCGCGATTGGAGCAATCTCCCCAGTGACATCCTCGACCTCTGTTGTTCGTGTATGGATATGTTGACCGCCCTGTGGCTGGCTGCATGCTCGAGGGACATGCACACGGCCATCGTCGAAGTGAGGCCTAAGCTTTTCAAGACACCCTGCTTGCTGCTATCTGGTCTTGCGAGATTGGCTCACCATGATACGGAGGCGTGCATGATGCCCCTCGACTTCAATCCGATCTCCATTAGCCGAAACTTCTTTGCAGGTATGTAGTGTGTCGCCGTACATCATTTCCCTCGACATCGATCCGATCACCATCGCCCGAAACTTCTTGGCAGGTATGTACTGGGTCGGCATGAACTCCCACTGGATGGCTGCCTTCAGAGAAGACGGTAAAAAGTTGGTGCTCGTGAACTTCCCGACCTCCCATGAGATTATCCTTCCTCCGTTGGATTATATAGAGTATTACCATCGCGGTCCAAGTCATCTAGATTACTACGTCAGTTGGACAGACCTTGTTTTGCAGAAGATTTTAATCTGCCAAGTGCCCACATGACATGCAAATTACGCAGACTTCAAGCTAATTGCCTTGTTCGACCGCGGACTCACCTATCTTTACGTCGGTGCCTTCTTTAGCTCGAGACAACTCAGCTCGCAGTGGATCATCGTCAAAGCTGATACACAGTCTGTGATGCTATTGAACACAATGGCATCATCTACGCGATCGACAAAGCAGATGGCACCACGTATTGCTGGGACGACGCGTGTAAGTTGTTTCCGCCTCATGTTAATGATGACGCCATGACACTGTTTGAAATTTTTGTGATGATTGGCATATCCCTGTTTGAGCAAAATTTGAGTAGAACTATGGCAATATATTAGAGATGCCGTAAATCAGCTATATTTAGAATGAGTTAATTCATGCGATTGTGACCATGTCATTACAGCCAATTTGTACCCTGAATAATCAAACGGTTAGGAATATATGGATATTATCCTTATTTTATAGTAATCTATATACTACTACTAAATATGAGTGTGTATCAATGGCCATGTTAGTTTCCTCATTTTCATGATGTAGAAACATGCACCACACTGTTGGTTTCATCTAACCATACATTAGGGAAGTAAATGTGCATATGGAGAACTCTATATTTGGAAGTAGTGAAATCCTGCAATGCTTACCATGTGTACATACCTATATTCGCCCTTCAGCAATCAATGGCTAGAATAATATCCTCACAAAAATTTTGCCCACAGAACACGAGTATATAACAATGCATGGTCTGTTAGTTACCTTGAAGAATTTGTTTGTGAGGACAGAACATGATTACATAACATGCATGACATGGTAGTTTCCTGTGAAGAATCGATTGCGAGATAACATGAGTATAACCATGCATGGCACTTCTATATTTTCGAACCAAGTATACATTTCCCTATATTTTCCTCCCAGTTCCAACAGGGACATATCAATGTTGTTTCTTGCATTATCCTACTCATACTCTGAACAATGCTGATCTTACATTAACAATGCCTGTCCTTTTTGATATGATGCAGTGTCCCTACAGTTACTGCCCTTTGTAATCACACCACCTTTGCCAAAAACAGGGAAGCACAACTGTCCTCGCTCGATCAGACAACGACAAAAGACTGATGATCATTCGGACACATGAGCCGGAAAAGTTATATTGCAAAAACCCCACTGTATAGAAGCACCGTGTAATAGGTGAGTATCCGGACAGTGGTTGTTACGTCTATGAGAAGGATACCAGCTTGTTGGGGCCTTTAGGATTTTTTAGGTGGAGGCGAGTAAACAACCTTGGTTCACACTCTCTGTTTCTCGGACTCAATTATCCGATTAACCAGGAGATCACCGTTGGCAAGGACCTTGATGGCAGAGAGGCTCTGTTTTCTATGAAAAACTATGTCTACACGGCGAGCCCTAGGAGTTCGGGAGCAAACTCCCCTGATTGTCAACGATACAGCCTGCAGCCAAAAGAAGGTGAGAATGACAAAGGCATCCGGATTAACTTTGATCCTTGGATGTCTCAATTACGACAAGTAGTGATGTGGTTCAAGCCTTTAGGTTGATAGGTAATTGGGCTGTTCCATCGAAAGGGTGGAGTACTGGTGTCTCCGGATCACTGGACACTGAAGCGGGGCTGCAAATTATGATGGTGTTGGATCATCTCTTCGAATGACTTTGTTGTCTTTGCTGCTGGTTCTGGATGGGTAGTTCTTTCTTTTGTTATGCATATTCCTTGTCATTTGGTCATCCTCATCTATGTCACTCTTACTATGTAATAGTTGCTTCTGTTTAGAATTTCATTCTCGTCTGGATCACGAGAGTCTGAGCGCTGCAGATGGGTGCGTTCTGGTGGTGTAGCAAGACTTCTTATGAACTAACATGTCTTGTTGTTTATGTCAGTAGTAGTCACTAGTCAGTGTTTGAATGTTGTATATATCGTTGTTTCGAACTGTTTATTGTCTCGAACTACTGGTGGGCTAAATGAGGGCATCACCATTCTCCAGTGTTCAGAGCATATCTCCTTTTTTCAAGTTATATAATTTGAGCTCACTGTCTTTTCAATGATGTACACTTGTTTGGCCCAGTGATGTGTCGTTTAATATGGGTCGAGTAGTAACACAATGCCAAACAGGTCAATTATGACTCTTAGGCCGGGCTCTCAAAAGATCCTGAAAAAAAGGCCGGGCTCTCCAAAAAAGAAAGAATAAGGACTCTTAGGCCGACATGTGGGCGCCACCAGTGTTTCCGTGCACTTGCACGCTGAGAGCATATTGGCGCATGCTCGAAGTTCATGCTACCTTTTCATCCCCACTCTCCCGCCCCTCCCCCACCTCTAGAATCCCGATTCCTACTCCAGTTCCCCCAAATCCCCCTCCTGTACTCCCTATACTCAAGCACACTATCATGTCGCCGGTCAACGCGGATCTCCGAGCCAGAGATCCTGAGGTCCGTCCTGCCTTTGGTCGCTGCATGCTGTCACTCAACAGTGGCATGTCGGCGCTTGACGACCAGTTTGCCGACAAAGTGCTAATGGTAACCATCAACGCTGGCCGGCCTCCCGTCTCGCCAGACGACCTTGTCAAAGCTCTTGGCATTGCGCACGACATCCAAATAAGTGACTTGCTTGTCGAAGTCTATTCGCCACCGGCTGATTTCTTCGTCAGGTTCCAGACAACTTTCGACTGCAGTCGTGTGTTCGAATCTTCCCGACGTTTGTTCTGCGATGGCGCGCTGGTGAGCTTTGATCGGTGGCACCCAGGATGGGGCTCGGTGCCCTCTGAGCTTGAGTTTTTAACAAAGCTTACCTTCCACAACATGCCTCGACGTGCTTGGAACAACGAGTCCATGAACAAGCTTATCAATGACCTTGGAGGTGAGCTCGTAAGTATGTTTGTTCCTCCAGACAGCTAGGCTCTGACAGTTATGGCATGGATGAAGAAGCCGTCCACCATACCAAAGGTGATTGGTGTTGAGATACCGGTGCAGGAACCGGGGTTGTACTATTCGTCGCCACCAAGGCCGCCGCGGACCACATTAGGGATGTACCTGTATCGAGTGTTCATGCATGTCGAAGAAGTGGTCAATCCATCAATCGAAGTCCTGCCGCCGCCGCTGGTGCCAGGGTCCGTCGACGACGTCCATTACAGGAGTCAACGTCAGACTTTCCCCGTGTTGCTCGAAACGATGGATGGCACAGGGCCTACTCCATCGCGCGGCGGAGGCCACTGCTTCTTTGGGAGAAGAGGCAGGGCTAGCTGCCTGGATGTGCTCTAATTTGAGGTAACAACTGAATCTTGTCAGATAGTACTAGTTAAATCTAGCTATGGGTCTGAAGCACTGATATGCCAGTACATTTGATTGTGACATGTTCTAATTTTGTACCTGAACTTTTTTTAGAAAGGGTTGTACGTCAACTTAATGTGCTAGCAGAACTTATTGTGTTGTCCGTCTGTTTTCTTTGCACAACATTCAAGATATTTCCCCGTCATTTATAAAGACGATGAACCATTATGTACGACTTTGTTGGTTTCAACATAGCCCTTCCCGTAGCGATCCACTGCATCCATCCTGATTGTGCCGCCGGCGTGAAATTTTTGTATGCAAGTTCAGTGTGCTATGGTGTTCTATATGATTGTGTCAACTATGTAAGTTTTTACTGAGCATCAGCAATGCATATGGCTGAAAGATGTATTTACGAGCATCGACCGATGGGTCTCTCTCTCTCTCTCTCTCTCTCACACACACACACGCACACGCGCACATGCACAAGTGGGACCCATTGAATTATTTATTTGCTTGTGACAGCTTTTAATTAGGTTCCACTGTAATCTAACTTTTTTCTTAAGTTATTAATTGAGCTCAGTGACTTCAAAAAGTTGTACAGAAGCCTTGTTTGGGCCTTTCCGGCGTCGCTGAATGTGGGCTGAGTAACCATGTTAGGTTGTACTGTACTACATAGGCCTTTTTTTTCAACATCAGCAATGCAACTGGGCCGACAGTTGTACACAATATCCGGGTCTACTTGTTATTCTCCGCCCCGCTGGGCTGCAAAGTTTCCTAGGAGGTATGCATTAGGCTTAACAAGAAAATGGACTTTAAGAAATAATAAATGGGATGTAATTATAATAACTAGGCAGTTACTATGCACCAAACACGTAATTAGTTTGAAAAATATATTATTATTGGAATTTGGAAATTTTAATTTCATTACTTGTTGCGCGCGCAATATTTCATTGGATTTTAATGTAATACAACTTTATTTTGAAATTATATTTAACCTGACTAGAAATTTCGGATAAAAATATTTCGGATCCCATCAAAATGTGGGATTTTTTTTTGAATTCTGTTTTGAGCGGTTGTTTGAAATTATTAATCGTTGTCCTAGCTAGAAGTTGGGCCGTACTTTTAACAAACTATAAATGAGCTGTAGTAAATTCCATCAAAATTAAAAAATGGGCTGTACATTCTTACAAATCGCAAATGGGCTATATGTTCTCTGCCAAATTTGAGCTGTGGGCCTACTAAGTTGACGCGTACCAAGGGCTTTGTCAACTTAGTCAATATAAACGATTCTAGCTGCAGTGATCGTACAATGTCCATCCAACGGCCATAGTGCTTCTTCAACCTCTAGTCTTCTTGCTGTAGCCGCCCAAAGCAGCACCGGTTGTGTCACGTGCTCCTACCTCCCATGGCCGGCTGTGATGCCGCGGAGGCCTCACCGCCCCGTACTACTCCCACCGCTGGCTAGGCCATCCCTCTACTCACCCACACCCCCTGTTATTCTACGGCAACGACATCCTCACACCGCAGCCGAACCAGTGAACCCTCATACTCCTCTCCGCGCGGGCTTCCACTGCTGCTCTTCCACGGCTCCGCGTCGTCCCCTTCCTAGGCCTCGCCGTCATCCAGACTACCGCCATGGTGCTCTCGGCCAACGTGGTCAAGGAACAACTTCCATCGGATGTGGACTGTACATGGAGAGGCTGACAGCTGGGTCCACGGCCGCATCAAGGAAGTGCCTCCTTATTACGCGCAAAATAATTATTCCTCCACCTGACAGCAGGGACCCACCGGACGGGCCACCTTATTTCACGAAAAAAACGTTTCCCCCCTGACTACTGGGACCCACCGGACGGGCAGCGTATTTCGTGAAAAAAATGTTCCCCCCGCTGTCAGCTCGGACCCACCGAAAGTGCCTCCTTATTACGCACAAAAAAATGAATACTCCCCCTGCTAGCTGGGACCCACCATGGTGGGAGGCTGACTTGTGGTCCTACTAAGTTGACTGGGACGGGGGCCTTTGTCAACTTTAGTCAATATGAACGATTCTAGCTCCAATGACCGTACGATGTCCATCCAACAGCTGTAGTGCTTCTTCAACCTCTGGTCTTCTTGCTCCAGCCGCCCAAAGCAGCGCCGGTCGTGCCGCATGCTCCTGCCTCCCATGGCCGGCTGTGCTGCCGCGGAGGCCTCACCGCCCCTACTATTCCCACCACTGGCCAGGCCCTGCGGCGACGGCAGCCTCGCACCGCAGCCGAACCAATGAACCCTCGTACTCCTTTCCGCGCGGGCTTCCACTGCCTCGTCTTCCCCGGCTCCCCATCATCCCCTTCCTAGGCCTCGCCGTCGTCCACCGCCATGGTTCTCTCGGCCAACGTGGTCAAGGAACGACTTCCATCGGATGTGGACTGTACATGGAGAGGCTGACAGCTGGGTCCACGGCCGCAGCAAGGAAGTGCCTCCTTATTACGCGGAAAATAATGATTCCTCCACCTGACAGCTGGGACCCACCGGACGGGCCACTGTATTTCGTGAAAAAACATTTCCCCCTGACTGCTGGGACCCACCAGCCACATCTTCGCACGCAAGGAAGTGCGTCCGGGCAAAAAAAAACGATTCGCCCCCCTGACTGCTGGGACCCACCAGCTACACCTTCGCACGCAAGGAAGTGCGTCC
>NC_041387.1:382857337-382858466 GCF_002162155.2 Triticum dicoccoides
CTGCTGGGACCCACCAGTTACATCTTCGCACGCAAGGAAGTGTGTCCGGGCAAAAAAAAAACGATTCGCCCCCCCTGACTACTGGGACCCACCAGCTACATCTTCGCAGGCAAGGAAGTGCCTGACAGTCGGGACCCACCTGGTCGAAGCGTACGTAGCGTTGTCATTCTGGTCACGAATGTGTATGTACATATATATTGGCCGATGTAGAAGCGCGCACGTGTCGTAGTAGAGGCGCGTATGTGTCGTAGTAGAGGCGGGCACGTAGCATATACACGTACTTACAGCGGCGAGGGTGCAAGAAAGAAAATATGGCCATGTATGTGTACATACGGGCGGGGTCTCGAATGCCTACTCGCGCATACGTACATGGCTGGGTCGGAACGGAGAAACAGCTTCGTCGTTGTGTTCATGGGGAGCCAAACGGCTAGGTCGGAACGGAATGCGTGGTCGTTCACCGGGAGGGCTTGGACGGAACATGCGATGTAAACGAGGCCTGGCGTACCGCAGAACGGAGGAAACGGACCTCCTACGTTCGGAACGGGGTCCTATTGATCGGGAGGGGTGTGGCGTACCGCAAAACGACGGAAACGGACCTCCTGCGGTCGAAACGGGGGTCCTGTTGATCAGGAGGGGTGTGGTGTACCGCAAAACGGACGAAACGGACTTGTGTTGGAGCGCTACGGTCGAAACGGGGGTCCTGTTTATCGGGAGGGGTGTGACGTACCGCAAAACGGACAAAACGGACTTGTGTTGGAACGCTACGGTCGAAATGGGGGTCCTGTTCATCGGGAGCGGTGTGGCGTAATGCAAAACGGGACTCCACGGGATACTGTTCATCTCCACCGTCGACCTCCTCCAGCCTCCACGGGCTACCGTCGACCTCCACCAGCCTCCACGGGCTCCTGTTCATCCAGCCTCCACCGCGCGCTACTCCACCGGCTACTGTTCAACCACCCCTCCACGGGCACCCCTCCACCGTCTACTGTTCATCTAGCCCTCCACACCACAGGGTCCTATTCAACCACCCCTCCACGGGCACCCCTCCACGGGCACCCCTCCACCGTCTACTGTTCATCCAGCCCTCCACCACACCACGGGGTCCTGTTCATCCAGAGGCAACACCACC
>NC_041387.1:382858750-382871924 GCF_002162155.2 Triticum dicoccoides
CCAATCGATCAGCTTCAGTTAGCAGCAGTAGCGAAGGAATCGCTCGATCGAGTTCAGTTAACAACCATCGATCGATCGCTCGGGTTCAGTAACGCGTAGCCTGCAGTGCAATCGCTCGGGTTCAGTTAGAGCCCAATGCCTCGCTCGGCTTCAGTTAGAGCCAATGCCTCGCACACACGCGCATACGTGTACGAGAGAAACGCGCATCGCTCGGCCCCCGACCTCCCACCGTAACCGGGAACTCCCCGAAATTTTCCTCCCCCTCGCTTCTACCATGGTTTTTCCCGCCATGGACGGCCCAAAGAATGTCATGCAGTTGCGTCTCCGGCCCGCCCAGGACGAAAAGCCCATTTTCTGTCATGAATTTTTGTCATAGAAGTAGGAGCCCACCACATCTATGATGATACCGGGTTTTGTCACAATTATCGTCATAGAAGTGTCATATGTATGACAGAAAAAAATTAGTTCGGCCCAAAATGTCACGGATGTGTCTTTTTTTTGTAGTGATAAGAGCAACACCCGACTACGAATGAAACACAAACAACATCCACCCCGCTAGCCCAGGCTGCTGACCTGGAACCTATCCCCTAATCGAAGAAGAAGCAGAAGAAGAACTCCACGACAAGCAAACTTCGCTCTCGTGTCATGATTATCGCATAACCTGCACCTGCAACTGTTGTTGTAGTAATCTGTGAGCCACGAGGACTCAGCAATCCCATTACAATGGGTATCAAGACTAGCAAAGCTTAATGGAAAAAGGAAAGGAGTAAAGTGGTGAGGTTGTCGCAGCGACTAAGCAAGTACGATGGCTAACATATGCAAATAAGAGCGAGAAGAGAAGCAAACAGAACGGTCGAGAAGCTAGAAGTGATCAAGAAGTGATCCTGAAACTACTTACGTTCATACATAACCCAAAACCGTGTTCACTTCCCGGACTCTGCCTAAAAGAGACCATCATGGCTACACACACGGTTGATGCGTTTTAATTCGAATCTAGTGTCAAGTTCTCTACAACCGGATATTAACAAATTCCCATCTACCACATAACCACCGGCATGGCTCTCGAAAGTTCATACCCTGCACGGGTGTCCCAACTTAGCCCATCACAAGCTCTCACGGTCAACAAATGATATTCCTTCTCCCAGGAAGACCCGATCAGTCTCAGAATCCCGGTTACAAGACATTTTGACAATGGTAAAACAAGACCAGCAAAGCCGCCCGATGTGCCGACAAATCCCGATAGGAGTCGCACGTATCTCGTTCTCAGGGCACACCAGATGGGACAAGTGATGAATAAAACCAACCCTCAAGTATCCCCGAGGTGGCTCCGCAGGCTGCCCAGTTTGGACCAACACTCGAAGGAGCACTGCCCCGGGAGGGGGGGGGTTAAATAAAGATGACCCTCGGGCTCCGGAAACCCAAAGGAAAAAGGCTTAGATAGGCAAATGGTAAAACCAAGGTTGGGCCTTGCTGGAGGAGTTTTATTCAAAGCGAACTGGCAAGGGGGTCCCATAAATCACCCAACTGCGTAAGGAATGCAAAATCAAGGAACATAACACCGGTATAACGGAAACTAGGGCGGCAAGAGTGGAACAATACACCAGGCATAAGGCCGAGCCTTCCACCCTTTACCAAGTATATAGGTGCATTAATTAAATAAGAGATATTGTGATATCCCAACATAATCATGTCCCTCATGGAGCAATCTTCAACTTCACCTGCAACTAACAATGCTATAAGAGGGGCTGAGCAAAAGCGGTAACATAGCCAAGCAACGGTTTGCTAGGAAGGTTGTAAAAGGTTACAGGCTGACATGGCAATTTGGGAGGCTTGATGAACAAGTGCTAGGTAGTGCAGCACAACGATAGAACGAAGCAACTAGCATAGCAATGATAGTAGTGAGATCCAAGGTGACGGTCATCTTGCCTGAAATCTGAAAGCACAAGTGCTCCCTAGGTGGTTTTGGTAATTAATGTCAACATATCTCTTGTTGGACTAACACCTTTATCTAGTATGTTTCAGATAAGTTCAACAATTGAGTGGCATGGACTAAAGGATGTGGGAACTCCTTCAAGATGCTAAGGACAAAGGATTGGCTCAAGCTTCAAGCTCAAGACTCTTCATTTTACATTATAGTGATCCAAGATCACATTGAGTTTATAGGAAAGCCAATACTATCAAGGAGGGATGAGGTGGTGCTTAATGAGTTTCTTGCTCCACAGTGCTTAGTGATATGCTCCAAATACCCTCAACCACTTTCCCACTTCCACACATATGTCCTAAACCTAAAGTCAAACTCGGCCCCACTCATTCTTCCTATCCGGCGCCACCGAGTTTGGATGTCTTAGCCACAGCCACAAACCCTAGGCAAATCGGTCTCACCGATAGGGATCTCGGTCTCACCGAGATGGGATTGTAATCTCTCTGTGTATGTCCATTATCAAAATCGGTCTCACCGACTTTGAGCAATCGGTACTACCGAGATTACAATGCAAACTTTCTGGTTGACTCATTACTAAAATCGGTCCCACCGAGTTTGAGTAATCGGTCCAACCGAGTTTGCCTAACCAACTCTCTGGAAAGCTTATTACCAAAATCGGTCTCACCGAGTTTGTGTAATCGGTCTCACCGAGATTACGTTATGCCCTAACCCTAACCATATCGGTCCTACCGAGTTGCATTTCGGTCCCACCGAAAATGCTAATGGTCACTAAATTTGCTAAATCGGTCTGACCGAGTTTGTTGATTCGGTCCCACCGAGTTTGGCAAGTTGTGTGTAACGGTTAGATTTTGTGTGGAGGCTATATATACCCCTCCACCTCCTCTTCATTCGAAGAGAGAGCCATCAGACTGAACCTACACTTCCAGCATCCTATTTTTGAGAGAGAACTACCTACTCATGTGTTGAGGCCAAGATATTCCATTCCTACCATATGAATCTTGATCTCTAGCCTTCCCCAAGTTGCTTTCCACCCAAATCCTCTTTTCACCAGATCCAAATCCTATGAGAGAGAGTTGAGTGTTGGGGAGACTATCATTTGAAGCACAAGAGCAAGGAGTTCATCATCAACGCACCATTTGTTACTTCTTGGAGAGTGGTGTCTCCTAGATTGTCTAGGTGTCACTTGGGAGCCTCTGACAAGATTGTGGAGTTGAACCAATGAGTTTGTAAGGGCAAGGAGATCGCCTACTTCATGAAGATCTACCGCTAGTGAGGCAAGTCCTTCGTGGGCGACGGCCATGGTGGGACAGACAAGGTTGCTTCTTCATGGACCCTTCATGGGTGGAGCCCTCCGTGGACTCGCGCAACCGTTACCCTTCGTGGGTTGAAGTCTCCATCAACGTGGATGTACGATAGCACCACCTATCGGAACCACGCCAAAAACATCTGTGTCTCCTCCAAACCCTTCCCTTTACATTCTTGCAAGCTGCATGCTTTACTTTCCGCTGCTCATATACTCTTTGCATGCTTGCTTGATATGTGTTGTGAATGTTAAACTTGTGAGTAAACTCCACTTAAACTTTAAAAAGGTTAAAAACTGCAACTTTGGCTCTTTGTGTCTAATCACCCCCCCTCTAGACACCTCTTCTCAAGGTCATACAAGTGGTATTAGAGCATTGGTCTCCATTGCCTTGGTTTAATCACCATTGGAGGAAGATGGACGAGTCTACTTTGGGGAGTCTTAGACATAGAGTGCCTATTCTTGATGGAGAGTATTTTCATGAGTGAAAAAATGAGATGCTTGTAATTTTCAATCAATATCAGTTGAACAAGTACATTGCTAGCCCTTGTGAACCTCATGTTTATCCTATGCATCCTACCCTTGATGAGTCAATTGACATGATTAGGAATCTTAGAACTGCCGAACTTATCATTAGAGGATTGCCTAGAAACTTGATTGGATGTTTGCCTACTTTTAAGTGTGCCTATACTATATAGAAATTGCTTGAGGAACGATTTCCAGATTATTCTTTGAAAAATCTTGATGAAATTCTCCATAATTCTATTGCTTTGAGTAAAATGAATACTAGTGATCCTATGTTTGGTGATCGTCTATTTGAGCTTACAAACCTCATGCGTGCCAAAGGAAATGTTGGAATTATTAGTGATATTATTTCCGAAGCTATAAAAATTCATAGACAAGATCATTGTCAAACTCACTCTAACGAATCACCATCTCTAGGATTTGATCCACCACATGACGATGTTGAACATGGATACTATGATGAGGATGATGATAGTGACTTCGACCTTGATGATGCAATGAGACATTTTGGTCTTATGGCAAATCTTCGGGGATATATGTCAGGAGGAAAGGAATGGATTCTTGATAGTGGATGTACCGATCACATGACCGGAGATAAAGACATGTTTCGTGAGCTTGTTGATAATGATAGTCCTCGAAAGTATGTCACTTTCGGTGACAACTCAAAGGGTAAGGTGGTTGGTCTCGGTAAGGTGGCCATATCACATGATAGCTCCATACAAAATGTCATGCTCGTTGAATCTCTTGGATACAACTTACTTTCAGTACCTAGACTTGCTGATTTCGGTTTCAGTGTCCTATTTACTGAAGTAGATTGCTAAGTGTTTCGTTGAGACAATCATAAAATGGTCTTTACCGGTGTGCGTAGAGGTGATCTATACATTGTTGATTTCACTAAAAAGGCTCAACCTAAAACTTGCTTCATTGCTAAATCCTCAAAAGGTTGGTTATGGCAGAGACGATTAGGTCATGTTGGTATGCGAAACCTTGACAAGCTTATTAAGGGAAATCATATCCTTGGAGTTAATGATGTCATATTTGATAAGGATAGACTTCGCAGTGCTTGTCAAGCAGGTAAACAGGTTGGAGGAAGGCATCCTGTGAAGAACATCATGACCACAAAGAGGCCACTCGAGCTACTTCATATGGATCTCTTTGGTCCCAACTCTTACAAGAGTCTCGGTGGAAATTCTTTTGGTCTAGTTATAGTTGATGATTTTTCAAGATTTACGTGGGTGTTCTTTCTCGATAAATCGCAGGTCCAAAAGATCTTCAAAAACTTCGCTAGGAAGGCCCAAAATCAATTTGAAGTGAAGATCAACAAGGTTCGCAGCGACAACGGAACGGAGTTCAAGAACGCAAATGTGGATTCCTTTCTTGATGAACAAGGGATTTCACATGAGTTCTCGGCTACATACACACCTCAACAAAATGGAGTTGTTGAGAGGAAGAACCGGACGCTCATCGAAATGGCAAGAACGATGCTTGATGAGTACAAGACGCTGAAGCACTTTTGCGCAGAAGCGGTTGAGACAACTTGTCATGCAACAAATCACTTGTATCTTCACAAGCTACTCGGCAAGACGGCATACAAGCTCCTCACCGGTAACAAACCCCAAGTTGGATACTTTCGAGTATTCGGCTCAAAGTGCTACATTCTTGATAAGCATCGTCGTTCTAAATTTGCTCCTAAGTCTCATGAAGGTTTCCTACTAGGTTATGGCTCAAACCCTCACACTTACCGTGTCTACAACAATTTCACCCGAAAGGTTGAAGAGACGGTAGATGTGAAGTTTGATGAATCTAACGGCTCGCAAGTAGGGCAATTGCCAATTGATGTAGGAGACAAAGATCCTTCGGAAGCAATCCAAGACTTGTCTATTGGCAAGGTCCGTCCAACGGAGGTGAAGGAGAGTACCTCGTCCGTCCAAGTGGAAGCTTCTACTTCACGACAAGGTGAACCAAGAGTTGATACGGAAGCATCCACAAGTGGGACACACCAAGATGAAGAAAATGAGGAAATGCATCAAGATGAACGTCAACAACCTCCTTCTCCACCACGACAAGAGAACGACAATGCCAACAATGAAGAAGGCCAAGAAGAAGAACAAGATGAAGAAGATATTCAATGAAGACCCAAGCAAAAGCTTTCACGAGTTCGAGCAAGAATTGCTAAAGACCATCCCGTCGAGCAAATCTACAACGATATTCAAACCGGGAGAATCACTCGCTCTAAAACTTGTTTAGCTAACTTTTGTGAACACTATTCTTTCATCTCTAGCATTGAACCTATGAAGGTCGAAGAAGCATTGGAAGATCCGGATTGGATAAATGCTATGCATGAAGAGCTACACAATTTTGAGAGGAACCAAGTTTGGACATTGGTTGAGAAGCCCGACAACAACCACAACATCATCGGTACCAAATGGGTGTTTTGCAACAAGCAAGATGAAGATGGACAAGTAGTTCGCAACAAAGCACGTCTCGTCGCCCAAGGCTACACACAAGTCGAAGGTATGTACTATGGTGAGACTTACGCCCCTGTTGCTAGACTTGAGTCCATTCGCATCTTACTTGCCTATGCTAATCACCATGATATCACCTTGTACCAAATGGACATTAAAAGTGCTTTTCTAAATGGTGAAATAGAGGAGGAAGTTTATGTTAAGCAACCTCCCGGCTTTGTCAATCCTAAGAAACCCAATCATGTTTACAAACTTCACAAAGCTCTTTATGGTCTTAAACAAGCTCCTAGAGCATGGTATAAATGCTTGACCAAGTTCCTTATTGATAAAGGCTTTGAAATTGGGAAAATTGATTCTACTCTTTTTACTAAAAGGGTTAATGGAGAACTATTTGTGTGCCAAATCTATGTTGATGATATTATATTTGGTTCAACTAACCCTCATTTTAGTGAAAAGTTTGGGAAGCTAATGTTGGAGAAGTTTGAGATGTCTATGATGAGTGAACTCAAATTCTTTCTTGGGTTGCAAATCAAGCAAACTAAGGAAGGTACTTTTGTCTCTCAAACTAAGTACACCAAGGACTTATTCAAGAAGTTCAATATGCAAGAATGCAAAGGTATGACTACACCCATGCCTACTAGTGGACATCTTGACTTAACCAAAGATGATGAACCGGTTGATCAAAAGGTTTATCGCTCTATGATTGGTTCATTGTTATATCTATGTGCTTCACGTCCCGATATCATGCTAAGTGTGTGCATGTGTGCATGATATCAAGCTGCTCCTAAAGAATGTCATCTTAAGGCCGTGAAAAGGATAGTGAGATACTTAATCCATACACCAAATTTTGGCATTTGGTATCCTAAGAGGGCCTCTTTCAATCTTGTTCGCTACTCCGACTCGGACTATGCCGGAGACAAGGTTGATAGAAAGTCCACTTCGGGTACTTGTCAATTTCTTGGTAGATCTCTTGTGTCTTGGTCCTCCAAGAAACAAAACTCAGTATCCTTATCCACTGCTGAAGCGGAATACATTGCCGCTGGTTCATGTTGTGCTCAATTACTTTGGATGACCCAAACTCTTAAAGATTATGGAATTTATGTGAAACATGTTCCATTGCTTTGTGACAATGAAAGTGCTATCAAAATTGGTCATAATCACGTACAACACTCTCAAACTAAGCATACTGAAGTTCGTCATCATTTCATTCGAGATCATGTTGCTAAGGGTGACATTGATCTTAAGCATGTTCGCACCGAAAAGCAATTAGCGGATATATTCACTAAACCTCTTGATGAGAAAGTGTTTTGCAGGTTAAGAGGAGAATTGAACATTATTGATGCTTCAAACTTGGAGTAGATACTCCATTGGATACATGCAAGACATGAGCTTATGACTAATCCTTGATATTTCTCTTATGATGAAAATCTTATGTCTTGGATATATTTTTATCTTGCATGTTATCTAACCCATGTAGGTACTTGGTTGAATCTAATTCCATGAGGTTGTAACCTACTCATATCTTGAGCAATCTCTACATCACCAAGTCTCTACACTATGGTGGTTGAAGACAAGGAAGCACGGAACCATTCAAACATATCATTTGACAAATTCTATGTTGAGCTTCATGATTGTCATTGTTGGATACACAAGTGCTCTTCCTTGCAAGAACTAACCCATGTAGGAAGATGGACTCAAATTCCAAGGTGTGCTCCAAATTCTTGATAAGCTACATCACTCTTGAGCAACCCACACAAGATCAACTACATGGACAACACCACCAACCAAGGTATGTTATTCCATCTTAGAGAAGCTTTACTCCAAGTCATGAGTTAAAGCAACTCGACAAGATGTGAATACATCAAGATGCTTAAACGAAAAATGGCAACCCCATTTTGAGCTTAAACGATGAGTATGACCTATGATCAAGTGATCTCACTTGACTCCTAAGTCAATATACTCTAACATAGGTGACTTTGTCGCCGACCATCTCTAGATGAAGTTCTCTTATGTTCTTTTCTTTTTTTTTTGCATTTGTCTCATGCATATGTGTTTCCCCTTTCAAAAAAAAACTTCATCTAGATTTCTTTCTGTTTGCTCTGCATTTTCTACATCAATTCATTGCATTGCATATCATTCAGTAAATTCCTTGCAAATCTTTGTGAGATCTTATTAGTCTAGTGAGCTGAGGTGACAAGTGTTTTCTCTACGATGAACTCGGTTACACCGAATTGTTATTTTCGGTCCAACCAAAAACTTTTGGTACCACCAAAGCATACCTCTCGGTGCCACCGATTTCACAAGAGGAAAAACAGTTTGCCACTTATTCTGTGTTTCTTTTGATCCAGCTCCACTCAATGAATCTTGTCCTCTACAAGCATCACATTTTTATCATTGCTTTATGTTGTGACTCAAGGATCAAACCCATTCACGACAAATTCCCGAGGGGGAGAGAGAGATCATATTTTTATCAAGCCCTTCTTGGAAATTGATGTCAAAGGGGGAGAGAGAGATCACATCAAAGCTTATCACTTAAAGAGATCACATCAGAGAAGGAGAGAGAGATCCTCCAGGGGGAGAGAGAGATCTCTAGGGGGAGAGAATACTAGTAGAAAGTATTTCTTAAGGATCCCAGATGCTTGGTATTCAAGAGGAGAGATGTCACATGTCTTCATGAGGGGAAAGACTTGTTCATATGTGCTTATTTGCATTAGTTTGCATTAGCTCTGTTCATTTATATCTTCCAGCTCTGATTTTCTGTTCCCTATCTTCTCCCAGTACCCTATGCTAGATTCAGGGGGAGCAAGACATCTAAGGGAAAGAAATCATTCAAATTCATTGCATATCTTTACTCTTGGGGACATGTCTAATCCAATGTGGTACTTAGTACTCACTCTCTACATGTCATCCCAGTCTTGGTATTCTTGTGGTTTCTTCTGTTTGCTCTGGCTAGTAGATGTATCTGTGTTATCTAACCTTGTTTACATAGGTTCATTCCATCCTAAGCCAACTCAAGACTACAAGGTAAGTATATGCATCACAATCATGTGTATGAGGAATTCTTGCTGATGTACACACTGTTTGCAAGAAGGACTCATGGGCATGAAGGTATTCTCTTTAATATTCTTTGCTCTGATGCATATGGCCAAGATACATGTAACACATTGCGTGCTCTATCATGGTTATGCTATCACATGCTTCTATTTTCTATATTCACATGATTACATACATGTAGGGGGAGCCTATGCTTGTTACATGTCTTTCCAAAGCTTTACTTGCTGTTCTTTATATCTTTATCTAAAGCTTTGATGTATGTTCTCATTAATTACCAAAAAGGGGGAGATTGAAAGCACAAGTGCTCCCTAGGTGGTTTTGGTAATTAATGTCAACATATCTCTTGTTGGACTAACACCTTTCTCTAGTATGTTTCAGATAAGTTCAACAATGGAGTGGCATGGACTAAAGGATGTGGGAACTCCTTCAAGATGCTAAGGACAAAGGATTGGCTCAAGCTTCAAGCTCAATACTCTTCATTTTACATTTTAGTGATCCAAGATCACATTGAGTCTATAGGAAAAGCCAATACTATCAAGGAGGGATGAGGTGTTGCTTAATGAGTTTCTTGCTCCACAGTGTTTAGTGATATGCTCCAAATACCCTCAACCACTTTCCCACTTCCACACATATGTCCTAAACCTAAAGTCAAACTCGGCCCCACTTATTCTTCCTATCCGGCGCCACCGAGTTCGGATGTCTTAGCCACTGCCACAAACCCTAGGCAAATCGGTCTCACCGATAGGGATCTCGGTCTCACCGAGATGGGATTGTAATCTCTTTGTGTATGTCCATTATCAAAATTGGTCTCACCGAGTTTGAGCAATCGGTACTACCGAGATTACAATGCAAACTTTCTGGTTGACTCATTACTAAAATCGGTCCCACCGAGTTTGAGTAATCGGTCCAACTGAGTTTGCCTGACCAACTCTCCGGAAAGCTTATTACCAAAATCGATCTCACTGAGTTTGCGTAATCGGTCTCACCAAGATTACGTTATGCCCTAACCCTAATCATATCGGTCCTACCGAGTTGCATTTCGGTCCCACCGAAAATCCTAACGGTCATTAAATTTGCTAAATCGGTCTGATCGAGTTTGTTGATTCGGTCCCACCAAGTTTGGCAAGTTGTGTGTAACGGTTAGATTTTGTGTGGAGGCTATATGTACCCCTCCACCTCCTCTTCATTCGAAGATAGAGCCATCAGACTGAACCTACACTTCCAACATCCTATTTCTGAGAGAGAACTACCTACTCATGTGTTGAGGCCAAGATATTCCATTCCTACCATATGAATCTTGATCTCTAGCCTTCCCCAAGTTGCTTTCCACTCAAATCCTCTTTCCACCAGATCCAAATCCTATGAGAGAGAGTTGAGTGTTGGGGAGACTATCATTTGAAGCACAAGAGCAAGGAGTTCATCATCAACACACCATTTGTTACTTCTTGGAGAGTGGTGTCTCCTAGATTGGCTAGGTGTCACTTGGGTGCCTCCGACAAGATTGTGGAATTGAACCAAGGAGTTTGTAAGGGCAAGGAGATCGCCTACTTCGTGAAGATCTACCGCTAGTGAGGCAAGTCCTTCGTGGGCGACAGCCATGGTGGGATAGACAAGGTTGCTTCTTCGTGGACCCTTCGTGGGTGGAGCCCTCCGTGGACTCGCGCAACCGTTACCCTTCGTGGGTTGAATTCTCCATCATGTTGTACTTTCCGTTGCTCATATACTCTTTGCATGCTTTGCTTGATATGTGTTGTGAATGTTAAACTTGTGCCTAAACTCCACTTAAACTTTAAAAAGGTTAAAAACTGCAACTTTGGCTCTTAGTGTCTAATCACCCCCCCCCCCTCTAGACACCTCTTCTCAAGGTCCTACAAAATCCCGCTAGGAAGAAGAACGATTCCATGAAGGAGATGAAGCCACGAAGACGAACCAATCGTAGACGAACGAATCCTCACGATCGCAATGAAACAGGAACTAACGAGAAGGAGCACAACCGAAAAGAAGCAAACGACAAGGTAAACACACAACACATAGACATGGCATGATGCTCAACCAAGTATGATGCATGACAAAGGCTATATGATGCTGCTCATGGCAAGAGATGATGCATACAAGAGCAGCATATCAAAGCAAGTTTAAATGAGGTCGGAAACAACATATAACAAATCCGGTAAGTCCTCATATGCGAATTTCGAACTTGGTCCAGATCTGAATAAACCTTATGTTCAAGTTGTTAAACAGCAAGTTAAGATGCACCAAGATGATCTACACGAAATTCTAGTCAAGTTACATGTAAAGTTCATTTAGTTCGGAGTTACGATCTAGAAGATATGAGCAAAACAAGTTAAACATGGAATTGATGCAAAATGCATTCAAACATCAAGCAAACACCCACAAAACAAGGATTCAACATGACAAGATGAAACTACATGAAAATCTAAGCAAGTTTCATATAGAGCGCACTCCAGACGGAGCAACGGCTCAACACATACACATGAAACAAGGTTAAAGGACAAGCTGTCCAAAACAGCAACTAGGCCTCTAGCAAGCATCAAAACAATATGCTACAGCACCTCAACAGGAAAAAAAGGCATTGACATGAAGTAAAGGTAAAGCATGACAAAACATGAACACTGAGCTATCTCCGGAAATCAATAGAACATGCTCAAAAGAACATGGCAAGATTGCCAATAATAACAGTTTCACAGACTTGGCAGAAATTCACTGGACATGGCAGAAATAACATCAGGTTGCAATGTTTAGAGCTATCAAACAACATGTTACAGCAAGATATCATGGCAAAATAGAGCATGTCTGGCTATCATTAAAGATAGAGAACAAAACTCCCTTACTGAACTAATTCTAAAGATCAACAGAAAAGATGGTAGGATCCATGCAAACATCGCAAGTGATATGACAGATTCAAATAGTGAATAACAACACATAGCAGGAACAACGATAAATAGGCATGTTGGTGAGCTTGTACCACTCTCCGTAGAGCATTTTGTGGCATGTGAAGTCAACCAACAGTAAGATGACATAATTATGAAGCTACACATGGCAAGAGAAAGTTCATAGGGTGCAAGTATCACTAGCAAAACTCATGGCAAAACTGAACTTAATGTTAATGGGATGACAGCAACATTATTTAGCAATTTGAGAGCAAGATTACAGCAAGCTACAGCAGGCTATAAATGGAACCAGGGACATAGGTGGATAGAGCATAATATGCAGAATAAAACATACTTAGTGAACATCTCCAGATTATGCATAGAATGACTTTTAGCAGCAGGTTTACATAGCGTCATGATATAACAGATTCAGCCTAGCAAAACAATAACAGCAAGTAGCCCACTTCACAAGCTTGATGCACTCAACACAAGGCACACAAAAATACATGGATTGCACCACTGTAAATATGGCATGAATATGCTCCCAAAACATGTAGACATCATGCTCACAGGATGCACACACAAAATGCAATGAAAATGACAAAACAACAAGTTATAATAGTTTCAGCAGGTTAACATCATATAGCACTCTTGCAACAATGATTAGGGAATCAATATGGACTCAAACAAGCATGGCACAATGGAACAAAATGAAGATCATCTCACAATGAACATTCCGATATATTACACGCACAAAACGGAGCAGCATACAAGAATTTATGGCATGACAAACAGTGCATCAGAATGTAAATATTTCGGGACAGGGAAAAATCGGGGCATCCTCGAGTTCGCACGGAAAACGATGCGGTGGACGATCTCGCCGGAGACGAGGCAGAGGCAGTGCAGGGAGGCTGCCCCGGCCCGGATCTGGCCGGATCCGGCCGGCGGCGAGCTGGGACGGCGGCGGAGGGGCGCCTGGCGCGGGCGGCGCGGCTCC
>NC_041387.1:382872314-382947679 GCF_002162155.2 Triticum dicoccoides
GTAGCGCGAGGTCCGGCGGCGGAGGCCGGGCTGGGCAGCGGAGAACGGCGGCAGGGGCACGGGCTCCCTCGGGCCCGACGCGGCCCGGGGCGGGCCCGATCTGGGCTCCACGGGCCTGGAGGCGGAGGGAGGAGAGAGAGGGCCGGTGGGGCGATGTGGCAGCTTCGGATTCACTGCCGGGCGGTGGCGGACGTGTTCGGCCGGGTGCGTACATGTCCGGCGGCTGAAGGAGGTAGAAGCTAGGGTTAGGGTAGGATTGATCCCTGAATTTTGGGGGAGGGGGTGTATGTATAGGCATAGGGAGCTAGGAGAGTCCAAATGAGGTGCGGTTTTGGCCCACACGATCGTGATCGAATGGCGGAGAGCATGGAGGGGGCTTAGATGGGCTAGGTGGGCTGTGTGAAAGGGTGGTGGGCTAGGTGGGCTGTGTTTCGGTTAGCTCGGTTAACCGTTGGGGCATCAAACGACCTCCAAATGGAACGAAATTTGACGGGCGGTCTGCCGGTGATATACCAAGGCCACTCGGCAAATCTCAGCCCATTCTGAGAACTTTTTTGGTGGCTCACAAAACCAAGGACTAAGAGGTGCGACGGGCGCGTGCGAGAGTGTCTATGCTTAGAACGGACAAAAGAGAGAACCGGCGAAACCCGAACGGATGCAAGTTTTGAAAAACATGCAGATGAAATGTAGATGATGACATGGCAAAATGCAACACTCAAGCAAATGACATAGCAACAATGACGAATAGCTGGAAGACACCTGGCGCATCGAATTCGGGGCGTTACATGGGTCCAACATGTAAGGGGGAGAAATCATTTTCTTTTCATGTAATAAGGAGGCACTTGCTTGCGTGTGGCCATGGACCATATGGGTCCCTACTGTCAGCCTCTCCACGTACATCCCTCTTTTGATGATTGTCATTTGTTGACCACATTGACCACACCGCATTGAGAGCACCAATGCGCTGGACGACGGCAAGGCCTAGGAATGGAATGACCCAGAGCCGGCGAAGACACAGCAGTGGATGGCCACGCGGAGGAGAGTACGAGGGTTGATTGGTTCATTTGAGAGGTGAGGCTATCATCGCCAGAAAATAATAAGAGGTGTGGGTGGGTAGAGGGATGGCTTGGCCAACGGTGGGAGTAGGGTGGGCCGGTGAGACCTACGCAACATCACAGCCAACCATGGGAGAAGGGAGCAAGTAGTCCCGTCGGCACTGGTTTGGGTAGCTCGACCGGGAAGATCAGAGATTGAAGAAGCACAACGGCCGTTGGATGGACATCCAACAGTCATTGTTGCTAGAATTCTCTGTTGACTATAAGTTGACAAAAGCCTTGCATACGCATCAACTCAGTTGGCCAACAAGTTAGCCTCGAAATCTGTGGCGTGTACAACCCATTTGCTATTATTTCTATAATTTACAGCCCATTTGGGAGACTGGAGGAAATATATCTATTGGTGTTAAATCACATGGCGATGTGAACTAGATTATTTACTCTAGTGCAAGTGGGAGACCGAAGGAAATATGCCCTAGAGGAAATAATAAAGTTATTATTTATTTCCTTATTTCATGATAAATGTTTATTATTCATGCTAGAATTGTATTAACCGGAAACTTGGTACATGTGTGAATACATAGACAAAACATAGTGTCCCTAGTATGCCTCTACTTGACTAGCTCGTTAATCAAAGATGGTCATGTTTCCTAACCATAACATGTCTTGTCATTTGATGAACGGGATCACATCATTAGGAGAATGATGTGATGGACAGGACCCATCCGTTAGCTTAGCATCATGATCGTTACAGTTTCATTGCTACTGTTTTCTTCATGACTTATACATGTTCCTCAGACTATGAGATTATGCAACTCCCGAATACCGGAGGAACACTTTGTGTGCTATCAAACGTCACAACGTAAATGGGTGATTATAAAGGTGCTCTATAGGTGTCACCGAAGGTGTTTGTTGGGTTGGCATAGATCGAGATTAGGATTTGTCACTCCGTGTTTCGGAGAGGTATCTCTGGGCCCTATCGGTAATACTCATCACTATAAGCCTTGCAAGCATTGTGACTAATGAGTTAGTTACGGGATGAAGTATTACGGAACTAGTAAAGAGTCTTGCTGATAACGAGATTGAACTAGGTATGATGATACCGAAGATCGAATCTCGGGAAAGTAACATACCGATGACAAAGGGAACAACGTATGTTGTTATGTGGTTTGACCGATAAAGATATTCGAAGAATATGTGGGAACCAATATGAGAATCCAGGTTCCGCTATTGGTTATTGATCGGAGATGTGTCTCGATCATGTCTACATAGTTCTCGAACCCGTAGGGTCCGCAAGCTTAACGTTCGATGACGATTTGTATTTGAGTTATGTGTTTTGATGACCGAAGTTTGTTCGGAGACCTGGATGAGATCATGGACATGATGAGGAGTCTCGAAATGGTTGAGACATAAAGATCGATATATTGGAAGGCTATATTCGGACTTTGGAAAGGTTCCAAGTGATTCGGGTATTTTTTGGAGTACCAGGGAGTTACAGGAATTCACCGGGAGAAGTAATGGGCCTTACTGGGCCATACGGGAAATAGAAGAGGTAGGCCATGGGGAGGTGGTGCCCCCCCATGGGTCTGAATTGAACTAGGGGAAGGGGGCGGCGCCCACCTTACCCTTTCCTACTCCCTCTCTCTTTCCTTCTCTCCTACTCCTAAAAGGGAAATGATTCCTACTAGGACTTGGAAGTCCTAGTAGGACTCCATACACTTGGCGCGCCCCTAGAGGGACGGTCTCTCTCTGTCCCTCCTTTATATATGGGGGCAGGGGTCACCCCAAAGCCATAAGTTTCTCTCCCAACCGTGTGCGGTACCCTCCTCCACCGTTACACACCTCGATCATACCATCGTAGTGCTTAAGCGAAGCCCTGCGGCGGTAGCATCATCATCACCATCGCCACGCCATCGTGCTGTCAGAACCCACCCTCGTCCTCAACTGGATCAAGAGCATGAGGGACGTCATCGAGCTGAACGTGTGTTGAACGCGGAGGTGCCGTGCATTTGGTACTTGATCGGTTGGATCACGAAGAAGTTCGACTACATCAACTGCGTTATTGAAACGCTTCCGCTTTCGGTCTACGAGGGTACTCTCCCCTCTCGTTGCTATGCATCACCTAGATAGATCTTGCGTGATTGCAGGATTTTTTTTGAAATTACCGCATTCCCCAACACTGGTATCGGAGCCAGGTCTATGCGTAGATGTTATATGCACGAGTAGAACACAAAGGGTTGTGGGTGATAATAGTCATACTGCTTACCAGCATGTCATACTTTGATTCAGCGTTATTGTTGGATGAAGCGGCCCAGACCGACATTACATGACCGCGTTCATGAGACTGGTTCTACCGACGTGCTTATGCACATAGGTGGCTGGCGGGTGTCTGTTTCTCCAACTTTAGTTGAATCGAGTGTGGCTACGCCCGGTCCTTGTTGAAGGTTAAAACAGCACACTTGGCGAAAAATCGTTGTGGTTTTGATGCGTAGGTAAGAACGCTTCTTGCTAGAAGCCCGTAGCAGCCACGTAAAACTTGCAACAACAAAGTAGAGGTCGTCTAGCTTGTTTTTGAAGGGCTTGTTGTGATGTGATATGGTCAAGACATGATGTGATATAAATTGTTGTATGAGATGATCATGTTTTGTAACAAAGTTATCGGCAACTGGCAGGAGCCATATGGTTGTCGCTTTATTGTATGCAATGCGATCGCCATGTAATTGTTTTACTTTATCACTAAGCGGTAGCGATAGTCGTAGTAAAAATAGTTGGCGAGACGACAACGATGCTACGATGGAGATCAAGGTGTCGCGCCGATGATGATGGAGATCATGATGATGCTTCGGTGATGGAGATCATGAGCACAAGATGATGATGGCCATAGCATGTCACATATTTTGATTGCATGTGATGTTTATCTTTTATGCATCTTATTTTCCTTAGTATGGCGGTAGCATTGTCGGTGTCAAAACCGACGGATCTCGGGTAGGGGGTCCCGAACTGTGCGTCTAGGCGGATGGTAACAGGAGACAAGGGACACGATGTTTTTACCCAGGTTCGGGCCCTCTTGATGGAGGTAAAACCCTACTCCTGCTTGATTAATATTGATGATATGGGTAGTACAAGAGTAGATCTACCACGAGATTAGAGAGGCTAAACCCTAGAAGCTAGCCTATGGTATGATTGTTGTTCCTCCTACGGACTAAATCCCTCCGGTTTATATAGGCACCGAAGAGGGTTAGGGTTACACAGAGTCGGTTACAATGGTAGGAGATCTACATATCCGTATCGCCAAGCTTGCCTTCCACCCCAAGGAAAGTCCCATCCGGACACAAGACGAAGTCTTCAATCTTGTATCTTCATAGTCCAGGAGTCCGGCCAAAGGTGATAGTTCGGCTATCCGGACACCCCCTAATCCAGGACTCCCTCAGTAGCCCCTGAACCAGGCTTCAATGACGACAAGTCCGGCGCGCATATTGTCTTCGGCATTGCAAGGCGGGTTCCTCCTCCGAATACTTCATAGAAGATTTTGAACACAAGGATAGTGTCCGGCTCTGCAAAATAAGTCCCACATACCTCCGTAGAGAGAATAATATTTACACAAACTCAATCTGCTGACGTATTCCGTGGTGTGACATGACACCACGGCCAAGCCTTTATTCGAATCATTTTTACTGTCCCACCTTAGCGCGTTTAGCGAGGTGGTTTCCTTGGCACGTGTTGTCGAAGCAGAGATCGTGTCCCCTTATTCCGGGATTCTCATCAATACGGGCGTGGGTAACCCAATCGTGCCCGTTGGCACGTCTCCTCTATCGAAGGTGAGTCCCGAACGGTCACGGGGAAGGCTCTTGGTATTCAACCTCTTTATAAAGAGACCAAGGCTCCACTCCTTTCTTTCAATCGCAATCGAATCCGCCCCTCACCTCGAGTTCCAACACCCAAAGCTCCAGATTCAGGCGATTCAGACCTTCGATGTTGTCCGGCTCCGACCTGCAAGGCTGGTGGATGCCTTCCTCCATTATGGAAGAAGACGTGCTAAAGCTAAGAGATGCCAGGCATCTAACCGGTGAAATTTCGCATAGGCTGCCTGCCCAAGGGCAGGTTATTCCCTCTCCCAAGCCTGGCGAAAGCGTGGTGTTCACGTCTCACTTTCTTCCGGGGTTAGGCTTCCCGATGGACCCCTTCGTGAGGGGGCTCATGTTTTATTATGGGTTGGAATTTCATGACTTGGATCCGGAGTCCATCCTCCACATCTCATTGTTCATTGTCGTATGCGAAGCCTTCCTCCGCATTACCCCTCACTTAGGATTGTGGCTCAAGACCTTCAAGGTGGAGCCGAAGATGATCAAGGGGCAGCAGGCAGAATGCGGAGGGGCTGTTATAAGCAAGAATGCTGATGCTCTATGGCCCGAGGGCTCTTTTCAAGAGGAGCTCAGCCTATGGCAACAAGAGTGGTTTTACATCATAGTTCCCAGGGGCACCAAATGGGTGGCGCCACCTGCCTTTCGCTCGGGTCCTCCACCGCGGCTGGCGTCATGGGTCAATAAAGGACTTGACTGGGGGCTGTCCAAGGATGTGCCCTTGTTGCAGGGCCGCATTCAAGACCTCCGAGAGAGAGAAAATCACTCTGGTCGTAGTAGCGCAGGTCATGTTGATTCGCGCATCCTGCCCTGCAAACGTCGCCCCCTCCGCCTGTGGGAATTTAACCCGGAGGGACCACGAGCTCTCCAACATTTTATGGGCACGACGCCCGTGGAGATGTACAAGCTTCTCTTCGGATCACAAGCGATGTGTCCGGACTTGACCGAGGACGCAGGTCTGAGCTGCAATCGCCCGGATACTCAAGTAAGTAGCCCTGCACTCGGACACGCTATCTCATATTTATCACGAACTTGCCCTTTAAAAGAGTTGTTCCCTGAACAGGAGTGGATAGCGAAAGCAAAGTTAATCAGGTGTCCGGCCCCCCTCCCTGAGACCACGCCGAATCCCGTGTTAACCAGGATGCTGGAGGTTGCGCCTTCTGAAGAAGGTGAAGGGGGGAACAAGGACGCTACCGCCTCCGCGAAGGAGGCTGTCAGGAAAGGAGGGATCGAGAATCCCTCCATCCAAGGGAAGAAGAGGACCGCCTCTGAAGACCCGGAGACCATGGTCTCGAAGCGGGGGAAGGAATCTTCGTCAGAGGGTCCTGCGCCGAGAGATGCCTCGGCCGCATTATGCCCTCAAGGGGATCATCCCTCCACCGAGCCGTAAGTAAAAAGGGGAGTTTATTTTAAAATAAAGGATATCCCTGCCCTATTTCTAATGAAGATAACCGAAATTTTACCTTGTAGTTTGGATCTCAGCCCTTCTCAGCAGAGCTCATCTTCGGGGGATCTCCGTCCGGAGATGATAGAGAGTGAAACGCCTCCCCCCGCCGTACCGTCTTGCGAGGCGGGTGACCCTGAGGTGTCGTTGCGGAGGGTCTCTCCGAGTCCGGGGGGGCCGGAAGGCAGTTGTATGTCCCCTCAAAGCCCTCCACGTCCGGCCTTCGAAAAAGGCCATCGGATGAGTCTGGCACCACCTGGTGTACGGGCGGAGGAGCTGAAGGATCTGCTCGGGCGAGCGTCTATCTTAGAATATCACCGTGCGTTAATGGGTACGGTTATTGAAAGGATTGCATCCGCTGAGAGTGGATTGCACGAAGTCGTCAGAAGTTTACTGACAGGTTTTGAGGTACGCAAAATGATGTATCCTCTGGCAGTTCCGCATATAAAAATGCGCCCTATGTAGATAGTAGCCCCTCAGGCTCGGTGTGTTGTCAAAAATGATAGCGCGCCGAGGATCATAATCCCAGGTATAATGTGTCGCCCTTCCAATGTAGGTGGCGAAGGGTCCGGTGGCTAGCCGGACTGATGAATTTGCCGAACTAAAGCGGCAACTTGACGTGGCTGATGCCGACATCGCGCTTGTCTATAAGGGACTTGACGAGTCACAAGGTATGCAATTTCTCCGTGGACACCTGGTAAGGGAGCTTGATGCCCGTGCCTTACAACATGTAAGCTTGATGCAGATGGTGTCGCTACCATGGAGAACCTTCGGGCGGAGCTCGCCCGAGCCAAGGAGCAGGCCAGAAAGAGTGATGCGGCTGCCTTAAAGGCGGCCGAAGAGCTAAAAGCCGAACAGGCTGCTCACTGCCAAAGCAAAAAGGAAATGTCCGAGATGGCCGTGAAGTTAAAGAATGTTGCCGACCGCTGCAAGCATCTTGAAAAAGAAGATCGAGTGGTGCAAGAGGACCTGAAGAAGGCCACTACCGAAGCCAAGGATGCTCGCTCCGCGATGAGAGCTATGAAGGAGGAGCTGCGTCAGGCCGAAGATATCGCGGCTAGAAAGCCCTTTCTGCTACGGAGGAAATTCGTGGATCCTAAATATGCTCAGTTGGACTGGCTGTGGAGTGTGGAGGATGCTTATCTGGACCTGGCGGCAAGTGCCGCGGACACGGCCAAACACTTCCGAGATCAAAAGGATCACAAAATGGAAAAGGATTTTTGGTCGCAATTCCATAATCCAGAGCGCCCACTTCCATTAACCGATCGCTTGGCCGAATGGGCGGAGCTGAATAGGTTATCTGGACTTGCCATGAAGGATGTCGTGAGTCTTTTGTGGCCGAAAAGGCCCGAGCCGAAGAGTTATTTTGGCTTGGTGCAGCAGTTCCTTGGTGCAGTGCCGCATATCAATGCAATGAGGAGGTCGGCATGCATAGAGGGTGCACTAATGGCTCTTGCCCGTGTCAAGACATACTGGGCGGAGATGAAGGCCACCGATGTTGCATCCCAAGATTCGGACGGAAGTCGAGTACCTGTCGAGCACTATTTTCAAGAAGTTTCGCAGGGCGCTCGCTTAATAGAGACGCAGTGCTCGAAGGATATTATGTTCGATTGACATGTTTTATTGTGAAACAATGTATCGATGGAATATAAGAGCTTTTTATACTTGTGCCTTTCAAGAATTAAAATACCTCCTGTGCGGCCGCTAATGTATATGTATATATAACCTGAAAGATGGCAGTCTTCGGCTTCAGCCCCCACGCATATAATGCAGGGGTGTTTGCAAAAGGCGCATTTTCACACTTGATCCAACGTCTTGGTCCTATAAAGGAGGTGGTAGCGCAGCAAACTAGGCAACCAGACTATAATGCTTTATCACTTTCACTTAGCCATAGGAGTTTGACAGTGGGGCTATGATATAGCCCCTAGGGGCACCGCGCTCACCCGAATTTGGGGCGCGTATGTGCCTGACCGGGAAATGGTCCTTCGTCAATGCGGAGGAATCCTATAGATTCCGGTGGGTCATCGAGTGGTTGACCAGTCTCACGCTATATCATGACAGTCAGTTTTCGGCTTTCTCTACTGAGGTGCTCGCCTGGTCGAACCGGGGCACAATCGCAGTAGTTCTCCTGGTGCCGCCTTAGCCGATAGAGCGGAACGTAAGGCAGCAAAACACAGGAGTCGGGCAAACCCAACATTTGACCAAAGACATGATTCGGAGCTGATGCATATAAGGCCTAACTCGAGACGCCGAACACTCCCTAAGGTATTCGGTCTTTATGAAAATGGGCCAAACAACGCCCTTTGTAATAAGCCCCTGGTGTCCAGGTACGCGTGAAATTCTGACGTGGCCCATGCCAAAACGCCAGCCTCCTCCTCGGTGATAGCAAAAAACCGGGGAATGTATATCAACAAGAGACAGTAAAAAGGTTTACGCAGGGTCTTAATCTGAAAAGAATCCTTGCAACGGATCCCTACTACATGTCTGCGTCTGTGTCTCCGTTGTGTCCTATCCTGGACGGGTGTAGCACAGTGTTCATCTGTAAAAGAGAGGAACTTAGTTGAAAAAGATCATGCGAAAGTGTACGTTATATTAAATAAACAAAGTACAATTCAAAAAATGAATAAGATTGAGCTTTATTGTCTCTTGTTGTACATGCGCGGAGCCCCTTGTGCGGGGGTATGCGGCTAGTAAGACCTTGTATGTTTACGCCGGACTCGTCTAACCGTGTCCGGGGTCTGAACGACCTGTTTAGGTGCTTTGATTAGTGAAGCTGGTTTAGTGTGTGGCTGTCAAGGCAGTCACACAATCTTCCGCGCTTGAGGAACACTCGATATTTCCCTTTAAGGAGATGATGCCTCGCGGACCGGGCATTTTAAGTGTAAGGGATGCATAATGCGGTATTGCGTTAAAGCGGGCGAAAGCTTCGCGTCCCAGTAGTGCATGGTAGCTACTTGTAAATGGGGTGAGGTGGAAGGTTAACGTTTCGCGGCGGAAGTTGTCGGGTGAGCCGAACACAACTTCTAGCAGTAGAGAGCCCGTACAATGGGCATATGGGCCTGGCATTACCCCTTGAAAGGAAGTGTTGCTATGGCGAAGTTTGGTTGGGTCTATCCCCATTTTGCGGACTGTGTCCTGGTATAGCAGGTTTAGATCACTGCCGTCGTCCATTAGGACTTGTGTAAATTGGAGTCCGTCAATTATCGGATCTAATATCAAGGCAGTCCATCCTGCGTTCCGGATACTTCTAGAGTAATCCCGATGGTCGAAGGTGATTGGTTTTAACAACCAGTGGCGGGACTCCTCACTACAAGAGGAACCCCCCTGTAGCAACGCATTGATGTGTTGTAGTATGTCCATATAGGTGTTGTTAAGGGCAACACCAACGGATTAGTATGTGTTGCCGTTGGTGGCGTTGGAAGGGTCTACAACAACGCATATAGATGTGTTGGTAAATGATGTGAATAAGCGTTGTAACATAGCAACGTATATAGTTAAAGCTTAACAACACAAAATATGTGTTGGCGCATACCGTCCAGAAAAGGATGTCAAAATGGGCATACCAGATTATCACAATGCCAAGAGACATTGCCACATGGCATGAACAATTGATTTTACTTTATATATTGTCATCCATATTATTCGGTCAATGTTGATAGTGCATATGAACCAAAATGTAGTAAATAAAAATGTCTCATATATTAAATTGACTTTATTGCATTACAAACGACACAATCCAAAGATTACAAGACTGAAACTATCTAGTAGTAGTTTGATTCTCTTCCGTGCAATCAGCGTCTTAGCCATTCTAAATATTAATGCTTCAAACATCAACTCTAGAGATGACATTCTAAAACATAATGTGAAGCTATTTAGAAGTAGCCCCGTTCTCGACCCTTCAGTCAATGTGAGACATGCATCATCAATTTACCTGGCAATCTACAACAATAGAGAAAATATATTAGCAACGAGCCCTTAGATAAAATCAAGTTAATAGAGCAGTAAATATTAGACGAGCACATACAAAGGATGCAATAATTAATTTTGTCGCCTGACCACTAATTTTAAACCATTTAGTGGTCTTATCAACAGATCACATTTTGCCGACATAGCATCAACTTGCATGGCTCATAACTTATTAGCCAGTTTAATAACATCAGTTTCATATTCTAGTCAGTACTTTAGTATGCAGCAAGAGTAACATTTTCGTTTTGGTTTCCCAAGCTCTTCAAAATAATATAATGCCAACCTATTACATAAAAGAAAGTAGATGAGAAAGATTTTATAATGTAAGCAATTTAAAACCTACAAAGAAACATCCATAACACAAATTTAATATGCAAAGAATCATGCATAACATACACTTGTTTGGTATTGTTCTTGGTCTGTAGTGACGAAAAAGGGCTGCCCCCTGCTTTAGATTGTTCTTGGTCTGTAGTAAAACGGAAGACATCTATTGCTTGATCTGTTGACTTTCTTCTGAAGCATGAGCCCACCATACAAATTGCACCCTACAATGGTTAATAGAATAAGAAGGTGCACACAAATCAGGGGAGCGCACCATGTGTTCAAAGTAACAGAAGCTGCTTTGCTCTCCAAAGTGCTTCTTAAGGATCATCAAATTGTTTGTCGCAGAAGTCTAGGTTGAACACTTTTTGCTAAATAAGAGGTTGTGGTGTTATAACTTATAAGATCATTCTACAAAACAAAGACAGAGCATAACTATTTCATTATGCATAAGAGTAGGCATTGCACAATTGCTTGTATTATCTCCTCACTTTCTTATATTATATCAATATTGCATTTCCAGGACAAGACTATTTTACAGATTAAATACAGAATATTGCTCAAAGCCTGGAAGTAGGTCCTTAAGTAAAAGATTCATATTACACTATTTCCAGAAGCATATGTATGCAACTCTGCATGCATATATCAAGAACGGAGCTACTTTTGTTTAACACACAGCTGCAAAAAAAAGTGTGTTAGGTCCTTGAGTAAAATAAGAAATTATACTACATAGTATTTCAGAAATATATGTGGGCATACATATATCGAGATAAAAAACAGAACTGCTTATGTTTAATACAATCTGCAAAATATCTCAAAGCCTGAAGCTAGATCCTAAATTAAGGGGGAAAACGTAGTACGCTATTTTTCAGAATGCGTCAAAATTGCCTACATCTATCTGAGCTAATAGTCTTGACCTCGTCCCCCTCGGTTCACCTCTGCAGATCTGCCTCCACTTCCAATCCGATCCTGGGACACGACAATTCTACGATTAGTACTGTAAGTTGCATGACATGAGGATTGAGGAAGGAAGTGCAGCTGTGAGATGCTTACTGCAAATGTGTACTTGCTGGTCTACTGAGAAGAGGAGGGTGAAAAAGAGAAGATAATGCAGGGGAGGATCCTTCGCTTCTGTGGGGAGAGAATAAATCGGCCACTAGGTAGAAGATGTGCAGGGAAGGCGCTAGAACAATTATCCACCCACAACTCCGACTCAAACTCAATCGAGGTAATTGATCATGGATTCATGGTTAAATTCAGGAAGATTAATTGAGTTACCTACACGTCCTGTGCATCGACGTCGAGGTGCTCGGCCATGAGGAATCTAAACTTGGAGGAGTGGAGGTTGGTGACAGAGCCAATCACATGGCACGCTGGGAACACGAAGGTCTTCCACGCGAGGTAGGTGAGCACGTCAATGGGTTGGGGACGACGAGCTACATCGCCTCCATGGCCTGGTCGGTCACGCTGCCACAGTGCCAGCGAAGGCACGATCTACCATACAGGGTGGCATTCCTCGGCAGCAACGACACGCAAAAGGCTCGCCCGGCCGCGGCGCAGCTAGGTGGAGAGAGGGCGGCGACAGACGACTGCTAGGTAGAGAGAGAGATGGCGCCTCGAGGAATATGAGCTTTCCAACGGCGGCGGGGTCCGTGATGAGTGGAGGCGTGATGGGGAAGATGGAACCGTGCGCGTGGTGAGGGGCAGATTTTGTGGAACAACAGAGCAGTTTCTGTTTTTAATTTTTTAGATGGAGGAGGGAAATCGTTGACGTGGGAAAAATGGAGGGAAATAAGAAAACAAATGGCGGGACTGAATTTCCGGTGACCTTTTAACAATTTTTTTCTGAATAAACTAGTTAACTAATTGACATATGAGTCTAGAAAAAACTAATTGACATGTTAAGAGAAAGGAAAATGTGAGGAAAATAGATACTTGAGGGAATAAGAGATGGGAAAAAGTAGTTCTTGGTTCTTCTAGTTAAAACTAAGATTATTTTAATTTCTTTGAATTTTTTTTACATTATTACATTACAAGTATTAGGAAATTTTAAAAAGTGCTCAAATGAAGAGCAAATAAATACAACTAACTTGAAGAAGATACTCCCTACGTACTTGTACTAAATCGAAGAAACTTATTTTGGATGTAGGAAAAAATAAGATAGATAAATATATCTTTATATCGCTTAAAAGGAAGATAAAAGGGTTGTTAGGTGTTGATGTCATTGTTGCCCCATGCTGCTTGTCCAGTTGTGGCCAAAGTTGACAAGGTCACGGAATTCATCATTGATGTCACCATCACTAGTCACCCTAATGGCTCTCGTTGTTGCAGTCGATCCAGCTCTTAGGGTTTGGAATGGATGAGGTTCAATACGATCGTAAGTAGGGAAAGCACTAGGGAGTAGACAAATATGCGGCTTTGAGGTGGAGGTGGGAAAGGAAGACGATACGACAAATTTGAGGGGCAACACTAGATTAGGGGGGTATCAATCGGGGACGCGGGGACGGCGACAACGGTGGGCAGGTTCGGAGTGGCTGCGGGATGGCATAGTAGAATGTGTTCGCTGCAAGAGGTGGCATGGCGATGGGGAGACGGGCATATGCTATGGTAATAAGTGGAACTTAGTAGTAGCGTGGGGCATCGAGGACGCGCACAACTGTTGTAGCGCGGCCTCTGGCAGACGTATTACAATTACGCGCGGCCCACCAGTTGGCCCCGTCTATCCGTATTAGTAGGGTGTGGTCGCACACCCACGCTACAACCATCAAATTAGTAGTAGTGCGGGTTTTACACCCCCACGCTAGTACTATCGCTTGTCCCAGGGGGATGGTGGGGACCACTTAATAGTAGCGCGGGTCGTCTGTGGCCATGGTACTACTATGACCTACCAGAAGGGTGTTTTTTCACCCCGCACTATTACTAATTAGCAGTAGCACATTTCAAATAACCCGCACCACTACTAAGTGGTTACCTATAGGGGGTTTTCATAAAAGTGTATTTCTTACCTCGGTGGTCCCCGGAGACCAATCTGGTCGCCAATGAGATATATTTTCCTAGTTATCATTCGCTCAGCCTGGCGGCAGAGAGAGGGTACCACTTGTAAGTTTTTTTGTATTTCTCCCTAACGGGCCCCCTGACATTGCCTTATATTCCCGGTGAAGCTTAGGTTACAAAGTCTAGGTTCTTGGCTCCCTGGGGCATATTACAGGCTTCCAATGATGTGGCTATATGTTCCTGAAGGAGGTTGGGTACCTCATTTAGATCCCGATCAGTGGATCCATCGTCAATGATGAGCATTTTAAAAAAATTCCTTTAAAATGTGTGAAAGTTTTTTAAAATTCTGTGAACTTTTCTATATACACGATTCTGCGATGAATAGTTAAATTCACTTTGATTTTCTCAAAATGCACAATCAATGTCTTCGAAAAACACGATGAACCTTTTTTAATACACGATAAACATTTATGTAGTAAATGATTTTTGTAAATACACATTGATTTTTTAATACACGGATTTGTCGCTTTTTATATGGGTGAACACTTTAAACTTCCATGAAATTTTTCAAAAAGCATGAAAACATTGTAAAATAATATATATTTTTTATTTACTTGAGAAAATTTCAATTATTATTTTGACCTATTTAAATAAAGTTGGCAACATAAAAAATATTTTATTTCTTATGGCTGGATTTCTAATGAACATAAAAGTAGCAGTCATTTTTTAGTGAAACGTAAAAGTAGCAAGTACAACTACTTCGTACAAGCAGCATTATATTTTGAGAATTCGTACATGTGTACCAATTTTTTTTAGTAAAGTCAAATTATTTTTGTACTAGAATCGAGTACAAATAACAACTTTTTTTCAGGGGAGTATAAATGATCTTTTTTATTTTTTAAGAATAGACACTAAAGTTTAATCAACAGCGGCTCGATTCACCGCTACTTCCCTGGTGCGCACATTGGGCCCTTGCTTTCTAAGGCCCAGCTGAGCGGAGTTGGTTAATTGCTGACAGTGGAGAACATACACATCAATGGAACAATAAATAACACATCATGTTCTTTACTTATCCCGGTTGGTTAGCATCTTCTTCTACCGAGCCTGGCGTTACTGGTTCGAGTACTCGATTTGCAATTTTTTATTATTACTTGTATGCGCGTATGGATGTTGCCAGAATTTTAGAAATATAACAACTTATTAGATATAAATAGTTTCCTTTATCTTTACAACTTACAGGTTCGGGCTTCATATAATCATGGATGTCACGTGTGTAAATGGCAACGCATAGAGTGCATCAGATAGCATCCGTTGGCCCTTATATCATCAACAACACATAGAGTTCCCAACGCATATACGCGTAGCTATCGCAGCTTCATTGCAACACATCACTAGAACGTTGCAGAACATGTGTTGCCAAAGGGGGGGGGGGGTTCCTGTTGTAGTGCCTCTGGGATAGGCCGTATGGCGCGTACCTCTATGGGCACTGCTCTATTTTTCCCTTTTGTCACGTGAAGTGAGTTTACGGTTTTGACTTCTTGTGGGAAATTCTTTTGTTTTCCGGTGCTCTGCTTGTGGGGTTCGTCATCGTCCTCGCTTGGTGTGTCGAGCCCCTTGTGTTCGGCGTTGAGTTTGTCGGACTGCTTGAAGACCCAACAATCTCTGTGGGTATGGTTTGTAGGCTTCCCGGGAGTACTATGGATTTGGCATATCTTGTCCAAGACTTTGTTTAAGTTAGATAGCTCGTCCCTGTTATCCTTAAGGGGCAGTTTTTTATGATTCTGCCGAGAGCTTTTGAATCCGGCGTTGACTGCCGTGCTCTTCGGGCTGTCTCCCTTGGTCCGACGCTAGTCCTTTCTGCGTCGCAGTTTCCCGTTTGCATCCCTAACTTCGGATGTACTTGGGTCACTGGTACTGCATCTTGCCAGCCAACTATCCTCTCCCGCGCAAAAGCGGGTCATGAGGCTTGTTAATGCGGCCATTGTTCTTGGCTTTTCTTGGCCGAGGTGTCTGGCGAGCCATTCATCTCGGACGTTGTGTTTGAAAGCTGCTAAGGCTTCGGCGTTTGGATAGTCGACTATTTGGTTCTTTTTAGTAAGGAATCTGTTCCAGAATTTTTGGGCTCACTCTTCGGGTTATTGAGTTATGTGACTTAAATCGTCTGCATCCGGAGGTCGGACATAGGTCCCTTGAAAATTTGCCCGAAAAGCATCCTCGAGCTCTTCCCAACTTCCAATGGTGTTTTCAGGGAGGCTTTTGAGCCAATGCCGGGCTGGACCTTTGAGCTTGAGGGGTAAGTATTTTATGGCGTGGAGGTCATCTCCTCTAGCCATGTGTATGTGGAGGATGTAATCCTCAATCTAGACTCCAGGGTCTGTTGTTCCGTCGTATGCCTCTATATTTATGGGCTTGAATCCCGCTAGAAATTCATAATCCAGAACCTCATCGATGAAGTATAGGGGGTGTGCGGCACCCCTATATTTAGGTGTACCGTAATATTCTGATACTTGATGTGTTGTATTGCTTACTAGAGCTTGCTTTCTTGGCCCGTAGATAGATCTAATTGGGCCATATTTTTGATGCGAATCCGTGTGCGGATCGCGTGCCAACTTGTGTGTGGTGCCGTTTGCCGCTCTATGTTTGCCATGGGGTCGTCTATCCGACCGGGTGGTCTCCTTGTTCTTTGATTGCGGGGGCTCTACGGCCTCCTCATCAAATTCGGGCAGTAGTTTTTGCTTCGGGTAGCTCGTTGTTCGGCGACTATCGCCGTATTTGTCTGCGGTGTTGAGTACTTTGCTCCATCTGATTCTGAGCGCATCTTCCGCTGTTTTGAGCTTCCGCTTCTGCTTTTTCAGGCTACGCGCAGTAGCGACGAGCCTTTTGTGGAGGTTCTTCTGCTCTAGCCACTTGTCTGGCGTGAGATTGTCCGGACTGTTATCTTCGCTGGGGACGGATTGTTTATCCAGGTTGTCCTGTCTGGATGGTTGCGCGATGGCATGTTCGTCATCCACCAGTTCGCCCTGCTCTATGGTTGGGTCTGTATGGCTGTTGTCTTTGTCGAGGCGGGATTTTGAGCGGCGCTTATGTCGCCGTTTTGACTGCTTTTCGAGGGAATGATCCCTCGTGGCATCCCGTTGTTCCTCGTCGTTGCTTCCTTTAGGTGTGTCCATCATGTATACATTGTGAGATGAGGTGGCTGTCCAGTGCCTTACAGGTGATGGTTCATGCTTATCTCCTACATCGTCGTCCATACCGTCAATGTCTTCAGAGTCGAAGTCGAGCACGTCGTCTAAACTTTCGACAGTGGCTACGAAGTGGGTGGTGGGTGGGCTTTGAATTTCTTCGTCGTCCGCATCCCAACCTCGCTGACCATAATCCGGCCAGGGCTCTCCTGATAAAGAGAGAGACTTTAGTAAATACAGGATATCGCCAAAGGGCGAGTGCTGAAAGATGTCCACGGCGGTGAACTCCATGACCGGCGCCCAGTCAAAGTTGATTGGCAGGGGTGCGGAAGGTTCGGAGTCCGGAGAGGAGTCCGACGCCTTGGAGTTATGAGCCTTGCAAAGGATAGGGATGGTGTTCGGCTCAATCGTCGTAGAGATTGCAGCCCCCGAGGCGGTGTCCAGCCACCCGTCCTCGGTCGGCGCAGTCGGCTCCGAGCTAAGGGTCGGAGCGGACAAAGGTGCAGCCTCCAGGGCACTGTTCGGCGGCAGAGCTAGATCATGCCCATCGTGACAGTGCGGCGTGCTTGCCTGTGGCTCGAACCCGTCGAAGATCAAGTCTTCGCGGATGTCAGCCGTGTAGTTCAAACTTCCAAATGAGACCTGATGGCCAGGGGCATAGCTTTCAATCTGCTCCAGATGGCCAAGCAAATTGGCCCGCAGTGCAAAGCCGCCGAATACGAAGATCTATCCAGGGAGAAAAGTCTCACCCTGGACCGCATCGTTGTTGATGATCGGAGGAGCCATCGGGCCTAAAGATGACGACACAGAGGAACTCTCAATGAAAGCACCAATCTCAGTGTCAAAACCGGTGGATCTCGGGTAGGGGGTCCCAAACTGTGCGTCTAGGCAGATGGTAACAGGAGACAAGGGACACGATGTTTTTACCCAGGTTCGGGCCCTCTCAATGGAGGTAAAACCATACTCCTTCTTGATTAATATTGATGATATGGGTAGTGCAAGAGTAGATCTACCACGAGATCAGAGAGGCTAAACCCTAGAAGCTAGCCTATGGTATGATTGTTGTTCCTCCTACGGACTAAAACCCTCCGGTCTATATAGGCACCAAAGAGGGTTAGGGTTACACAGAGTCGGTTACAATGGTAGGAGATCTACATATCCGTATCGCCAAGCTTGCCTTCCACGCCAAGGAAAGTCCCATACGGACACGGGACGAAGTCTTCAATCTTGTATCTTCATAGTCCAGGAGTCCGGCCAAAGGTGATAGTTCGGCTATCCGGACACCCCCTAATCCAAGACTCCCTCAATGATCCCTTACTAAATTTCAAGGTATAAGTGTTCTCCCTGAGTATGCACCGTTGCTACAGTTCGTCGTGCCGAGACACCACGTGATGATCGAGTGTGATAAGATTTACGTTCACATATAACGGGTGCAAGCTAGTTTTGCACACGTAGAATACTCAGGTTAAACTTGACGAGCCTAACATATGCAGATATGGTCTTTGAACACTGGAAACCGAAAGGTCGAGCATGAATCATATAGTAGATATGATCAACATAGTGATGTTCACCATTGAAAACTATTCCATCTCACATGATGATCGGACATGGTTTAGTGGATTTGGATCACGTGGTCATTTAGATGACTAGAGGGATGTCTATCTAAGTGGGAGTTCTTAAGTAATATGATTAATTGAACTTTAATTTATCATGAACTTAGTCCTGCTAGTATTTTGCAAATCATGTTATAAATCAATAGCTCACCTATGTTTTATATGTTTCTAGAGAAAACTAAGTTGAAAGATGATAGTGGCAATGATGCGGACTGGGTCCATGATTTGAGGTTTATCCTCATTGCTGCACACAAGAATTATGTCCTTGATGCACCGCTAGGTGACAGACCTATTGCAGGAGCAGATGCAAACGTTATGAACGTTTGGCTAGCTTAATATGATGACTACTTGATAGTTAGTGCACCATGTTTTACGGCTTAGAATCGGGACTTCAAAGACGTTTTGAACATCATGGACCATATGAGATGTTCCAGGAGTTGAAGTTAATATTTCAAGCAAATACCCGAGTTGAGAGATATGAAGTCTCCAACAAGTTATATAGCTAAAAGATGGAGAATAGCTCAAGCAGTGAGCATGTGCTCAGATTGTCTGGGTACTACAATCGCTTGAATCAAGTGGGAGTTAATCTTCCAGATAAGGTAGTGATTAACAGAGTTCTCTAGTCACCATCACCAAGTTACTGGAACTTTGTGATGAACTATAGTATGCAAGGGATGACGAAAACGATTCCCGAGCTGTTCGTGATGCTGAAATCGATGAAGGAAGAAATCAAGAAAGAGCATCAAGTGTTGATGATTAACAAGACCACTAGTTTCAAGAAAAGGGCAAATGGAAAGAAAGGGAACTTCAAGTAGAATGGCAAGCAAGTTGTCACTTCCGTGAAGAAGCCCAAAGCTGGACCTAAGCCTGAAACTGAGTGCTTCTACTGCAAAGGAAATGCTCACTAGAAGTGGATCTACTCCAAATACTTGGTGGATAAGAAGGATGGCAAAGTGAACAAGGGTATATTTGATATACAGGTTATCGATGTGTACCTTACTAGTGTTTATAGTAGCCCCTGAGTATTTGATACTTGTTCAGTTGCTAAGATTAGTAACTCGAAACAGGAGTTACAAAATAAACAGAGACTAGTTGAGGGTGAAGTGACGATGTGTGTTGGAAGTGGTTCCAAGATTGATATGATCAGCATCGCACACTCCCTATACTTTTGGGATTAGTGTTAAACCTAAATAAATGTTATTTGGCGTTTGCGTTGAGCGTGAATATGATTTGATCATGTTTATTGCAATACGGTTATTCATTTAAAGTCAGAGAATAATTGTTGTTCTGTTTACATGAATAAAACCTTCGACGGTCATACACCCAATGAAAATAGTTTGTTGGATCTCGATCGTAGTGATACGCATATTCATAATATTGATGCCAAAAGATGCAAAGTTGATAATGATAGTGCAACATATTTGTGGCACTGCCGTTTAGGTCATATTGGTGTAAAGCGCATGAAGAAACTCCATGATGATGGGCCTTTGGAATCACTTGATTATGAATCATTTGATACTTACGAACTGTGCCTTATGGGCAAGATGACTAAAACTCTGTTCTACGGAACAATGGAACAAGCTAATGAATTGTTGGAAATAATACATACCGATGTATGCGGTCTAATGAGTGTTGAGGCTCGTGGCAGGTATCGTTATTTTCTGACCTTCACAGTTGATTTGAGTAGATATGGGTATATCTACTTAATGAAACACAAGTCTGAAACATTTGAAAAGTTCAAAGAATTTCAGAGTGAAGTAGAGAATCATTGTAACAAGAAAATAAAGTTTCTACAATATGATCGTGGAGGTGAATATTTAAGTTACGAGTTTGGCCTTCATTTAAAACAATGTGGAATAGTTTCACAGCTCACGCCACCTGGAACACCACAGCGTAATGGTGTGTCCGAACGTCGTAACCGCACTTTATTGGATATGGTGCAATCTATGATGTCTCTTACTAATTTACCACTATCATTTTGGGGTTATGCATTAGAGACAACTGCATTCACTTTAAATAGGGCACCATCAAAATCCATTGAGACGACGCCTTATGAACTGTGGTTTGGCAAGAAACCAAAGTTGTCGTTTCTTAAAGTTTTTGGCTGCGATGCTTATGTGAAAATCCTTCAACCTGATAAGCTTGAACCCAAATTGGAGAAATGCGTCTTCATAGGATACCCAAATGAAATTGTTGGGTACCCCTTCTATCACAGATCCGAAGGCAAGATCGTTGCTAAGAATGGATCCTTTCTAGAGAAGGAGTTTCTCTCGAAAGAAGTGAGTGGGAGGAAAGTAGAACTTGATGAGGTAATTGTACCTTCTCTCGAATTGGAAAGTAGTTCATCATAGAAATCAGTTCCAGTGATTCCTACACCAATTAGTGAGGAAGCTAATGATGATGATCATGAAACTTCAGATCAAGTTACTACAGAACCTCATAGGTCTTCGAGAGTATGGTCCGCACCAGAATGGTACGGTTATCCTATTCTGGAAGTCATGTTACTAGACCATGATGAACCTACGAACTATGAGGAAGTGATGATGAGCCCAGATTCCACGAAATGGCTTGAGGCCATGAAATCTGAGATGGGATCCATGTATGAGAACAAAGTGTGGACTTTGGTAGACTTGCCCGATGATTGTCAAGCCATAGAATATAAATGGATCTTCAAGAGGAAGACGGACGCTAATAGTAGTGTTACTATATACAAAGCTCGACTTCTCGCAAAAGGTTTTTGATAAGTTCAAGGTGTTGACTACAATGAGATTTTCTCAACTGTAGCGATGCTTAAATCCGTCTAAATCATGTTAGCAATTGCCATATTTTATGAAATGTGGCAAATGGATATAAAAACTGCATTCCTTAAATGGACATTTCTTAAAGAATAGTTGTATATGATGCAACTAGAAGATTTTGTCGATCCAAAGGGTGCTAACAAAGTGTGCAAGCTCCAGCGATCCATTTATGGACTGGTGCAAGCCTCTCAGAGTTGAAATAAACGCTTTGATAGTGTGATCAAAGCATATGGTTTTATACAGACTTTTGGAGAAGCCTGTATTTACAAGAAAGTGAGTGGGAGCTTTGTAACATTTCTAATATAATATGTGGATGACATATTGTTGCTTGGAAATGATATAGAATTTCTGGATAGCATAAAGGGATACTTGAATAAGAGTTTTTCATTGAAAGACCTCGGTGAAGCTGCTTACATATTCGACATCAAGATCTATAGAGATAGATCAAGATGCTTGATAAGATTTTTCAATGAGTAAATACCTTGACAAGTTATTGAAAGAGTTCAAAATGGATCAGTCAAAGAAGGAGTTCTTGTCTGTATTACAAGGTGTAAAGTTGAGTAAGACTCAAGGCCTGACCACGGCAGAAGATAGAAAGAGAATGAAAGTCATTCCCTATGCCACAGTCATAGGTTCTATAAAGTATGTTGTGCTGTGTAACGGACCTATTGTGTACCTTGCCATGAGTTTGGCAAGGGGGTACAATAGTGATCTAAGAGTAGATCACTAGACAGCGGTCAAAATTGTCCTTAGTGAGGACTAAGGAAATGTTTCTCGCTGATGGGGGTGATAAAGAGCTCGTCGTAAAGAGTTACGTCGATGCACACTTTTACACCGATCCAGATGACTCTAAGTTTCAATCTGGATACATAGTGGGAAAAATTAGCTAGAGTAGCTCCATGCAGAGCATTGTAGACACAGAATATTTGCAAAATACATATGACTCTGATTGTGACAGACCCGTTGACTAAACTTCTCTCACGAGCAAAACATGATCACACCTTAGTACTCTTTGGGTGTTAATCACATAGCGATGTGAACTAGATTATTGACTCTAGTAAACCCTTTCGGTGTTGGTCACATGGCGATGTGAACTATGGGTGTTAATCACATACAGATGTGAACTATTGGTGTTAAATCACATGGCGATGTGAACTAGATTATTTACTCTAGTGCAAGTGGGAGACTGAAGGAAATATGCCCTAGAGGCAATAATAAAGTTATTATTTATTTCTTTATTTCATGATAAATGTTTATTATTCATGCTAGAATTGTATTAACCAGAAACTTAGTACATGTGTGAATACACAGACAAAACATAGTGTCCCCAGTATGCCTCTACTTGACTAGCTCGTTACTCAAAGATGGTTATGTTTCCTAACCATAGACATGTGTTGTCATTTGATGAACAAGATCACATCATTAGGAGAATGATGTGATGGACAAGACCCATCCGTTAGCTTAGCATCATGATCGTTACAGTTTCATTGCTACTGCTTTCTTCATGACTTACACATGTTCCTCAGACTATGAGATTATGCAACTCCCGAATACTAGAAGAACACTTTGTGTGCTACCAAACATCACAACATAAATATGTGATTATAAAGGTGCTCTACAGGTGTCTCCGAAGGTGTTTGTTGGGTTGGCATAGATCGAGATTAGGATTTGTCACTCTGTGTTTCGAAGAGGTATCTCTGGGCCCTCTCAGTAATACTCATCACTATAAGCCTTGCAAGCATTGTGACTAATGAGTTAGTTACGGGATGAAGTAATACGAAATGAGTAAAGAGGCTTGCCAGTAACGAGATTGAACTAGGTATGATGATACCGACGATCCAATCTCGGGCAAGTAACATACCGGTGACAAAGGGAACAGCATATGTTTTTATATGGTTTGACCGATACAGATCTTTGAAGAATATGTGGGAACCAATATGAGAATCCAGGTTATGCTATTGGTTATTGATCGGAGATGTGTCTCGAGCATGTCTACATAGTTCTCGAACCCATAGGGTCCACGGGCTTAACGTTCGATGACAATTTGTATTATGAGTTATGTGTTTTGATGACCGAAGTTTGTTTGGAGTTCCGGATGAGATCATGGACGTGACGAGGAGTATCGAAATGGTCGAGACATAAAGATCGATATATTGGAAGGCTATATTCGGACTTCGGAAAGGTTCCGAGTGATGCGGGTATTTTTCGGAGTATCGGGAAGTTACGAGAATTCACCGGGAGAAGTAATGGGCCTTATTGGGCCATATGGAAAATAGAGGAGGCAGGTCAAGGGGAGGTGCCCCCCCCATGGGTCCGAATTAGACTAGGGGAAGGGGCGGCGCCCCCTTACCCTTTCCTACTCCCTCTCTCTTTCCTTCTCTCCTACTCCTAAAAGGGAAAGGATTCCTACTAGGACTTGGAAGTCCTAGTAGGACTCCATACACTTGGCGCACCCCTAGAGGGCCGTCCTCTCTCCCTCCCTCCTTTATATACGGGGGCAGGGGCACCCCAAAGACACAAGTTTCTCTCCCAACCGTGTGCGGTGCCCCCCTCCACAGTTACACACCTCGATCATACCATCGTAGTGCTTAAGCAAAGCCCTACGTCGGTAGCATCATCATCACCATCGCCACGCCGTCATGCTGTCGGAACTCACCCTCGTCCTCAACTAGATGAAGAGCATGAGGGATGTCATCGAGCTGAACGTGTGCTGAACACGGAGGTGCCATACGTTTGGTACTTGATCGGTTGGATCGCGAAGAAGTTCGACTACATCAACCACATTATTGAAACGCTTCCGCTTTTGGTCTACGAGGGTACGTGAACACACTCTCCCCTCTCATTGCTATGCATCACCTACATAGATCTTGCATGATCGTAGGAATTTTTTTGAAATTACCGCGTTCCCCAACACCACTAGCGTTGGTTTGGTTTTGGCGGCTCGATCGGTTAGACCCAAAAACTCATCATGCTGGATTATAAGAATTAAGTTTATAGGCTAAAACTAATTGTAAAATGAAGCCGGTCACTTTTTTAGGTGTGATGCCAAGCACATTCAGAAGCCCTGGGATAAAGTGGTGTTGCCACATGTGTTCGGCTCGGCTAGGCATTCTTATCGGAAAAAATGTTGGGACGGAACTTGTTATCATAAAAAAACATGTCTTATCAAAAAAACTTGTGGTATTTGGGATTCGAACGGGAGACATGGGCAGCACAATCCTAAAACACACAAATGCAATTGAAAAAGTTGTGATATTTAATACAACTTGCCGCTAATAATTGTTAGATGTTGACCACGTTAACTATGATTTGCATCGGCTTCAACTTGATGGGTACCAGATAATAGTCCATTGGGTGCAAGAAGAAAAGGGTGGGAGAAAAAAATACTAGTCATTATTTTTCCTAAGAATAATACCAATTGATTGTAAAGATACTCTTGTAGTAAAATAATATCCTCCTGTTAAAATCATTCTTTTTAAATCAAAAATTTAAATGCATGAGCATTTAGCTTTATTTATTTATTTATTTAGGGGAGCATGTGCATGTAGCTGTGCTGAATTCATGTGAGTGCCACTAATTATGGGCTCTTCTATTGGGCTTAAATCACTGGGTTGCATGTCCTCGACAAGTGAAAGATGTGTTGCCTAGAAAAAATTGTATGCCCCCCTCAAAAAAATGAAAAAAGAGTATGTGCTACGTACGAGGCACTAAAGGATCGGAGCGTGCAACGACTTCCAAAACATTATGTTTATCATTCTAAAACCACTATTGATTCAACCAACAGCAAAATATATTACTGATTATACATTGAAAATACCAGCAACATCCATTGTTTTAGTAAAAAGGGGTTTGCCACCAATTTCCCATTAAGAGAAACCACTATAGGTTCACAGCAAACTAGAGCCCTACATAATCGTAAAGGAGATTTGGGATTGAAGATACCACCAGGGGTGAGGGTGCAACAGAAGCACTAAGCAGGCGAGAAGAGTAAAGACACATATCTCTGTTCCAACCAAACATCAGCCAACATGACAGTAGGGCAACCAAAAATATCAAGTGTATGCATAAAACTAAATAAAGATCCTACTACACCCACTATATGCATCTAACTAACTAGCTCAGTTAGACGTTACTATAAGCCCGGCCCGCGCGCAGTTAGGAGGATTGGCCGTATTAAGCTGTCGAGACTGACTGAAGGCTTGAACCAGATGGGTGCCTGATGGGGGAAATTCCAGCCAGCAGGTCGAAGTCTGATACTTGTGACACACTCTCATATTTTGGGCTGCAAAGCGTGGCAACACATATCAGGTATGGTGCAGGGAGAGACGCATGATACACCGTGTACACACAGTTTTTCCTGATGAATGGAGCCGAGTTGCCATTAGGATCCTTGCCATCGGTGATCTCCTAGTTAATCAGATAATTCAGTTCAAGAAAAAGAGGCGTGTGTCGAGGCTGCTTACCAGCCTCAAGTCAAAAATTCCTAAAGGCCCAAAGAAGCTGGGGTCCTGCTCAAATACCATGCAGTGACTCTGATTGTATTGCGCGAAACAACATGTCTGGTACGTGCTAACAATCATCAATCATTCAACGTCATCTGATCGAGCCAGGAACCACCTGCAACTGCCATGCCGCTTTTCTTTGAAAGGTTTTGGGATTAGGAAGGGTAGGACACCAGGTGGCCTACAACATCATATCAAGTTGGAGTCAAATAAAAAAGCGCTGGTACCGTAAATGTAAGAACAACATGTCCAGAGCATGAATATTTTTAATAAATATTGAGAGTAATATGAGCATGGGAAGGATGATTTGATTTCACCCAAATTCTATTACATCTGATCACCAATGTGGGACATTTTGGGAGTTCAATTTAAACTGTCAAAACATCCTACATTGCTGAACAAGCGGTGTATTTGACAACAATGTCATGATTCTAACTCTCCTCAAATTATACTCTAACAATAGGAAGCAAGCCGTAATGATATCATAGGAAGGTAACATACTGCCGTAACATCCATTTGTAGCAATGACTGGAGTGGGCTAGCAATATGTCCAGCCATAGAAGGAGTAAACAGTGTAAATGAAGCCATTATGTTCAATGGCATCAGAGAACCATGGAGGATGTGTGATCCTGCGATTGGATGTGGAGATTTATCCACTTACCGCAGTGACATGTCAGATAGGAGAGACCACGGTCGAAGAATGCAATTAACCTAACGTCTTTATAATTCACAGATTTTATGGGCACTTGGCATATTACAACCTTGAGAAAATCAAACTTGGTAGCATGCTGGCTACTGTAAGATTCTAAGTATTCTGGGTTGCGGTGCCAAAGCACAGTGTTAATCGAAGGAAGGGGGATCAATCGCCGGGTGTAGACCTCCACGAGCATCCACCTGTTGCGTCCATCGACGAGCACCATCCAAGATGTGTCCATGCAAAATCCATATGCTGCGTGACACTCCAATTCTGAAGATCAGGCAACACTAGCGAGCAGGGAGCTGACTTAAAAAGCTCTAGCCCGAGGGCTTTGAGTAAACGATACAGCCCCAACGAGCATGCGGTGATCGGCATGGTACTAAGATTGTCCATACGCGAAACGATGAGTTTCATTACCTTTATGGGGAGCGAATTCCAGACACTCTTTCCGGTGCCATTGTTAGTGCTTGGGTTTCGGAAGAGGGGTGAGGGAGTCCCGGATTAGGGGGTGTCCGAATAGCCGAACTATCACCTTTGGCCGGACTCCTGGACTATGAAGATACAAGATTGAAGACTTCGTCCCGTGTCCGGATGGGACTTTCCTTGGCGTGGAAGGCAAGCTTGGCGATACAGATATATAGATCTCCTACCATTGTAACCGACTCTGTGTAACCCTAACCCTTTCCGGTGTCTATATAAACCGGAGGGCTTTAGTCCGTAGGACAAACAACAATCATACCATAGGCTAGCTTCTAGGGTTTAGCCTCTCTGATCTCGTGGTAGATCTACTCTTGTACTACCCATATCATCAATATTAATCAAGCAGGAGTAGGGTTTTACCTCCATCAAGAGGGCCCTAACCTGGGTAAAAACATCGTGTCCCTTGTCTCCTGTTACCATCCGCCTAGACACATAGTTCGGGACCTCCTACCCAAGATCCGCTGGTTTTGACACCGACATTGGTGCTTTCATTGAGAGTTCCTCTGTGCCGTCGCCATCAGGAAGGATGCCTCATCCCGTCTTTAAAGACGGCACTGTCGCTAAAGGAGCTTTGGCCATCGGCCAAACTCTCCGGCTAGGCGGTTTTCTTATGACCGCCTGTTCGGCCGCCGCTCCGACGATGACTTCTTGGGTCATCGAAAGCAACCTTCATGTTAACTCGGAACCCGCCGAGCAGTTAGATATGATGGAGCTCTCCTCCTTAAACGAGCTCTTGGATCGCATCGCCACCCTGGGAGTCGCTACAGACTACGATCAGATTGGGCCTAAACCCGATCTGAGAGAGATCAACTCTCCCCAGGTTACCCACCACGTTGCTGTGGTTGAGGAACAATACGGCGACCCTTCTTCTATCTTAAGGACTAGCTATGTCCGGACTCCCGATCCCTCCATGTCGGATTCCCGCGGAGGGGAGGACGTTACTCAAGCCCTGAACCTAAAGTCAGGCAGCGGGCTAGATTCATTGGACAACATCCGAGAACCCAAGCTTCTAAGTTCGGAAACTACTTGGCCCCTGAGTCTTAAATTGGACGGGGTTCTGAATTTAATTCCACCCGCCCACCCAAACATAAGCGATCTACCCCAAATCCGGCAAGAGCCCGCAGAAACAGTACACCATTACTGGGCCAGATTCCTCCTGGTTATAAACAGGATAAAGGACTGCCACGAGGAGGACGCGATTTCATTCTTCTGCAATAATTGCACAGACAAGGGAATCCTCAACGCCGTAAGCCGTCGTGAAATTACACGTTTCGCTGACTTGGCGTCCATAGTACGAAAGTACTGTGCGATGGAAAGCACCTGGAAAACCGAAATCAAATTTTGGGACAATCCGGCGCTGAATACAACCCCAGTCCGAAATAAAAGTGTGCATTATCTCCAGGCACCTGGGTTAAACACAAAAAAGCAAAAAACCTCTATAGGGCATGGAACCGTACTGGAAGGATGACTCAATGGACCCTGCAAAATTCATAGTACAGAGGGCGCCACTCCAACTCATAGCCTTAGAGCATGTTGGATACTACGGTAGGTGGCCAAAAGTGGTGAAGAGCTTCAAACTCCAGAGCACCAGCCCAAGGATACCAGTACGGTATTAACAGTCTTCGAGACTTTCGCATCAAATAATATGCGGAAACTAACACTCTGCAGCCTTGCCGAAGTCTACCAAGTACCAACAATAAACCCATGGAGTGACACGGCTATTACCTTTAGAGGAATAATCCCCAGTGGGAAGCATGTTGTACAGGAAAAATCACACTGGATGTGGTGTTCGGCACACTGGATAATTACAAGTCCGAGGAGGTCACGTTCCAAGTGGCCCTGTTCAGCATCGGATATCACGCTCTATTAGGGCGAGAGGCATTCACAATTTTTCGAGCTATACCCCATTACGGGTACATGAAGCTCAAAATGCCCGGGCCCAACGGAGTCATCACTCTTGCTAGTGACCCGGACATAGCACTCCGTGCCAAAAATAAGACAACCGCACTGGCCCTTGAGGCACTATCCGAAACCCTAGCGGCCGAGGAACTCACTACGCTGCACTCCACGATGAATAGGGACGATGTGATACTCGATAAGAGATCCAAGTCTACCTCCTTTAAACCAGCAGACGAAATAGTCAAATTCCAGGTCCATCTAACGGACCCTACAAAAACAGCCTCCATTGGGGCACAATTAAACCCTGATGTAGACGCCGCACTACGAGAATTCCTACGCGAAAATTGGGACATTTTTGCCTGGTACCCTTCAGACATGCCAGGAATCCCACGTCGGCTGGTCGAGCACAGCCTAAACATCCTAAAAGGATTCAAGCCAGTTAAACAAGCTCTTCGGCGTTTCTCCGAACCCAAGAGACAGGCCATGGGAGAGGAGCTAGCCAAACTATTGGAGGCCGGATTCATCAGAGATATAAAACATCCGGACTGGCTAGCAAACCTGGTGATGGTACCAAAGAAGGAAAAATCCTGGCACTTATGCGTCGATTTCAAGGACCTTAACAGGGCTTGCCCAAAGGATCCCTTCCCCCTCCCCCGCATCGATCAAATTATTGATGCTACCGCAGGACATGATTCATTGTGCTTCCTCGACGCATACTCCGGCTAGCACTAAATTAAGATGGCAGAGCCCGACCAAGCCGCAACGACATTCATCACCACATACGGCCCATTTTGCTTCAACACAATGCCCTTCGGGCTCAAAAACGCTGGCGCAACATATCAGCGCATGATTCATACATGTGTGGCAAACCAGATCGGCAAAACAGTGGAGGCATACGTAGACGATGTGGTCATTAAAACCAAGCATGTCGAAACTCTGGTAGACGACTTGAGGCTCACATTCGATAATCTCCGAACATATGAGATCAAGCTCAACCTGGAAAAATGCATTTTCGGCATACCAGCTGGAAAGCTCTTGGGCTTCATTGTATCCGGCAGAGGAATTGAAGCAAACCCAGCCAAGATCCGAGCTCTGTCACAATTGGATATCCCAAAGGACCTCAAACAAAGACAAAAATTGACTGGATGCATGGCGGCTCTAAGCCGCTTTATCTCCCGTTTGGGAGAAAAGGCATTACCCCTTTATCGCCTCCTCCGACGCACCGAACACTTCGAGTGGACGGATGTCGCCACGGCCGGACTCGAAGAAATAAAAGCCATATTGGCAACAAACCCGGTCCTGGCCGCGCCCAATATGGGTGAACCAATGCTATTATATATCACGGCAACTCATCAAGTTGTGAGCGCGGTGCTTGTTGTCGAACGAGAAATGGACGGACATAAGTTCCCCCTTCAAAAACCAGTTTACTACGTGTCCACTGTCCTAACTCCATGCAAGTCACGGTACCCGCATTATCAAAAGATAGCGTACGCGGTGTTCATGGCATCACGGAAGCTGCGACACTACTTTCAAGAGTGTTCTATAATAGTAGCCTCTGAAGTACCTCTTAATGACATTATAAACAACCGCGACGCGATGGGCCGGATTGCCAAATGGACCAATGAGCTCCTCTCGTTCGACATAACCTATAAGCCACAGTGAGCTATTAAGTCGCAAGTTTTGGCCGACTTCGTCGCCGAATGGACTGAAGCCGAACTCCCTAAAGAGTACGACACATATTCCAACTGGATCATGCACTTTGACGGTTCCAAAATGTTGGCTAGTCTGGGGGCTGGCGTCGTTCTGACGTCCCCAACCGGAGATATGGTTCAATACGTACTCCAGATAATGTATACGGACTCAAACAACGCAGCCGAATACGAGGCCCTTCTACATGGCCTCCGGATGGCAGTCTCCATGGGCATTCAACGCCTAGAGGTGCGCAGGGATTCGAACCTCGCGATATCCCAAATAAATGGAGACTTCAATGCCAAGGATCTGAAAATGGCAGCTTATCGCAACGCCGTCCTAAAAATGTCAGCTCGGTTTGAGGGGCTCGAATTTCACCATATAGCCCGGGATAACAACCAGGCAGCAGACGTATTGGCACGCATTGGCGCAAAGCACGATGTCGTCCCTCCCAACATCTTCCTAGAGAGGCTATTCAAGCCATCCGTACTATGGGAGGGGGAATCCGGAAATAACAACCCGGACCCAACCGCACTACCCGACACCGAACATTCTGACACAATCGGTGGTTCTGCCAATGAAGTAACATCCTCAGCCCATGTAATAATGGCAATCATTGCCCCGTGGACGGAACCATTCCTAGCCTACCTAACCAGGTAGGAACTTCTCGAGGACCAAAACGAGGCCCGCTGCATAGTGCGGCGATCTAAAGCCTATAAGGTCCATGAGGGACAGCTTTACAAGAAAAGCACAACCAGAGTCCTTCAAAGGTGTATCTCCAAAGAGGAAGGGCGGAATCTTCTGGCTGAACATGCCGGACTCAGCGGGCACCATGCCGCAGCCCGGTCCCTTGTAGTCAAGGCCTTCTGTACAGGATTTTATTGGCCGATGGCCCAGGCAGATGCTCAGGACTTAGTCCAACGATGTGTCGGTTGCCAGCTCTTTGCTAATCAAAGCCACATGCCACCCACCACCCGCAAAACTATACCCATAACCTAGCCCTTTGCGGTCTGGGGGCTTGACATGGTTGGACCCCTTAAAGGAGGCACCCACAAGCAAAAATACCTACTGGTCGTGGTGGATAAATTCACCAAATGGATAGAGGCCAAACCTGTTAAGACGGCCGAATCCGGACCGGTGATAGACTTCATATCAGGGGTCGTACACTATTACGGTGTCCCCCATAGCATCATCACTGATAACGGCACGAACTTTACGGCCGACGAGGTCAAACTCTGGTGCAAAAACATGGGCATCAAGCTCGACTATGCTTCAGTCTATCACCCTCAAACTAACGGTCAAGTCGAGCGAGCAAATGGTCTAATCATGAGCGGCATCAAACCCAAACTAGTGTGGTCCCTCAAGGAATCTAAAACGCACTGGGTAGAGGAGCTCGACTCCGTACTCTGGGGGCTGCGGACCACTCCGAATCGCACCACCGGATTTACACCATTCTTTATGGTATACTGCACAGAGGCAGTTCTGCCCTGTGATATAATTCATGACCCACCTCGCGTGTGTATGTACGAATAAAGAGAAGCCGAGCTTGATCGGCAGGACAGTTTGGACGCCTTGGAGGAGGAGCGTGACGTGGCAAAAGCCCGTTCCGCATTCTATCAATAGCAGGCTCGAAGATATCAAAGCAGAGAAGTACGGGCCAAAACTTACAATATTGGCGAGTTAGTTCTATGCCTGCCGGACAAGAAAAAGGACAAACTCAAGCCCAAATGGGAAGGTCCCTTCGTCATCGACCAAGTCTTGACCAGCGGAGCGTACCGTCTGCGAAATGCATTGGATAACCGACTCGAGCCGAACCCATGGAACGCAGCCCGTCTCCGAAGATTCTACGCCTAGCACCAGATTCTGAGTTCGTCTCCTTCCTCCGTCTATATTCTATACAGTAGTTGTCTTATATTTCTCCCCTTCTCCCCCCTTTTTTTCTTACAGCCTTTGAAGGCTCGTTCGCGCTTTGTTCGCACACACTTGACGCGCTATCTGCGCTCATTATACCTGGGGGCTTCTTTAACAGAAGCTTATTTATACGGGCTTCATGCCCAACACATGTGTCACACTTCCGCATGTACCTTTTATTCACCATTATATGCATCGATATGACTTAAGTTTTGGCCAAGATGGGTTGCTTGGCTCCTATGCTTACCCCTACGTTCCCGATTGTTCGGCTAGGTGGTAAAGGGAGCACCTCTGCGATTGTTACTGTCGGGTCAGCCGGATGTGTACCTCAGACTGGGTGAAGCCGAAAGCTAGCGTTCTTAAGGGAATATTCGGTCGGTGAACTAAAAGACGATTTCTTACCTATTTATTTATCTGCCCCCAGATGTTTTCTGCTTTTTTCGCAGTTCGGACATGCACTTTAGGGCATGCCTCCCAGGGAAAGGAACCCCTAACGGAACTATTCTCCCTGGAAGATGTTTCTTACTAACCATGTAATATAACATAACTAGTTGGGCACTTGTCTGATAAAGCACTAATGACCCCTAAGCCTGGTCTCCATGCATGCCCCGGTTCTTATATAACCGCGAGGGCTTTCAGATACACTCCGGACTATTGGGTCCCGAGGTTGAAGCGAAAAGGTCCGCTATGACAAACGATCTACAATCCGGCTAGAAGGCATTTTACTTGTCATCTTAAATTACATAGTCAATTCGACTGATTGTATTCCTCTTCAATGCCATCTAATAGGCTGTCTAGTTTATAGTCCTGCTGGGAATACTTTGCGGCCAACTCTACTTGGCCGTACACTAAGCTCACGGGGATCTCCTTCCCATCGGGCCCCACAGGTCTGACCTCGGCCATGTGGTTTGGGTCAGCCTTCGTGTACCGCGTCTTCACCATGGCCCAGGCCTCCCTGGCACCTTGACGGCAGGCCGATATCTTCCATAATCGGAAGTGCCACCGCGCTCCCTGAAGCCTCTCTGCAAGCTCTCCAAGGCCTTCGGGCAGGGAGACAGATGGCCACAAGGCCCGGGCGATGCCTTTCATCATCTGCCGAACTCGTTCGTGCAGTTGCAAGAGCTCGGGAAGAAGGTCACCCGTAGAACCGGGCATTTCCTCTGCAGGACGGCCTGTGAGCATACCTACAGACGTACCTATGTTAGTCGACTTCCTCGCCGAACTCTTTTTCAAAGTTTGTTCAAGCACTTACTAAAAATGCCGCGTCGAAGCCGCCGATTCTCCTTAACGGAGTCAGACAGCTGGGCACAAACATGCTTTAGTTCCTCACCCAGCTCGGTGTTGGCATCTTGGAGATTATTTTTCTCTTTCCTCACCCTTGTAAGCACATTCTCGCCGGCCTTTAACCGACGCATGAGCTGTTGCTTGTCCGGATCTATCTCGGCGCCATCTGCAATATTATTGTCAGACTTATACACACACCGCACTTCACAAATTACTTATCTTTTGAAGCATATATTACCAGAGGGGGTCTCTTTGGCTTCCCCCGCTGCGGCTAGTGCGGCCTCAAGTTGGGCTTTGCACTCCTCCAGCTCCTGGGATAGTTGGGTATTCTTTTCTGTAAGATCCTGCACAATAAATGATCCTTAAATCAGTTATTCTAACTATTTCAAGTCTCGGGGGCTACTGGCATATATAACTGTCAAAGTTTCTCACCCGTATGTCTTTTACATACTGCTCTGTGGCTCTGGCTAGACCATTTTGAGCGGCACGGAGGTGCGCATCTCCCGAATTGAAGGCATCCAATGCCTCTGGGGAGAAACATGCGTCACGAAGAACTATCCGGCGACGCATGTGATTCATGGCACTCTCCACCTCGGAATTGGTGGCAGATAACCTGTCGGCATCCTCTGTCAGAGGAGCATCCGACGCATGCCTCGTGTTCGCCTCCGCTTCTGGACCTGGCTTTGGAGCCTGGCGAGCGGAGGATTGATTGGCAACCTCTCCGGATACAGTCCGGCGAGCGCTCTTCTTCCTGAAAAAGCACGAGCATTAGTATGCCTCCTAGGAATAAAACCTAGGATTAAGATGACATGCCATACCGTTGCACTGGCGTTTCAATCTGGACTGCACTTCTTTTCAGCCTGTTGGGCCTTGCTGTCCCTTGTTGACTAGCCGTCGCAGGCTCGACCTTCCGCCTCAAGGACTTCCCCTGCGAAACACCATTGGTATACGGTGATGAAAAACAAGCACGGATGGGTCATTTTCAAAGTATTGGGACTTCGGTCTCAGTTACCTGCGAGGCTGGAAGTATTCCGGGGTAATCGGCCGTAATGGCGACCAAGGCATTATCGATACTTAGTTGGTGAAATACCCCATCGATCAGCTCCACCGATATGTCTAGATCCTCTTGGGAGGTCGGATCGAGGAACCGTTTCGGATCCTCAGATTGTGGAGGCGGGCTGTTTATATCCTTTACGGCCCGGCGTAGTTCCTGCGTCGAAATCACAAAATGAGATACTTGACTATGGGAGTATGGAACGGATAGGCAAAAAGAAATGTTCGCTTACCCAGCTTGGAGGATTGTACATAGAAAATCCGTCCTGTGGATTGACGCGGAGAAATTCCTCCTCTTCTCCCTTGTACGATGCCGACAAGATCTTCATCAGATCGGCGACTGATCCCGGCCCTTTACGGCCGCAGCGGGTGGCATTATCCTCCCCATTGAAATCCCACATGGGGTGGCATCTATACTGGAGCGGCTGCACTCCCCGCATAATGCATGTGGCCATGACCCCGATCATGGTCAGTCTGGAATGATCTAACAACCTAATTCGGCTCATCAGGTAAAGGACGTCCCTGTCATTTTCCTTCTGAGGGCTCCGTGGACGCCAGCTTAGGCGTTTCTTCAAAGGGGCGTTATTGAACTTAGGGAGGCCGATCCGAACAGGGTCTGGCAGGGGGACATCTTCTATATAAAACCATTCCGAAGGCCAGTCTTCGGACGCCTTCTTCGGGGTTCCGGATAGATATTCGGTTCCGGCGATGCGCCATAGTTCGGCTCCGCCCACTTGATATATTGACCCCTCTTGAGAACGGGGCACAAGGCAGAACAGCTTCTTCCACAATGCAAAATGAGCCTCGATGCCCAAAAACAGCTCGCAAAGGGCCACGAAGCCCGCAATATGCAAGATGGAGGCAGGCGTAAGGTTGTGCAACTGGAGGCCGTAGAACTCCAGGAGCCCCTGGAGAAACGGATGAATTGGAAATACGAGCCCTCTTATCAAATAAGGGACAAGGCATACCCGCTCTCCTTTGGAGGGACTGGGGACGCTCTCCGCTTGCTTTCCACCCTTATAGGTGGTGAGTCCGGCTCGAACCGGAACCATGAAGGTTGGGGGAAGAAATCCCTTGATTTGGAGCGTCACTAGCTTGCTGTGTGGGACGGAGCATCTCTCCCAATCTCCCGGCTGAGGGCTGGGAAGGCGAGAGGAGGAGCCGCGTCGACTGTCCATGATGGAATGGATTTCTGTCAGATGCGCTCCGATGAATGCTCGCGAAGGGAGGATGGTGTGATTCGGATCTAGATCCTCGTCTCCTTTATAGGCAGCTCATTTGCGCAGCTAGGGGGGTAAATGTAAAAATACCCTGGCTTTTCGCATTCGTTTGACACGTGGAAGATGGCCATTATTGGGCGTGGAAGCCGAGGAGCGCAATATTTACAAGAAGCTGGACGCTATTCAACAGGTACACAGGATTTGGAGAAGAACCCGCCTTGCAATGCCAAAGACAATCTACGCACCGGACTCATCGCCATTGAAGCCTGGTTCGGGGGCTACTGAGGGAGTCCCGGATTAGGGGGTGTCCGGATAGCCGAACTATCACCTTTCGCCGGACTCCTGGACTATGAAGATACAAGATTGAAGACTTTGTCCCGTGTTCGGATGGGACTTTCCTTGGCGTGGAAGGCAAGCTTGGCGATATGGATATATAGATCTCCTACCATTGTAACCGACTCTGTGTAACCCTAACCCTTTCCGGTGTCTATATAGACTGGAGGGTTTTAGTCCGTAGGACGAACAACAATCATACCATAGGCTAGCTTCTAGGGTTTAGCCTCTTGTACTACCCATATCATCAATATTAATCAAGCAGGAGTAGGGTTTTACCTCCATCGAGAGGGCCCGAACCTGGGTAAAAACATCGTGTCCCTTGTCTCCTGTTACCATCCGCCTAGACGCACAGTTCGGGACCCCCTACCCGAGATCCGCCGGTTTTGACACCGACAAAGGGGGAGGCGCCTAGCAGGGATGGAAGATTGGACAATTATGTGCCGGTGGAGATGCAGAAGCGAATATGTGATGAGGGGAGTGAATAGTCATCATGATGACAATGTAACAACAGCACACCACTTGACTTACAAGACACGTCCCAGCAGCGTATGGTCATATCGATGCCAGTCAACTTGACTGATTACAGTACAATATAAAAACTACAGTACCTACTATAGTGGACTAGGACTCTGCTCTACCCAACACCGGAGTAGTATAGTAAATACAACCATCAATGATCGAGCATGGAAAGACTACGACCAGATGTAAAAAAATCAGATTGCGTCATTTGCTGGCAGACATGGTAGTTGCATACGCCCGCGTGCAGTTTCATATGTGAGGGTGGAAACTATGACTGTCGGATGGAAATCTAGCGGTTATGTAGGCGTTCACCAGGATTGGGCTCGTGGCGGACGTTTGCCAGATATCATTACTAAAAAAAGGTTAAATCACCAGGGGCTAGAACTTGCACCGGCCGACCACTAACATTAATACTAATAGTTGTAAAATGGTACTACGTACTCCATGTTTCTGGTCAACGAACATGTCAACGTGGTGTTTGGAATTATAAATGACCAAAAAACTAGTATATTTGAGTGTTGGACCCAAATCTTTGCACCCATTTCACTTCCTGCTTACATTATTTTTTTATTGTATAATAAATGGGCTACTTGTATTATCAAATCACTGGGCTATAGTGCTTTGTACCCCTCGATAGTAACATCTGTACTAGTAAGTACATGATCTACTGCTTCGTGTGCTACTCATGCACTCCATGTGGCGGGCGCGACCTCCCCTACAACTACTCTTGTTTCATGGATGGCCTAGTCGACGCCTGCAAGGTGCCCTGCGTCTACAAGAGACTCCGCTGCGAGAGGTACGTCGCCTACCACTCGGTGGTGGATGATTGCTTGTATCTGCGTTGGCATTTCCCCGAAGAGGAAAGGATGATGCATCACAACGATGGTAATTATTTCCCTCAGTTATGAACCAAGGTTATCAATCTAGTAGGAGAACTAAGCAACACTATGTAAACGGTACCTGCACACAAAGAACAAATACTTGCAACCCAACGCGTAAGAGGGGTTGCCAATCCCTCCTCAGTATTGAGATAGGTTATACTATATGAGATTGGACAAATAGATCTGACAAAAAACACAGAATAAAATAAATAAATAAAAAGTGCAGCAAGGTATTTTTGGGTTTTTGAATAATAGATCTTAAAACAATATGATAGGAAATCACTACTGCAGGATGCTGCTAACGCGACACTACGATCAGAGACCCTTCGAGAAACTGTGTGCGATGCAATAATCGCAAACAGTGGTGTCAGAGAACCGTCTAAAATGTGCAAAACGTTTGTGATGACGGATGCATCAAAAACAGTTCAAATTTTAGTTGCGTGTGCAATGCAGGGCATACGGTTCATTTCAATTAACTATTTGCGATGAGGAGGAACAAAAGAAATGGGATCCAGATGAAGGCGTGTGCGATACACAACATAGGGTTCACTCGGATGAACTATTTGTGATTCGGCAACACAACAGAAATGGTCAGCCAGATCAAAGTGTGTGTGTGATATACAGCATGCGGTTCACTTGGATGAACTGTTTGTGTTGAGACAAGAGAATAGAAACGGTTCAATATAACAAGATGTGTGTGATACGCGACAAACAGGTCTGTAATCAGAAATATGCGGGAAGACCGATAACAACACAGACGATTCCTATTAACAAGCCGTTTGTTGTGAGCAAACGATTGCTGGTATACAATTGTCAGTGATTGATGAAATCATCACCGACGGGTTCCCTTGTTTAGTCCGTGTGCGATGTGATTTTCTCTGTCTACAGAGCATCAAGAAATATACTTAAAAAGACAACATTGCATAACCAAATTAAGCATACAATTACACAAGTGACTACACAGATAACATTTTCACACACCAAAGTAAGCAATTATATGCATACTAAACTAGGAGAAACGAGGATATAATCATCTACTTCCTGTTGCGATGATGCTTGCCAGTGATGTATTTCCGGCTGGATCCCTGGCCGTTTTGGGTAAGGAGGCACTTCCTCGTGTCAACAATCCGCCTGTACATGTCATAGCATGTGTAAGCCTCCTTGGCCGCATACACGACGTGATCTTTGTCGAGTTTCTCCATCCAGGCCGAGTGCCAGGCACGCTTGTCGTTGTTGCAGGAATCCTTCATGTCTCTGTAGTAGGGTTCGATGATGGCCTTGGCGAGGTGAACCAGTGAGTCCTTCTCATGATCCTTGCCGCCCCAGATCTTGTATTGGCCCTGGATGTCGACAAGATTCTGGCAGGTGATGCCCGAATTCTTGAGCACCTTGACATCGTTGGTGATGTCGCCCGTAGCAAACATGTAGTGGGGGTTGTTGATAAACCTGGTGAAACGCTCGCAAGGCCTTGTGGCTAGGCAATAGGCAGTAGTGGTAGACGAGGACGTGGTGGCCCACACACATCTGGGTAATAGCGACCTTGGGACGAGATCCGACATGAGCGCGGGTGTGCTCGATGTCGAACCCGACCACCTTGTACTTCTCATCGGCAAGCAACAGCTCCATGATGCGGATGGAGTGCTCCACCCAGACCGGGTGGTTAGTGTACACCACCGAGAGCTCCTCGAACCTTCAGTGCATGTCCACCATGGCATGGATGGTGAACTGCTGCTCATCATCGGCAGCCGCTCGGAGCGCCATTGGAGCCACGCAGGATACTCTCTAAGAATTTGTCATGGTGGGTGTGCTTCTTGCAATGATGGGGTGTGATCGAAAGGTTGAAGAGACACAAGGGTTAAATAGCCAATGTAACAAATGGGGGCAAGCCGACCTGTAATCGTCACGTCTTGTCATGACGTTCATAGCGGAGGATTCCAATGCATGCTTGACAACACCGCACCGTAGTGAGGATTCCAGTGCACGCTTGACAACACCACACCACAGTTTCATCATGCGTGGGCTCGAAGAGGCGCCAAATGTATCTTTGGTGAGCCTGTTCCCGCGCTACCGCGTAATTTACTGCGCAAGCTTCCCGCCCGGCTTGGTTTGCCATGTGTCAACTAGAAGAGGGACAATTCGTGGGTGTTTTTTTGGCAAAAAGCTTTGTAAAAACGAAGTGTGTGGAATGACTTCGGTCATAAGTTTACCTGTGGGTGATGAGGTCAAAGTTACACAGAAGGGTGATGATGGACACTCGAGTGCGATAATTAATTCTACGCTCTATAGGGCACACGGTGGAAGAAACCAACTGTGTGCAATAATGTCCAAGATCGTAGTCGAGTTAGTTATACAGATCGTGTGCTATGAGATCGACAAGGTAAATAGATTCGAGAATGGTTAATAAAATCAAACCTAAGACCATTGCATATTAAGTTCAAAATAGTACTACCAATATACGAGTCTCATACAATGCCATTTCAGTGATTGTACCACAAAGGCTAGAAATATTACAAGGTTCAAATTCTGGAGTCATATGGCTCAAATTCGAAGATTACAAGGTTCAAACTGATATTAGAAATGAAATTCAACTCATCAGTTACAAATACTCGCGCTAATCTGCTAAACATGGATACGAGAGAGGTTCAAACTAATATTACCACTTCTATGTCTGGTTTCAAAACCTCACAACTTTTGCAAAGGGGTCAGCCATTGAGAAGTCATGTATGGGGTTGACACGATGAGTTCCGATTACTCTGTCATCTGAAGTTCCAAAATGAAATTTAGCATTTTTGGAGCCTATTCCATTCTACCGCACGTGTCGGCACTGATCAACAAACCATTCATTTTTCCGAAATAAATGTAGGGCAAACCTCATTACCTTCAGCACCCTTGCTCTGACAACAAAGAACCTGGAGAATATAATATCCGGTAAGGTCCCTCGGTAGGAGTTCAAACTAATTTCTGAGAGATGCAAATCTAGGCATTCAACGTAATTGTTATATTATATCACATTATCCACCACTGGTCCTAATCTCATCTGCAAAAGAAGAAAACATGTTAGTGCCTAGATGCAGTTTTGAACACTACTACAAGCCTATTTGGTTTGCAGGATTTGTAAAATGCACTAACATGCCATCTTTGATCTGACATGGTTAACATGGGCATTAACATGCCATCTTGCATCTTCACACGATGTTGGAGTGGATGAAAAGTTCCCTAAGAAAACTAGTACAGATGAATCCAAAGGAGAAATGCATATGGATTGTAACCATATGGATCAAGCTTTGTCATTGTAAACTTGGAAAAGGAGACATGTATGTACTGAAATCCTCCAAAAGAATTCTTCAGAAATCGTAGTACATTGTCATTGTAAACTTGGAAAAAAGTGTCACAAATTGAACTCCCTTATGGTTAACATTCAACAGGAAAGGAACATCACCTCGATATATAGGTTCTCCAGGCACGGAAAGCATCTCAGGAAAGTGACAACTTGCCCCAGATTGGGGCCGATAGATTCTAGTGCCAAGACCTTCACTGTGCGCAGTTTCGCGGTCAGGCTTGTCGGAATCATTTTCTGAATGACAGATGAACAAACATCTTCAAAATTAGAAATAATGTTAATATGTAGAAGGAGAGGTAGAAGGCGGCTGTTGTAACTGAACGGGTGTGGATCCAATAACAAGGTCGGAGTATTTGTCAGACGAGTACCCCAGCACTGTCAATTTCGGTGCAGAAATGACATTTATTCTTGTTGGACCTACTTGATCAAGTACAAGTAATCTCTCAAGTGCAGGTGTGTCCTCAATGACCATACCGTGGTACACATCTTGTGATGTCTTCCTGCCGAACCAATAACGCACATAAATAGTTCGGAGAGTCATGGCGGTGATGTGGAATGTACTCAACCCATTGATCGCCTGAAGACGAAGGTACTTGAGAATAGTACATCCACGGAGCAGACGCCCATGTCATTGTTTGAGAGTCAGGCGACGACGAGCTCGAGGTGCTTCAGTCGTGGTAGAATAAGAGCGGGCACATCATTAAGGGGGGGTGCGGCAGTTCTGAACTTGGCGACGCGCAACATGGGCGCGAGGCGGAGTGCGGACATTGGTAGCGAGCGCATATGCCCATCATCAAAAGTGAGCTCCTCGAGCTGATCTAGGGTGGGGGATCAGAACCAGTCATCAAGCTTGGCTCGGTTCCTGCCGTTGGAACAGAACTTGCCCATTCTAAGGCCTCTGGTTGGGCCAGGGTGACTGCCGAGGATCTTGGAGAACGCATCCAAGCTTTTGCGATAGCCAGGCAGAGCTCGTGGGTGTCGATGAGGTCGAGAGGGGTGAAGTTCCATAGGAAGTGCCACCGCTTGGAAAGGACGGTTGTCTGCGCCCCACATTTGATTGGGAGCAGTGAGATGATGCCTGTCAACATATCATCGGGGAGGCTGCTATGAAGTCTATGCCTACTAGAGTCGCTTGCGGTTCTAGCTCGCCCCGCCTCCGCTTGTTGGCAGGCCCGTTCTCCACCTCCGGAGTCTCCTTGATAGCAGCGCTTTTTGATAGAAATGAGAGTACAGGGAATATTTAGTTAAAATAGGGCAATAGAAAAGTATATTGGTAACTAGAAGTTATTAGGTAGGAATATAGTAAGAAAATGGAATAACAATTGGTTGCTTAAGTACTACACAATTCATTTAACATTGCTGGGTAAGTCAACATGCAGATAGTTGAAAAGAAAACTTACTTCGAACAAACTCAGGACAGATGATTTTGTCGGGGAAGTTAGCATATATCTCATGACCAGGCCCTTTTATGTGCAGTCCAATTTTAGTGCCAGCTTTCAGTACATAAAACTTAGAAATTTCTTTCCAAAAGCCAACACCAAAATAGGAGTCACCACGTTCATTAAGTAATATAGTAGTAACGATTGTAAATCCATGGTTTGTGTGCAGTATGACATCCGTGTAGCCTTGATCTATGTAAAGGGAAAATTGTGCACTACATAATATGTTGCATAGCAAGGGATGCGCTGCAGAAAATGGTAGGATTGTTAAAGAAAATATGGTAACATGAAAATATGGGCCCAAATTGAAAGAACTGTACAACAGTTGAAACCGAAGGACAAAAATCTATAATTAAACAGATAGGGTAAACATGATGTCATGGAAATATGAGAGTAATCAAAAGAACAATACATCATTAATTTGCCTAATATAGAAAGAAGAGGGGAAACAATCCCCTTTGACGTATATGGTTCATGTGGCACCTTTTATCCAAATGTAGCAATATTTAGAATATCTTTAGGAAAGTAGGCCATGCCAACCGATTTAGGGTGAGATTGAACATACCGCACACATTCTCAAGTCATCTGGTATAGTGAGATGGAATCTCTAGCGGAGGTCGCAAGGTCCTGATGTGTCGGCGCACTGTACACTCTATGAATGAAAGAAAACCCTCAAATCAGCACGAATAAAAATGAATTCACGGTGATTTCTGCCGAGTGATTAAAGGAGGCAGATGAACTGGGATGAGAGATGAAATAATATCTCATTAAATTAGTTACCTTGTCCACCATTAGAAAAAACCATCAGTATGGCAGATTCCCCAACCGAGCGGAGATGGGTCGACCGCGAGCAGCGTTGAGAAAGTCGATGGCGATAGGCGGCGGCAAGCAGAAGAGGCAAAATGCGGTGGGGTTTGCCGGCAGCCTGGCGGCGGCGGTAGACGTCGAGCTAAGTGGTTACCGCCGTGATACACAGTGCCATACATAGACGCGGAGGAGCTTATGCAGGTGTGAATGGGGACTGGAGACATGGGGTGGCGGGCGGGGGTGAGGGTTTTTGTGACGGGGATGGCAAGGGTTTTCTTTTTTCTTTTTTGAATTGGGTGGTGAGGGTTTTCTGTCCCACAAAGAATTTCGGAGGCAACGGTTTGCTAGAGCCAACCGTGTGTGATTGACGCAAGAAAGAAAACGAAACCCATTGCACACGGTTCCAATTTTGGGAACCGTGTGTGATTGAAGCAACATGCAAAATGAAAGTCATTGGACACAGTTCCAATTTTGGGAACCGTGTGTGATTGACGTACTACCTCCGTCCTGGTTTATTGGTCCCGTAATTTGTACCCAATTTTGACCAAATATTTGACTAAGAAATGTTTATGCATGTTTCCGAAAATTATATCATTGAACACTATGTTCAAATACACATCCAACGATATAATTTTTGCTGACCTGCACTAACATTTTGTCAATTAAATCTTTGGTCAACATTTAACACAAATTGCAAAGGGGACCAATAAACGAGGACAGGGGTAGATTCCATCAACCGAACTGATGCATCCATATCCCATAGTTAGACATAAGTAAACATAGATTAAACATACTCAGACATAGATAATAAGTGTACACGTACACAAGCATAGTTCAACCATCATTAAGCATGCTAAAGCGTACATAGTTCGATCCCACATCTCATCTCACAAGCCGGCACGATCCTGAAGCTTCTCCAGGTACTCGGCGTACACGCCGTGCTCCACCCTGCGAGCATACTTCTGCATGAAGGAGCCAACGGCCCGTCCTCTTGCATGCTTCAGAACACTTTGATACGCGTCATGAAGCTTGTGGTTGCAGAATGAGCATCGATAGCCGCCGTTCCAGGTCCTAATACACCTGTTATGCATTCTCGCATGAAGCTCCCTCAGGATTTGCCTATTGTGCCTCTTCTGGACATCTTCATCCTTGTTGTCCACATCGTCAGACATCACCTATACAAATAGTAAAAAAATGTGGGTCAAATTAATGGTTACAAACTAATCTCTAGCGAACATTTGGCAGTTGCCAAAAATTGGCATCAAATCAACGATTACATGCCGTGAAGTAGGATTACAAATTTATAGGTATTTATTTATACATATCCAGATATTATGGTTTGACTTTTAAGCACATTCGTCTATGTACAGACCAATCTTGAAGAAAATAATGGCACAAACATATGTAGGTCATTCAAAATCAATTGTCAAGTCCTGGGTAGGAATTATTAGCATGAACACTCACCCTAGTCGGATTACTAGCAGAAATTATTTCCACAGATGAAACAACTAATCAGTTATCACTTGTACCATTCAAACAATCAATACACTACACGGATCTAACGAAAGTTACTCAGGTTTCATGGATTGGGAGAACATAACCATAGGATTTCTATTCCAAAAAGGGGGAGGCAGGAGTAACCAGAGAAACCCTGGGATCTATTTGACACATTAATGGGTATAGATGACTGCTACGTCTTGAGTTTGCGTTGGTTTTCCTTAAAGTGGAAAGGGTGATGCAGCAATAGTAGCATAAGTATTTCCCTCAGTTTTTGAGAACCAAGGTATCAATCCAGTAGGAGGCTCCTCAAAAGTCCCATGCACCTACACAAACAAACAAAGAACTCGCAACCAACGCAATAAAGGGGTTTTCAATCCCTTCAAGGCCACTTGCGAAAGTGAGATCTGATAGAGATAGTATGATAAGATAAATATATTTTTGGTATTTTAGAATATAGATTGGAAAAGTAAAGATGCAAATAAGAGTTGATTGAAAGCTTATATGATAAGAGATAGACCCGAGGGCCATAGGTTTCACCAGTGGCTTCTCTCAAGATAGCATAAGTATTACGGTGGGTGAACAAATTACTGTCGAGCAATTGATAGAAAAGCTTATATGATAAGAGATAGACCCGAGGGCCATAGGTTTCACTAGTGGCTTCTCTCAAGATAGCATAAGTATTACGGTGGGTGAACAAATTACTGTCGAGCAATTGATAGAAAAGCGAATAATTATGAGATTATCTAGGCATGATCATGTATATAGGCATCACGTCCGTGACAAGTAGACCGACTCCTGCCTACATCTACTACTATTACTCCACACATCGACCGCTATCCAGCATGCATCTAGAATATTAAGTTCATAAGAATAGAGTAACGCATTAAGAAAGATGACATGATGTAGAGGGATAAACTCATGCAATATGATATAAACCCCATCTTTTTATCCTCGATGGCAACAGTACAATATGTGCCTTGCTACCCCTATTGTCACTGGGTAAGGACACCACAAGATTGAACCCAAAGCTAAGCACTTCTCCCATTGCAAGAAAGATCAACCTAGCAGGCCAAAACAAACTGATAATTCGAAGAGACTTGCAAAGATAACTCAATCATACATAAAAAAATTCAGAGGAGATTCAAATATTTCTCATAGATAAACTTGATCATAAACCCACAATTCATCGGATCTCGACAAACACACCGCAAAAAGAGTTACATCGAATAGATCTGCAAGAAGATCGAGGAGAACTTTGTATTGAGATCCAAAAAGAGAGAAGAAGCCATCCAGCTAATAACTATGGACCCCAAGGTCTGTGGTAAACTACTCACAACTCACCGGAGAGGCCTTCGAGATGATGTAGCGGCCCTTCGTGGTCGATTCCCCCTCCGATGGAGCGCCGACAAAGGCTCCAAGATGGGATCTCGCGGATACAGAAGGTTGCGGCGGTGGAAATAGTTTTTCATGGTTCTCCTAGATGTTCTCAGGGTACGTGGATATATATAGGAGGAAGAAGTAGGTCGGTTGAGCCACGAGGGGCCCACGAGGGTGGGGGGTGCGCCCACCCCCCTAGAGCATGCCCGGCACCCTCGTGGCCGCCTTGTTTGCTGCTTGATGTCCACTCCAAGTCTCCTGGATAGCGTTTGTTCCAAAAATATCGCTCCCGAAGGTTTCATTCCGTTTGGACTCCGTTTGATAGTCCTTTCTTTGAAACACTGAAATAGGCAAAAAAAATAGCAATTCGGGCTGGGCCTCCGGTTAGTAGGTTAGTCCCAAAAATGATATAAAAGTGTAAAGTAAAGCCCATAAACATCCAAAACGGGTAATATAATAGCATGGAACAATAAAAAATTATAGATACGGTGGAGATGTATCAGTGTGCTCCTCAGTACGGAAGGAGCGCTCCGTATTTCCGTTGACCGTTATTACAACGCGTGGTCCGGGCATCTTGAACTTGAGGTAGGCGTAGTGCGGTACCGCATTGAATTTAGCGAATGTTGTTCGTCCAAGCAATGCATGATAACCACTACGGAAAGGGACGATATCGAATATTAATTCTTCGCTTCGGAAATTATCCGAGGATCCGAAGACCACTTCTAGTGTAATTGAGCCCATACAGCAGGCCTCTACACCTGGTATGACACCTTTAAAGGTGGTTTTGGTGGGCTTGATCCTTGAGGGATCGATACCCATTTTGCGCACTGTATCCTGATAGAGCAGGTTCAGGTTGCTACCACCATCCATGAGGACTCGCGTGAGATGGAATCCATCAATAATTGGGTCCAAGACCAGTGCGGCTGAACTGCCATGACGGATACTGCTCGGATGGTCCCTGCGATCGAAGGTGATTGGACATGAGGACCATGGGTTGATATTTGGGGCGACTGGCTCCATCGCATAGACGTCCCTGAGTGCATGCTTGCGCTCCTTCTTGGGGATATGGGTGTCATATATCATGTTCACCGTTTTAACTTGGGGGGGGGGGATTTCTTCTATCCTCCTCTGTTCGGTGGTCGGTATTCCTCGTCATCGTCCTCGCTTTGCAACCCTTTCTCCTTATTCTTGGCATTTAACTTGTTGGTATGTTTGAAGACCCAACATTCCCTTTTGGTATGATTGGCTGGTTTATCAGGAGTGCCATATATTTGGCATGGTCGATCGAGTATGCGGTCCAGACTGGACGGGCCTGGATTGTTCCTTTTGAATGGCTTGTTCCGCTGATCGGACATAGAGCCACTGAATCCGGTGTTGACCGTCGTGTCTTCGGTACTATCACCATTGTATTGACACTTATGTCTATTGCATCGGGGCTTGCTGTTGTTGTTTATGGCTTCAGAAGTGCCAGGTTCGCTTGTATTGTTGTTGCTATGGGCTAGCCAGCTGTCTTCGCCCACACAGAAGCGGGTCATGAGTGTCGTAAGGGCTGACATGGACTTCGGTTTTTCCTAGCCGAGATGTCTGGCCAGCCATTCGTCGCAGATGCTGTGCTTAAAGGCCGCTAGGGCTTCGGCATCCGGACAGTTGACGATCTGGTTCTTTTTAGTTAGGAACCGAGTCCAGAATTTCCTGGCCAACTCTCCGGGCTGTTGGATTATATGAATTAGGTCATCGGCATCCGGAGGTCGGACATATGTGCCTTGGAAGTTGTCGAGGAAGGCGCCCTCCAATTCCTCCCAGCTGCCAATGGAGTTTTCGGGCAGACTGTTTAACCAGTATGTAGCTGGTCCCTTGAGTTTGAGTGGGAGGTATTTGATGGCGTGAAGATCATCGCCGCGGGCCATATGAATGTGGAGAATAAAATCCTCAATCCACACCACGGGGTCTATTGTGCCATCATATGATTCAATGTTTACCTGTTTAAACCGTTCTGGGAAATCATGTCCCATTACTTCATCAGTGAAGCAAAGGGGGTGTGCAGCGCCTCTATATCGGGCCAAGTCATGACGTAGCTCGGATGGAGCTCGTCTGCGGTTTTCAGCCCGGACGTGGTTATGTTTGTCACGTTCAGCCAGACGGCCGTCATCGCGCGTCAAGGCACGCCCCCGTGATCCATAGATTGATCTTGTCTGACCTGCTCTCTTTTACAAATCACATTGCAGGTCATGTGTATATTCCTGAGCTGTTATATTTCTGTTTGTTCGGCGAGGTAGCGCGGGCTAGTGTTCGACTTGAAGCGCCGCTTTGTCCCGGCCACGTGGTGGACAGACAGCCATATTGTACCTTGGTAGGACAGGCTCCGGTGCCTCGTCATCGAACTGTGCTAGTAGTTTGCGCTTCGGGTAGCTTTTGGTTGGGCGCTCGAGGCCGTATTCCTCGGCTGCCAAGACATCAGTCCATCTTTCATTGAGCAGGTCTTGATCAGCTTGAAGCTACTGCTGCTTCTTTTTCAGGCTTCTTGTAGTGGCAATGAGCTGACGCTTAAAGCGTTCCTATTCGGCGGGATCTTCATGCACGATGAAATCTTCGTCACCGAGGCTAACCTCGTCCTTGGAGAGCGGAAGGTAGTTGCTATCCTCCGAGTCTTCGTTCATGGCCTGTTTGCCAGGGCTGACTTGTCCACCCTCCCGTTCCTCGTGTTCGGAGGTCTGCTCAACGGGGTCTTCATTGTTTTCAGCACCGTCCGGAGTGTTGTCCTCTTCTATGATGGTATTGTTGTTTTTACTATGGCGTGGCTTAGAGCGGTGCCGCTGACGTCGCTGCTTCGGCTGTATCCCAGGAGGTTTGTCCTTGACTGGATTTTCATCGGCGTCGTTATTTTCTTTCGGTGTATCCACCATGTATATGTCGTACGAGGAGGTGGCTGTCCAACGCCCTATAGGTAGTGGTTTCTGATCCTCTCCGGCATCATCGTCCATACCGTCGATGTCTTCAGAGTCGTAGTCAAGCATGTTGGATAAGTTGTCGACAGTGGCTATAAAGTGGGTGGTGGGTGGGGAATGAATTTCTTCGTCATCCACTTCCCATTTGAGCCAAACATAGTTCGGCCAAGAGTTCCCTGACAAGGAGAGGGATCTTAGTGAGCTTAACACGTCCCCAAAAGGCGAGTGCTAGAAAATGTTCGCGGAGCTAAACTCCAAGACCGGCGCCCAATCAGATTAGATGGACGCGAATGCACGCGGTTCGGAGCCTATGGCCGGAGACGAGACCGAGGTTCTGGTAACACAAGCCCAGCCTGATGGTGGGTTTGTGTGCGGCACGAGTGTCGTTGAGTCTGCGGCCTCCGCGGCAGGGCTGAGCTTCCCGTCTTCAAACGACACAGTCCGCTTCGTCTCTAGGGCCAGGGCAGTCACAAGCGCTATCTCATGTATGTGGCCAGATGACAAATCTAGGTCGTGGTCATCGTGGTGGCCGAGGACAGCCGTCATGGGCTCAAGTATGACAATGATACCAATACGCCGTCGAGAATCAGGTACTATTATCCAACGGCCGGCGCCTACGTTCACTTTCCTAGCATAAGCACCGCACCTTTGAATTTCTTCAGGGCATCATTCAGTTTTTCATGAGACGCGTTATTCTGCTTGCACCTGTAGGGCCATACTTCTGGCACTGAACATGTTACATGTGCTAAATTACATACCAGTGCACATATAGTTAATATTCTTTAGTTTTGTCCTAAGTACTCCCTCCATTCCAAAATAGATGACCCAACTTTGTACTAACTTTGTACTGAAGTTAGTACAAAGTTGAGTCATCTATTTTGGAACGGAGGGAGTATTACTGTACTTCCTAGATATCACTGCCTACTATTTTACTTCTTGATTGCTATATTTATGATAATGGTGTTGTTCTGATGCCACCTGTTGGTTCCATCAGACTGCTTAATGCTCTCTATGCTTAATTACACATCAGCAAACTAGCATGTGGTTCCGCAGCTTTTTGTTCGTTTTACCCTACATTTTCTGATGCTAGCTATTACATCACTATTCCGAGCCTCTGTTCATTACTTGTTTGTGTGTTCTTGATCTTCCCAAGTTGCATGACTAATTTTATGCTTCTACTAATCATGGATCTGCCAACCCCATCAAGCAAAATATTTGTTCTTTTGGGGCTGGCACCTCGAACAAGCATAAAAATAGAGGGAAGCAGATATATTGTCGTGGATTCACACACCCTTCTTTCATTAGTTTAGATGAACCATTGATGATCAATTCAGACCAGTGCATGTGATTAAAATTAATTTTACCTAAATAGAGGGTGCAAACTAAACTACAACAACTAGATTTGCAACCACGGGATGCTGACGATATCTTCAAAGAACATTGCAACGGCAGCGAGGCTTCATAGCAACATATGGTAAGCCAGTGTGTTTTAGTACATGTGAAATGTAATGCGAGTGGGCTGCTTTCTTGGCTTGTGCCCTCAACCTGTAATCCTACCGAATTACAAGTAGTTCAGTTGCATGCTTTGCTGTATTGCTTGATTCGAATGCTTGTTTATTGTTACTCTATACCTGAGTTGGCCACTATGTCAGCAGTGCCTACTGTACTATCATAAAGAAATGCATGCCTATTTCATTTGAGTCCTTAAATTTTCCTCTGAACTTCATCATAAGACTGTCTTCGTAGTTTATATGAGGCCATACTGTTAAGTGCTTTCTCAGATTATTTCAACTGCTTAGATGCCTTGGCAACTTAAATATAGCGGTGGTACACTCCCTTTCAACTAGGGATGTCAACTGGGTCTCGTTTAATCCCGATTAAAGTCCACTGGTGGTATGATAGTTCAAAATAGTTTTTGTTTTTTGAGGAAAATGAACTAGGGAGCTAGCAAAAACTAACTAGATGGGACTGTCGGATGTCATTTATTTGCCACTTACATCCCTAGTTTCATCTTACCATTTTAATTTCTTTTCGGCTGATGCTGCTTCGAACCATTTGAATATAGCTTGCCATGCTCGGCAATAATTCATCTGTCGTTTACCATGTAAGCTTACTGCCTGGATCATACGATAACTATCTCTTACTTATGTCCAGCGGAAACCTTTCAGGATGCCGTTCAGACTAGGACACAATGTACAACCCCAGAATCTATTTGTGGAAGCAGTGTGCCATCCATATTACCAGATGGTAGCAGTTCAGAGGCAACACTGCCGGAGAGAAGTCCGAGCACAAATATTATAGTGCTTGAGGCTCTACTAGAGGCAGAAAGAGATGGTGTGGCTGCCATGAATGAGGTAATCTTTATCTTGAGGCTGGAAATTACGGAATTGGCGGCACGCATTATGCAAGCAACCCAAGAATTGGAGGAAGTAAGAATGTTGCATTTGAAGACGGAGGAGGTCCTGCTGTTTCTGCTATCTGAAGCCCAGGGTAATCCCGGTTCTTCTTTAGATACCAGTTGAAATTGTCATTAGATTATTGTACTTGCATGTTGTGTCATGTCTCTGAATGGATTATGTTGCAAGACCCCCTACGTTGTGCATGTGTTGTAATGATCCGAATTTTTTAGGCGAGGTAATCCTTAGTACTTGTATGATTGACATAAGGTGAAATGTTTTTCGTGTGAGCATATTGTATTGGATGAAATAACTGTTTGACTCAGAGTGTATCCAACCTACTGAATTTGAAGATCACGACATTTCTAAATCATAATCATATATAACGGTGGAATAAATCTTTGTTGTGGTTTTGAATAAATAAATAACAAAACATAGAATTATCCGTGGATATTCGTATCGAATACAAATTGGATTTGAATTTAGTTTGCTAGGGCCCAGGGCAAACGTGAATGCCAATTCTCCCAAGTTTGAACGAAGCGGCTAAACACCCGCTATAATTTGTGGGCTGCCCGAAGCAAGTGTTTGCGAGATGGAAATTACTGTCTACCCCTGACACTTGACATCCTTATTGACCGGATTTACACTGCTGTTGATAGGGGTAGACTAGTAACTACAATCAGACGTGACATGACGGACTCTGAGCCCATTCAGACACGGTGGGCGCCAAACATGGGCGGCAAAACACATTTGATTCAAGCTCGTCCGAAAGACATGTGTCTCTTCCTCCATTTACCCATTCATACACGGTGGGCGGCAAAACAAACTCTCCTCATCCGAAATTGATGTAGGCTAATATTTTAAGTAGGGGCAGATGTGTAACTTCCCTCAGACGTGACACAACAGCCCTACCTATCAGTCCCGTTCATACACCACGGGCGCCAACCGTGGGCGGTAAAACACCCTCTCCTCACCCGAGATAGTTACCGGCAAATATTTGGGAGATGCGAGATTGCCGTCCTATCCCCAACCGACGCGATGTCCGAAATTTTAAATGGGGGATAAGTTCGTAACTCTCCCACATTTCAGACAAGCGCGTCCCAAAGTTTGAGATCCCCCTCCCCTCCATTTCCCCATTCATACACCGTCGGCGGCACGACAACCTCCGCACTGCGGCCAGCCTCCTCCGTCCGCCACCCCATCCTCCACCTTGCTGGAGCCACTACCCCTAACCCGTCGTCCACTGCAAGAGATGGACGTCTCTCATCCAAGGCGCTGGACCAGGATACTTTCATCGCCTCCTCTCACTTCATCGACGTCGTCGTCCACCTTGTCGTTGCCGCTCCTACGACTGCCTCATCCACTGCAACAGGATTTATCCCCCGACCCGGCCATCTGTCGTCTAAAGTCTTCTTCCCCGCCGCCGACAGCCATCGCACCCGCAACACCCTCAACGTATCAGCATAGGCCTACACGACGTCGCAAGAGAGGTGGTACTCTTCCATATGTGATTAAGTTATTGATCTCACCTGGAAAGTAGATCGTAATTTGTTTACTGTATGTTTCTTGTCCGTACCAAATCGTAGTGGCTAGTTGAAAGCAAACATTGGTTGCGAAGTAGCTTTGTCCGGTTTGCACCTTCAGATCCGCCATGGCACAGGCACTATACTCGTAAAGCTTATGGTTTCCCCCCTTTATATTCATTACCATTGTCGGTGTACTAGAGTAGGGGTACCCTAGTATCCCTAACTTGTGCACGGGCAGTTGCAGCGCCCCGCGGCAAGGCTTGCCGGGTGACCGCCAAGGTCCTCCGTGGTTCCTTTGGAGCCATTCAAGAACAAAGTATTTAAGCCCAGGAGACAAGGCCCCGGCAAGAGGAGCTTGCCGGGAAGGCTAGCCAAGGCATTTCGAGGAACTTGCCGCGACGGGCCACGCATCCCGGCAAGACCCGGTGAGCGACAAGCTTCCGGACGCGACAAGACAACAGCCGCGGCAGCAGGCTACCACTCTGTACCCACGCTCTAGCACATCCACCAACGTGTCGCTCTGGGGGCCTTTCCAGGCGCGCGTGGCGGGAGGCTGTGCAGCCAGCGGTGCGCGGTGGCATGCGAAGCTGACAAGACTGCCATCATGGCGAGCGGTGGCGCCCCTGACGGTCCCTTTTTACACTGTTTGGGCGACGCAGACGGGCATTGAATGGCTTTGTCCCCTGCCATCAGGGTTAGGTAGGATGCACTGTGCAGGTGGTTGTACCAACCGCAACCCCTTTTTCCATTTTTACCCTTCTCTGCGTTGCCACCTGTCGGTGACCCCTTTGAACATATAAAAGGAGGCCCGTGTGCAACGTAGAGGGGGTTCGCTTCGTTTGGGAACCAGAGAACACTCACGCTCGGTCTCGTTAGCTGCTCGTGTGTACTGTAGCACTCGGCGCTCCCGAGCAAGAACACAATACAAACAGACAAGCAGCAGTAGGAGTATTATCTCTCCGGAGAGCTCCGAAGCTGGGTAAACTGCTCGTGTGCTTCGCCTCGATCCGCTCTTCGTGCGATCTCCGCCCCCCGCCAAACCGAAAGGGGCCCGGTCCGCCGGCCCCATAGGTGTTCGTGGATCAGTTTCCCCGACAACCACCATCATGTCATGCTAGCACTGCTCCTCAAGACCTCAACCCAAAGCTTACGTGTTGAAATACGATCTGATATGATGCTCATATCACTAAAACAAATAACGTTTAATTGGTCACCTAATATTCCTATATTCGTTTCGAAAAGCATGTGCGCCACCCACTGGTCCAGCTAGTTCCACTTTCCTGATTTTTCTCTTGATGCTTAGGGTTTTCCCCTTTTTCTACTCTACTATGATCTGCGTAGGTGCTTTCTGTCGTACTAGCATTACTCCACCCTTCAAGCTAAACAACACAACACTCAGAATTCGAAAGCTTACTTGTTCAAATATGATTGTGATATGATACTGATATTAGTTAACCAGCACATTTAATTGGTTAGCTAAAGGTCCCACTTGAGTTTCCAAATGCATGTTGCGACATATAGAGAGACAGCATAATTGCATTTCTTTGTCACTTGTTGACCATACTTTCTTGTCCATACCAAATCTTAGTTGTTATTTCAAAGCAAACATCAGTTGCTAACTACCCTTTGTATTTGCGGCTTCAGATCTGCCATCCCACTGCCGCAGTCAACACTGTACTCATCATGCTTATGGTTTCCCCATTTTATGATGACCACAATCATCCTACATGGTTCGTGTCCTAATAGCACTGCTCCACCCATCGAGCTAAACAAGCTTAGTTGTACAAATTCATATATGATATTATTGCTGATATAAGTAAAACTGAGAGATGTTTAATTGGTTAGCTAAAAGTTCCTACTTTAGTTTCGAAATGCATGTGAGCCACATATGGAGAGACCGGAAACAATAGTATTTCTCTATGCGCTCTGGTTCATCATGGGTGGCTAACCGACATTGTATTGAAAGACTTGTAATATCTTCAATCTGCTTGCTCTTCTGCTCTTCTTTAAGATGATCCTCTTATCTTGCGGTCGACTGGTCAGGTCGAGTTGTTCTCCCTTAGTATATTTTGAATCTGTCAGGTCAGGTCGACTTGTTCTTCTTTACTATATGTTGAAGTTGTCAGCTGTGAAGTGTCATCACTTCTGGAGCTCTCATATTTTGAGTAGTAGGCCACATTATATTAATGCACACACCAAATTACAGCATGCATGGCATCTCTTAAAAGAATTGCAGAGATAGCACAAAGGGGTTTATAGGGAGGCATTATTGGATTAGAATCACTTCTGCATTACAAAGAAAATCTCACTTGTTTTTATGTTTTCATGCATGTCAGATATTGAACATTATCAAAATGAATATGAGAATGGGCGCACGAGAGGAATATGGCGGAACAATCCACTGGCTAACAAACTTGGCATGCTGGAGGATGGCCTATTTTATTCACCCATCAAGGTGCTTGCTCTAACTTTGCAAAGTTGTATTGGTCGCACATATTTTGCATCTGACCGCTTGCATTTCTTCTACTTTGTTACACCATCTGCTTTGTTTAAGCATCATATATGAGTATATGCCATACCTATCCATTTTCTGTACCTATTTCATGTGTCGTCACACTATGTTTTTCCAGTCAAATGTTGTTCTTTCGTAATAGATGTCCAAAAGGAAGAGGGTGAGTGCAGATCCTCAAGGAGTACAAACTAGGTATTTGGAAAAGGTAGTGATACCTATTAAATCAGATAGATCAGCAGCCACAGAAAACACAGGCCCAATTGTACCACACTTTACCCCTACTCCAGTGGCCAAACCCCTATTAGAACTGCTGAGAGCCCAGCGTCAGGTACTGTCTATGATATCAATTCAAAATTTGAACTCCTAAATTTCTGCATGTGCCTTACCTTCTCTCTTGTATGAAAACTAATTTCAGATGAATCTCCTTGCTCAAAGGATCATACGATCTCACAACAATATTAGGCTCTGCATTGCTCTTGCCAGTACCTCTCTCCCTTTCGCCTTGTAACGTTGTACTTAATTAATTGCTATTTGATTATGTATCATCAGTCTGCACCTGAGCTTCATTATCCTCTGTTTCTTCCAACATTATTTGATCTATATTTCCTCTTTGCAAAATGTAGAATAATGGCAACGCTTATAAAGAATTTTCTTTGGGGAATTTATTGAATTATCCTTCCATCAACATGGAGAAGGGCTTTGCCCATCCCGTGTTAACATGTAATGTAAGTTCATCCTTCTCAAGCCTTCAAACTTTGTTCTAGTATAGATTTGGATAGGCATCATTTCGACCACTGCTGTTTGCTTTGCTGTTTACATATGATTGCATGTTTGCGACAACTACCAGTTTCAAATTGTAGTTGTAAAAACATGTTCCTCATGCAGAACAGATCCATTTATTTGCTTATATAATTCTGAAACCTGTTACGTGTCTCCTTGTTTCTCTTTCAGAGTCGTATCTCTTATGCCAAGCAGAACTTTAGGGAAGATAGTGAGCCAAACCATCTTGAGGACAGTTAGATGACCCCAAGGTCCTGTCTTGATGAAGACAGTGAGTTGAAGCTACTCACCAGCAGGTGTGAGACAACTTCTGTGCAGTCGCTGCCTCAATCAGTTCAACTTCTTTAGTCTCAACCTAAAGCGGAAAGGCTTGCTTTAGCTCAGCTCCGACTTGAAGTCAAAGATGCAATGAAGATGTCAGAGGACAACCTTGCGCACCATCATGCCATATAGCTACGGGTGATGCATCTATCGTTGACACAACTGAGGTCTACTCAGCTTCTTCGGCTGTTTGGGGGGGGGGCTGATCTAGCCAGGCCTAGTGCCTTCTGAAGTGCTCTCAGTTTTGTATATTCTTTTGTCGGCGCGTTTATTTGCACTGGTGGCAAACTTTGATGCCCAGTGGATGTAATATGTGTGATAGTCGTGATAGCCTAGCATAAGTTGCTTGCCTATTTATTTCCTTGTTGTCTTGTTTATTTGTTTGCTTGTAGTCATTGTAGTTCTTTTTCCGTGGTTTGCTAGTGGCTGCAATAACCTATTTTTTAGAACTAGGCCACAATAACCATGGGCTAATATTTACTGTAGTGACACTGGGCCTCCTACAGGCCATAGAAACAGTGGGCCTTCTACGGGCCGTAGAAACAATGGGCCTTCTATGGGCCGTAGAAACAATGGGCCTTCTACGGGCCATAGAAACAATGGGCCTTCTACGGGCCGTACCATCAATGGGCCTTATACGGGTCGTACCATCAATGGGACTTATACGGGTCGTATGATCGATTGGCCAAACATGGGCCGAACAGATCGCATTATGGCCATAACGGGCTAGAGTTGGAATCGTCCGTTCATGGGCCGACCATAACGGGTCATCGTTAATAGGCCGTATTTGATGACGCTATGAAAACGGCCCAACGTATTAACGGACCACAAATGGGCCGACTGTAACCACGGGCTGAATTTGGCCCACAAGCAGAAAATGACAGTAACGGGCCGTAAGTAAACAAATGCTGGAAATGAGCCCAAGAATAAATGGGCTCTGAGAAGGCTGAAAGATAACATGGGATGGAAACGGCCCAATGGAATAACGGGCTGTTAATGGGTATAAAGTGATACACTATTCATTACGGGCCAGTTTCAGCACGGGCCGTTAATGGGTGTAAAGTGATACACTGTTCATTATGGACCAGTTTCACCACAGGCCGTTAATGGGCCAAGAGTTACAAAGGGCCTCATATGGGCCGAAAGACGTCATGGGCTATACATAGGCCAGAAGTGAAAACGGGCTGGAATCATATTGGATGGCCCAGATGACTCTACTGGGCCTAATTCAGATCGGGCGTAATGGGCCTTGGGTTAGCGGGCTGTAAATGGGCTATATGCGAACATGTCGTTAATGGGCTTTCCATGGGCCGGCCCGCCACCTTTTGACCAAGTCAAATGGGCCGGCCTTTTCATAGGAATGGGCCTCTGTTGGGTCGTGTCATGTGTCGACGTATCATAGGTGCCTTCTGTCCAATGAGTGGATGACATCTGTCCCAACGATGAGCCGACACGTGTTTCCTCCAGCCAATGATGATTTTACACGTGGAAAATCCCCATTGGTCGGGCCTGTTAACGGGTTATCCGATCCAAAACCTGACCCGATAGCTTAACGACATTCTGTTACAGTGGATGCCACGTGTCGCTCACCCTTGACGAAAGCACTTTTGTGACGCGCGATTTATCGTCACGGAAGTGGACACTTCCGTGATGATAATTTTGGTAATGTCATGAAACACTTCTACGACAGCACAGGTATGACTATCTTGATTCTGTCATAAAATCGTCATGGATGTACATGCATGACAAAAAATGCGACCTACTGTGACAAACACGTATCATCATAGAAGTGTATTTTTTTGTAGTGATGCAAGTTCTTATCATAAGCACATATGGATATATATAGAATACATTCCTACATTACATTGATGAATTGGAGCTAGTTCTGTGTGGCTCTAGGTTGTGACTATTACATGATGAATTCCATCCAACATAATTATCCATCACTGGTCCAATGCCTACACTTTTCATATATTGATGTTTGCTAAGTTACTATTGTTGTTGCTGTTGTTACAATCACTACAAAACTGCTACTGCTACTATTACTGTTACCATTACTGTTGCTACCGTTACCACTACTATCAAACTATCATATTACTGTGCTATTGATCGCTCTGCTGCAAATATTTAGTTCTCCAGGTGTGGTTGAATTGACAACTCAACTGCTAATACTTGCAAATATTCTTTGGCTCCCCTTGTGTTGAATCAATAAATTTGGGTTGAATACTCTACCCTCGAAAAATGTTGTGATCCCCTATACTTGTGGGTTATCAGGGCTTTGAAATTTTCTCAATATATATGAGTTTTTCATGACTAATGTGAGTTTGTGGACTTAAGTGCTCCCACCTATCCAAATTTTGCCGGCCTCTTCGGTACTGTACATTGCCTGTTCTCACCTCGAGACTTGGTGCAAACTTTGCCGGTGTATCAAAATCCCGTGATATGATATGCTCTCTTGCACATAAGCCTCATTATACCCTTCCTCAAAACAGCCACCTGATGTCTACTACACAACCTTCTTCTTGTAGACGTTGTTGGGCCTCCAAGTGCAGAGGTTTGTAGGACAGTAGCAAATTTCCCTCAAGTGGATGACCTAAGGTTTATCAATCCCTGGGAGGCGTAGGATGAAGATGGTCTCTCTCAAACAACCCTGCAACCAAATAACAAAGAGTCTCTTGTGTCCCCAACACACCCAATACAATAATCAATTGTATAGGTGCACTAGTTCGGCGAAGAGATGGTGATACAAGTGCAATACGGATAGTAGATATAGGTTTTTGTAATATGAAAATATAAAAACAGCAAGGTAACAAGTAATAAAAGTGAGCATAAATGGTATTGCAATGCGTTGAAACAAGGCCTAGGGTTCATACTTTCACTAGTGCAAGTTCTCTCAACAATAATAACATAACTGGATCGTATAACTATCCCTCAACATGCAACAAAGTGTCACTCCAAAGTCACTAATAGCGGAGAACAAACGAAGAGATTATTGTAGGGTGCGAAACCACCTCAAAGTTATCCTTTCTGATCGATCTATTCAAGAGTCCGTAGTAAAATAACATGAAGCTATTCTTTCTGTTCGATCTATCATAGAGTTCATACTAGAATAACACCTTAAGACACAAATCAACCAAAACCCTAATGTCACCTAGATACTCCAATGTCACCTCAAGTATCCATGGGTATGATTATACGATATGCATCACACAATCTCAGATTCATCTACTCAAACCAACACAAAGTACTTCAAAGAGTGCCCCAAAGTTTCTATCGGAGAGTCAAGACGAAAACATGTGCCAGCCCATATGCATAAGTTCACAAGGTCACTAAACCCGCAAGTTGATCACCAAAACATACATCAAGTAGATCACGTGAATATCCCATTGTCACCACAGATAAGCACATACAAGACATACATCAAGTGTTCTCAAATCCTTAAAGACTCAATATGATAAGATAACTTCAAAGGGAAAACTCAATCCATTACAAGATAGTAGAGGGGGAGAAACATCATAAGATCCAACTATAATAGCAAAGCTCGTGATACATCAAGATCGTACCAAATCAAGAACACGAGAGAGAGAGAGAGAGATCAAACACATAGCTAATGGTACATACCCTGAGCCCCGAGGGTGAACTACTCCCTCCTCATCATGGAGAGCGCCGGGATGATGAAGATGGCCACCGGTGAGGGATCCCCCCTCTGGCAGGGTGCCGGAACAGGGTCCTGATTGGTTTTTGGTGGCTACAGAGGCTCGCGGCAGCGGAACTCCCGATCTAGGTTTCTTTCTGGGGGTTTCTGTATTTATAGGAATTTTTGGCGTAGGTCTCATGTCAGGGAAGTCTCCGAACCATCCACGAGATAGGGGGCACGCCCAGGGGGAGTGGGAGCGCCCCCACCCTCTTGGGCAGCCCGGGACTCTTCTAGCCCAACTCTTTTACTCTAGGGGCTTCTTTTGGTCCATAAAAAATCATCAAAAATTGGCACGTCAATTGGACTCGGTTTGGTATTCCTTTTCTGTGAAACTCAAAAACAAGAAAAAAACAAACTGGCATTGTGCTCTAGGTTAATAGGTTAGTCCCAAAAATCATATAAAATAGCATATAAATGCATATAAAACATCCTAGATGGATAATATAATAGCATGGAACAATCAACAATTATAGATACGTTGGAGACGTGCCAAGCATCCCCAAGCTTAATTCCTGCTCGTCCTCGAGTAGGTAAATGATAAAAACAGATTTTTTGATGTAGAATGCTTCCTAACATATTTATCAATGTAATCTTCTCTATTGTGGCAAGAACATTTAGACCCATAAGATTCAAAACAAAAGTTTAATAGTGACATAAAAATAATAATACTTCGAGCATATTAACAAAGCAATCATGTCTTCTCAAAATAACATGGCCAAAGAAAGTTATCCCTACAAAATCATATAGTCTGGCTATGCTCTATCTTCATCACACAAAATATTTAAATCATGCACAACCCTGATTTCAGCAAAGCAATTGTTGCATACTTTAGTATTTTTAAACCTTTTCAACTTTCATGCAATACATGAGCGTGAGCCATGCACATAGCACTATTGGTGGAATAGAGTGATGGTTGTGGAGAAGACAAAAAGAAGGAGATAGTCTCACATTAACTAGGCGTATCAACGGGCTATGGAGATGCCCATTAATAGATATCAATGTGAGTGAGTAGGGATTGCCATGCAACAGATGCACTAGAGCTATAAATGTATGAAAGCTCAAAAAGAAACTAAGTGGATGTGCATCCAACTTGCTTGCTCACGAAGACCTAGGGCACTTTTGAGGAAGCCCATCATTGGAATATACAAGCCAAGTTCTATAAGGAAAATTCCCACTAGTATATGAAAGTGACAACATAGGAGACTCTCTATCATGAAGATCATGGTGCTACTTTGAAGCACAAGTGTGGTAAAAGGATAGTAGCATTGCCCCTTCTCTCTTTTTTCTCTCTTTTTTTTATTTTTTTATTTTTTTATTTGGGCCTTTTCACTTTTTTATGGCCTCTTTTTTTCTCTTTTTTTATTTTCGTCCGGAGTCTCATCCCGACTTGTGGGGGAATCATAGTCTCCATCATCCTTTCCTCACATGGGACAATGCTCTAATAATGATGACCATCACACTTTTATATACTTACAACTCGACACTTAGAACAAAATATGACTCTATATGAATGCCTCCTGCGGTGTACCGGGATGTGCAATGAATCAAGAGTGACATGTACGGAAGAATTATGAAAGGTGGCTTTGCCACAAATACGATGTCAACTACATGATCATGCAAAGCAATATGACAATAATGATGTGTGTCATAATAAACGGAACGGTGGAATGTTGCATGGCAATATATCTTGGAATGGCTATGGAAATGCCATAATAGGTAGGTATGATGGCTGTTTTGAGGAAGGTATATGGTGGGTGTATAGTACCGGTGAAAGTTGCGCGATACTAGAGAGGCTAGCAATGGTGGAAGGGTGAGAGTGTGTATAATCCATGGACTCAACATTAGTCATAAAGAACTCACATACTTATTGCAATAATCTACAAGTAATCAAAACAAAGTACTACACGCATGCTCCTAGGGGAAGGGTTGGTAGGAGTTAACCATCGCGCGATCCCGACATCCACACAAAGGAAGACAATCGAAAAATAAATCATGCTCCAACTTCATCACATAACGGTTCACCATACGTGCATGCTACGGGAATCACAAACTTTAACACAAGTATCTCTCAAATTCACAACTACTGTACTAGCATGACTCTAATATCACCATCTTCATATCTCAAAACAATCATAAAAAAACAAACTTTTCATAGTATTCAATGCACTTTATATGGAAGTTTTTATTATATCCCTCTTGGATGCCCATCATATTAGGACTAAATTTATAACCAAAGAAAATTATCATGATGTTCTAAAACTCTCAAAATAATGTAAGTGAAGCATGGAAGTTCATCAATTTTTCAAAAATAAAACTACCTTCGTGCTCTAAAAAGATATAAGCGACGCACTAGAGCAAATGACAAACTACTCAAAAGATATAAGTGAAGATCAATGAGTAGTTGAATAATTATGTAACTATGTGAAGACTTCCTAACCTTTAAGAATTTCAGATCTTAAGTACTTTATTCAAACAGCAAGCAAAACAAAATAAAATGACATGACGCTCCAAGCAAAACACATATCATGTGGTGAATAAAAATATAGCTCCAAGTAAAGTTACTGATGAATGAAGACGAAAGAGGGGATGCCATCCGGGGCATCCACAAGCTTAGGCTCTTGGTTGTCCTTGAATATTACTTTGGGGTGCCTTGGGCATCCCCAAGCTTAGGCTCTTGGTTGTCCTTGAATATTACCTTGGGGTGCCTTGGGCATCCCCAAGATTAGGCTCTCTCCACTTCCTATTCCATAGTCCATCGAATCTTTACCCAAAACTTGAAAACTTCACAACACAAAACTTAACAGAAAACTCGTAAGCTCCGTTAGTATAAGAAAATAAATCACCATATAGGTACAGTTATGAACTCATTCTAAATTCATATTGGTGTAATATCTACTGTATTCCAACTTATCTATGGTTCATACCCTCCGATATTACTTATAGATTCATCAAAATAAGCAAACAACACATAGAAAACAGAATCTGTCAGAAACAGAACAGTCTCTAGTAATCTGTAACTCATGAATACTTATGTAACTCCAAAAATCCTTAGAAATTAGGAAATCCTGAACAATTTGTTTACCAATCCATAGCAAAAAGAATCAGATCAAAATCATGTTTCTGTGAATTATCACAACTAATTTACTGGGCGCAAAAGTTTCTGATTTTCAGCAGGATCAACACAACTATCACCGTAAGCTATCCTAAAGGTCTTACTTGGCACTTTATTGAAACAAAAGCTATAAAACATGATTACTACAGTAGCATAATCATGTGTACACACAAAACAGTAAGCGTAAATATTGGGTTGTCTCCCAACAAGCGTTTTTCTTTAATGCCTTTCTAGCTAGGCACGATGATGACAATGATGCTCACATAAAAGATAAGAATTGAACATAATGGCAGCATCATGAAGCATATGACTAGAACATTTAAGCCTAAGCCACTTCCTATGCATAGGAGTTTTGTGAGCAAACAACTTATGGGAACAAGAATCAACTAGCATAGGAAGGTAAAACAAACATAGCTTCAAGATTTTCAACACATAGAGAGGAAACTTTATATTATTGCAATTCCTACAAGCATATGTTCCTCCCTCATAATAATTTTCAGTAGAATCATGAATGAATTCAACAATATAACCATCACATAAAGCATTATTTTCATCATGCACAAGCATATAAATTTTACTGCTCTCCACATAAGGAAACTTCTTCTCATGAATAGTAGTGGGAGCAAACTCAAAAAAAAATAGCTATCATGTGAAGCATAATCCAATTGAAAATTAAAATCATGATGACAAGTTTCATGGTTATGTTTATTCTTTGTGGCATACGTATCATCACAATAATCATCATAAATAGGAGGCATGCATCTCATTAGCATCATGGGTATTCAAAGAATTCATACTAACAACATTGCAGTCATGCTCATCATTCACATATTTTATGCCAAGCATTCTGTGTAATTCTTCTTCTAGTACTTGGGCACAATTTTTGGAATCCTTATTTTCACGGAAGACATTAAAAAGATGAAGCATATGAGGCACCATCCATTCCATTTTTTTAGTTTTCTTTTATAAACTAAACTAGTGATAAAACAAGAAACTAAAAGATTTGGTTGCAAGATCTAAAGATATACCTTCAAGAAACTTCTTGATGTCTACTACACAACCTTCTTCTTGTAGACGTTGTTGGCCTCCAAGTGCAGAGGTTTGTAGGGTAGTAGCAAATTTCCCTCAAGTGGATGACCTAAGGTTTATCAATCCGTGGGAGGCGTAGGATGAAGATGGTCTCTCTCAAACAACCCTGCAACCAAATAACAAAGAGTCTCTTGTGTCCTCAACACACCCAATACAATGGTCAATTGCATAGGTGCACTAGTTCAGCGAAGAGATGGTGATATAAGTGCAATATGGATAGTAGATATAGGTTTTTGTAATATGAAAATATAAAGACAGCAAGGTAACAAGTAATAAAAGTGAGCGTAAACGGTATTGCAATGCTTTGAAACAAGGCCTAGGGTTCATACTTTCACTAGTGCAAATTCTCTCAACAATAATAACATAACTGGATCGTATAACTATCCCTCAACATGCAACAAAGAGTCACTCCAAAGTCAATAATAGCAAAGAACAAACGAAGAGATTATTGTAGGGTACGAAACCACCTCAAAGTTATCCTTTCTGGTCGATCTATTCAAGAGTCCATAGTAAAATAAGATGAAGCTATTCTTTCCGTTCGATATATCATAGAGTTCGTACTAGAATAACACCTTAAAAACAAATAAACCAAAACCATAATGTCACCTAGATAATCCAATGTCACCTCAAGTATCCGTGGGTATGATTATACGATATGCATCACACAATCTCAGATTCATCTATTCAAACCAACACAAAGTACTTCAAAGAGTGCCCCAAAGTTTCTACCAGAGAGTCAAAACGAAAACGTGTGCCAACCCCTATACATAAGTTCACAAGGTCACTGAACCCACAAGTTGATCACCAAAACGTACATCAAGTAGATCACGTGAATATCCCATTGTCACCACAGATAAGCACATGCAAGACATACATCAAGTGTTCTCAAATCCTTAAAGACTCAATCTAATAAGATAACTTCAAAGGGAAAACTCAATCCATTACAAGAGAGTAGAGGGGGAGAAACATCATAAGATCCAAATATAATAGCAAAGCTCGCGATAAATCAAGATCATGCCAAATCAAGAACACGAGAGAGAGAGAGAGAGAGAGAGAGAGAGATCAAACACATAGCTACTAGTACATACCCTCAGCCCTGAGGGTGAACTTCTCCCTCCTCGTCATGGAGAGCGTCGGGATGATGAATATGGCCACCGGTGAGGGATCCCCCCTCCGGCAGGGTGCCAGAACAAGGTCCCGATTAGTTTTTGGTGGCTACAGAGGCTTGCGGCGGCAGAACTCCCGATCTAGGTTTCTTTCTTGGGGTTTCTGTATTTATAGGAATTTTTGGCGTAGGTCTCATGTCAGGGGATGTAACGCCCAGATAATCAAGCTACAGTAATCCCCTAGTAATGATGCCCAGTCATCACTTTTACTGTTGCTAATCTCACTTTGATTCAAAACCAATTCAAATTCAATTTTTAAAATAAAGTCAAATAAATTATTTCTTCATGCAGTAAAACTAAAATGTTCAAGTGAATCTATAAATTCCCCTGATCATCTTCTTGATGAAACCAACTTCATTTGACTCACCATTTAATCCCTAGGAAAATATAAAGTGGTTCAACATCATATTAAATGACCTTTTCAATTTCTAAAAATGCTTGAACAATTCCATTGACCCTGAAACTTTTTAGGCAACACCACAAGGTTGTGCCTGAATTGTTGCTAAGTTTCACATTCAATAAAAATCATTTGATGCCGTGATTCCATCCAAAACAGTAAGCTATCCTTTTAATATAAAATAAAAGAAATTAAAATAGAGAAAAGGAAACCCCCCCTTTCCTAACTGGGTCTCGGCCCAGCTGGATCGCAAGGCCACCCCACCATCCCCGGTTCCTCCCATCTCTCTTGTTCTTGCGACCGAGTCGCTACAGGGGCAGGTTGCCTCGGACCCTCTCACCGGCGCCGACGTCGCGAGGGGATAAGGGCGCCGACGCCACGACCCTCGATCCCATCCACCCCACTGGCTCCCCCACTCCTTCCCTCTCTCCCTCCCCACAGATCTCCCCTGCCCCGAGTGCGTCCATGGCCGCGCCACCGCCGTTCCCATGGCCGGAGCCAGCCCCGACCTGCGAGTATATGCTCTAGAGCTTCGTCAGCCTCATCTTCATCGCCTACGACCACCGGTTCGAGCTGAAGCCTTCCACAACCTCGCCATCTGGTCGTCTTCCCCACCACGGCCACGGCGCCATCACCATCGATCTCCACCACCGGTGCCTCCCCGCGGTTCCGAGCACGTCCACGACATCTCTCGCAGTGAGCCGCGTCCATCCCCCTCCTTGCCCCCTTGATTTGTTGTCATAGCTGCCGTCCCCAAGCACACCCGAGCTCCCATGTACGTGTATGCGTACGTGCGTGCCGGTGCTGCTACGGTTACGTTGTTTTGTGTTGCTGCTGTTTAGAGTTGCGGCTGCTAGCTGTGCCGCTGCTCTTCGCTACGGCAACTGCTGCTAAACCGATGCTCCTTGCCGTTGAGCGCCGCTGCTACTTTGCCCTGATTTGCCTCTGGCTACTACCGCGCTGAGCGACCCTACCCGCGCCCACCGCGTTTGCTACTGCCCCGGCAGCCCCGCATGCAACGTCCTCGACCACCATGCCCCGGCCTACCCCGGCGCTGCCTCGCCACCCGACCACGAGCCCGCCAGGGCCTCTCCTGCCTGGGGCCGTGCCCTGTTTTCCTCCCCGGTGCGCGATGCGCTGGCCGCCGGCGCTCCCCTGCGAGTAGCCGCACGTGCCGCCCAACCGTGGGGCCGACATGCTTAATTAGGGGGCTAATCCCCCTGTGATTAATTTCCCCTAACCCTCACTAACCGGTGGACACCCCCTCTAAATAGCTACTACCTCCGTCCTGGTTTATAGGTCCCTTCCGTAGTTTGTGCCAAAATTTGACTAAAGATTTAACTAAAAAAATGTTAATGCATGTCAAGAAAAATTATCTCATTGGATTCATATTTGAACATAGTTTTCAAAAATATAATATTTAGTAACATGCGCGGACATTTTTGTTAGTTTAATCTAAGGTCAAAATTTGACACGAAATATAATGGGGACCAATAAACCCGGACGGAGGTAGTAGTTCTTAAAACTGAAGCACTAACATGCGGGCCCTGCTAATAATTTGAAATGCTAAATTAAATCAAAACTACCTAAGACAATGACACATGGGCCCCACAACACTATTCACGTTTGACCGGTCAATTGTTGACTATTGAGTCAAGAGTTGACCTGGCCCCACAGTCAGCCTCACAGCCCTCTGTTGTGTACACCTAGCAGTTTAGTTTTGAATTAAATTAATCCTGTTAATTCCAAAACTGTTTTAAAACTTTGAAAAATCATAATAAATAATCTGTAACTCGGATGAAAATGTTTTCTACATGAAAGTTGTTCAGAACGACAAGACGAATCCGAATACGCGGTCCGTTTGTCTGCCACACGTCCCTAGCATAGCGAACATGCAACCTTTCCCCTCCGTTTCATCGATCCAAAAATGCCAAACTTCGGGGAAACATTCCCGGATGTTATCCCCTTCGCCGGTAACGTATAGCACCGCGTTAGAACACGTCTAGCTCTGCCTGTTGTCCTGTTATACACTTGCTTGCTATGTATTTACTATTTCTTCCCCCTCTTCTCTCTGGTAGACCCTGATGATGTTATGTACCTAGGGTAGGGTCATGGACCTATCTAGGATACCATACCCAAGGACATCCTTAGACGAACCTACCTTCCAGTCGACCAAGAGAGGCTCCACTCGACCAAGAGAGACTCCACTCGACCGGCTAGAAGACACTCAACCATGAAGACTCACTCGACCATCAGAAGTTTAGGATCTACTCTGTATCCAAACGGTATGTAATTAAGTAGTCTTAATGGTCATGATGACACTTTATGTAGGGCGTTACCAGTAACGCCCGGCCTTAATGTACTTTAACCCTCTGCTACGTGGGTAGGCTGGGGTCCTGGCGTCCTCTATATAAGCCACCCCCCTCCACTGGTAGAAGGGTTCGCACCCCTATAACTCATATACACATAAACCAGTCGACCGCCTCCGGGCTCCGAGATGTAGGGCTTTTACTTCCTCAGAGAAGGGCCTGAACTCGTTAAACACTCGTGTGTACAACTACTCCATATCTAGGATCTTGCCTCTCCATACCTACCCCCCATTATACTGTCAGACTTAGAACCACGACAGTTGGCGCCCACCATGGGGCAGGTGTCTTAGCGACTTTTTTGGAGAAGTTGCAATTTGTCCGATCGCCTTCATCATGGTTTCCGACGGAGCTCTGGTCGAGGGTCGCGAGATCCGTCCCGGTGCACTCACTTTCATCGCCGACGACTCCGCTTGGCTCCAGGAGGCACCACTCGACATTGACGCGCTCCCTGTCCGCGGGGCGACGCACTTTCGGGCATGCGTCCGCAGCGTCTTTCTGCGGCAGCCATCGACCCCATACCGGTCGACTCCTGCGCCATCCTCCCTCCCTGTCTCCCGCCAGCGCAAGCGCTCCGGTCAGTCGAGGCTCCAGCGATGGGTGAGACACGCAGTGGCTCGCCAATCGGCCACCACCCAAGTCGCGGCAATTGAGCCCGACGAACCTCTCTACGGCCTGTTCGACCTGTCGACTGGCTCCATAGAGACTGCATCTGAGTGCGATAGCAGTGATCCAGCGGCGGAGGTCCTGATGGTCAACGGGCCTCGTAGTCCTCCCGGTTTCCCCCACGACGACGGGATGGACAACGGGGGCGACCCCGCTCAAGCCCACGAAGAGTATCAGCCCGAGCCACTCACTTCTCAGCAGAGGGATGAACTTCGCCGCTGGAACATGGATGCCCTGCATATTCCCATTGCAGGAGAAACTCCTGAGGCTCGTGCCCTGGAAGAGGCGCGTTTAGCCAACCTGGCTGAACGCACTCGACTGGAGAATCTCCAGCGAGCACTCGACGAGCGTGCGCATCAACGAGTGACCAACTCCAACCGACGTCAGCTCTTTCCGCAACCGACTCAGGTATATCGAACCCCAATTCAGAATTTGGCAGCTGCAGCCCGTATAGCGGAATCAATTCAGCCCTCCCAGTCAGAGGCTGGAAGAGGCTTGATGCAGATCAGAAATTTGCTCCGGGCGGCAGGAGATCAGAATTCAGCTGTGTCATAGTCGCGCAACAGGATTCATAGTCGATCCGTCGCTGCGAATACTGTTCAGACGGCTCATAGTCCAAGGTCGCCTCCGAGGCGCGTGGGACGTGAAGGCCGGCGGGACCACTATGATGATCGATTTGATTGTGATGACAGGCGTCGAGTGCCCACTCCTCCCCCGAGAAGTGGGTCTAACGCCCATCGACAGCAAGATGACAGACGCCAGCTTAGTGTTGGGCGGAGAGCTCCAGTCGACCCTAGAGAGCCAGGCTTTGACGCGAGATCCATCATCGTGCAAGGTTTGGTCGACCGGCACAGAGCTCATAGAGGTGGCCATGATAGAGATGTGCCCACAAGCAGCCGAGTCCACGTTTCAGGTCCAGAATGTTTTATCAGAGCAATCAGAGCCGCAGTGATACCCCCCAACTTCAGGTTGGCGACTGGGGTGAGTAAGTTCACCAGAGAGTCTAAGCCTGAAACTTGGCTTGAAGACTACCGAGTGGCTGTTCAGATTGGTGGCGGTAATGATGAGGTGGCCATGAAATATTTGCCACTTATGCTAGAGGGTTCAGCCAGGGCGTGGTTGAATCAGTTAGCTCCTAGCAGCATTTACACCTGGGAAGATCTTTCTCGAGTGTTCGTCAGGACGTTCGAGGGAACTTGCAAGCGACCTGCCGGATTGACTGAGCTGCAAGTTTGTGTACAAAAGTCGAGTGAAACACTGAGAGATTACATCCAGAGATGGATCACTTTGCATCATACTGTAGAGAATGTGTCAGACCATCAAGCGGTCTGCGCCTTCAAGGATGGAGTCAAGAACAGAGAGTTGAGCCTGAAGTTTGGTTGAACTGGAGATATGACCCTGAGTCGGATGATGGAAATAGCCACCAAGTACGCCAATGGCGAAGAAGAGGACCGACTCCGGAGTGGCAAGTACAAGCCGAGTCGGTCGGATAAAGGAAACTCCAGTCGGAAGCAAAGGCGGAAGGCTGAGCCAGCTGCTCCTAGAGAGGCTCTGGCCGTGACTCAGGGCAAATTCAAAGGGAAGCCCAAAGGATTTTGGAACCCCAAGAAGGTAAAAGATAAGGAATGTAATGACGTGATGGATCTACCGTGTCATATCCACACGAAGAAAGACAAAGATGGTAACTTCATCTACCCAAAGCATACACTCGCCAGTGCCGGCTCTTAATCCAGCAGTTTCAAGGGAAACAGCCGAAAGACAAAGAGAAGGAGTCGGACAAGGCTGAGGACAAGGAGGACAGTGATGGAGAGTACCCTCATGTCAACTCCACTCTGATGATTTTTGCTGATGTAGAGAGCAAAAGTCGACTGAAAGTGATCAACCGTGAGGTCAATATTGTTGCCCCAGCGACACCAAACTATCTGACATGGTCGCAAACTCCCATTAGTTTCGACCAGTCTGACCATCCTACTCACATTGCCACCCCTGGGAGGCAAGCGCTGGTGGTCGACTCAGTCGTCGAAGGCAATCGACTGACGAAGGTATTGATGGATGGCGGCAGTGGGTTGAATATACTGTATGCAGAGACGCTCAAGGGAATGGGCATTCCGATGTCCAGGCTCAGTTCCAGCAACATGAGTTTTCACAGAGTCATCCCAGGAAAGAAGGCTGAGTCACTCGGCCAAATAGCTCTGGATGTAGTGTTCGGCGACTCGAAGCATTTCCGCAAAGAGAAGCTGACATTTGAAGTCGTGGATTTTCGAAGCGCCTACCACGCTATTTTGGGAAGACCAGCCTATGCCCGCTTCATGGCTCGACCATGTTTTGTGTACCTCAAGTTAAAGATGCCTGGCCCCAAAGGCGTGATCACCATGACTGGCAGCCGGAAGAAAGCAGAAGAGTGTTTCCAGAAAGGCTCAAAGATTGCGGATGACCAGATAACAGTGGTAGAGCTGGAGGAATACAAGAAGAATGCAAATCCGAGTGATTTACTGCGGGCCAAGAAGCCCGCCACAGAGTCAACATTTCAGTTGTCCGGTGAGACGAAGCCAGTTCATATCCACCCGACTGACCCCAGTGCAGCTCCGACTCATATTTCCACAGCACTCGACTCTAAATAGGAAGAAGCGCTCATTCAGTTCCTCCATGAGAACTGGGACATCTTTGCATGGAAGCCAACTGACATGTCGGGTGTTCCCAGGGGGCTGGCTGAGCATCGCCTTAGAGTCGACTCAAAAGCAAAACCTGTTAAAGAACATCTTCGACGGTCCGCCGTTCAGAAGAAAAAAGCCATTGGCGAGGAGGTGGCTCGACTCCTTGCAGCAGAGTTCATTCGAGAGATATACCACTCCGAGTGGCTCGCCAATGTCGTCATGGTCCCCAAGAAGGACAACTCACTTCGCATGTGCATTGATTTCAAACATATCAATCGGGCCTGCCCGAAAGATCATTTTCCTCTCCCTCGCATCGACCAAATTGTCGACTCGACCGCAGGGTGCGAGAGATTGTCTTTTCTAGACACTTATTCCGGGTATCATCAGATGCGTCTGTATGGACCTGACAAAATCAAAACAGCTTTCATCACTCCATTCGGGTGCTTCTGCTATATCACCATGCCATTCGGCCTCAAGAATGTCATAGCCACGTTCATGAGAATGATTCAAAAGTGTTTACTCACTCAAATCAGTCGGAATGTGGAAGCGTACATGGATGATATCGTGGTCAAGTCACGAAAGGGTTCCGACCTATTGACTGACGTAGCCGAAACATTTGCCAACCTCAGAAGGTATGATATCAAGCTCAATCCATTGAAGTGCACATTCGGAGTACCTGGCGGAAAGTTACTCGGTTTTCTCGTTTCAGAACGAGGAATCGATGCTAACCCAGAAAAAGTTGGCACCATACTCCGAATGAAATGCCCTGTGCTTGTGCACGACGTCCAGAAGCTTACTGGATGCTTGGGCGCGTTAAGTCGATTCATCTCTCACCTCGGTGAAAAGGCATTGCCCCTTTACTGACTGATGAAGAAGGCAGACAAGTTCGAGTGGACTCCAGAAGCTGATGCAGCGTTTGCCGAGTTAAAAACTCTGCTCTCCACCCAGCCGGTGCTTGCTGCTCCAATCAGCAAAGAGCCTCTGTTGCTCTATATTGCAGCCATAGGACAAGTCGTCAGTACAGTACTTACGGTCGAGCGGGAAGAAGAAGGGAAAGCCTTCAAAGTTCAGCGCCCAGTGTATTATCTCTCTGAAGTTTTGACCCCATCGAAGCAAAGATACCCTCATTATCAGAAGCTCGTATATGGGATCTACATGACCATGAAGAAGGTTGCTCATTATTTCTCTGATCATGACATTACAGTCGTCAGTGACGCACCATTGTCAGAGATTCTGCATAACAGAGATGCAACTGGTCGAGTGGCTAAATGGGCAATTGAACTCCTTCCCCTTGATGTCAAATTTGAGGCAAAGAAAGCCATTAAGTCCCAGGCTATAGCAGATTTCCTTGCCGAGTGGATTGAGCAACAGCAGCCGACTCAAGTTCACTCGGAGCATTGGACCATGTTCTTTGATGGATCTAAGATGTTAAATGGTTCTGGTGCTGGGGTTGTTTTGGTTTCCCCCCGAGGAGATAAACTCAGATATGTGCTCCAAATCCCTTTTGATTCCTCCAACAATGAAGCAGAATATGAAGCACTCTTGTATGGGTTGCGCATGACCATTTCACTCGGCGTCCGTCGCCTTATGGTTTATGGCGACTCAGATTTGGTGGTGAATCAGGTGATGAAGGAGTGGGACGTTAGAAGCCCAGCCATGACTGGATACTGCAATGCAGTGAGGAAGCTCGAAAAGAAGTTCGAAGGGTTAGAGCTCCACCACATACCCCGACTGAAAAATCAAGCAGCTGACGATCTGGCGAAGATAGGATCCAAGAGAGAAGCTATCCCCAGTGATGTGTTCTTGGAGCATATCCACACTCCGTCAGTCGTAGAAGACCCTTTTACCGATGAAGCTCCGCAACCTAAGAGTGTTATGGACCCGACTAAGGTTGAAGTCCCAGCAGTGGTCGACCTGATCATGGAAGTTCTAGTGATCACTCCAGATTGGACAGTACCATATATCACATATATCTTGAGGAAAGAACTCCCGGAGGACGAAGAAGAGGCTCGACAGATCGTCTGCCGATCTAAAGCCTTTACCGTGATAAGAGGACAATTGTACAGAGAAAGCGCGACTGGAGTTGGTCAGAAATGCATAACACCGAAGGAAGGTCGAATAATCCTTGATGACATCCACTCGGGGACCTGTGGCCATCATGCGTCCTCTCGGACCATCGTGGCCAAAGCATACCGAGCCGGATTTTAATGGCCAAGAGCGAATGAAATGGCGAAGGAGATAGTCGACAAGTGCGAGGGATGCCAATTTTACTCCAATATGTCACACAAGCCCGCGTCAGCTTTGAAGACTATACCACTCGTCTGGCCCTTTGCAGTGTGGGGTTTGGATATGGTCGGTCCTTTGAGAACAGGCAGAAGCGGTTTTACCCATGTGTTGGTAGCAGTCGACAAGTTCACTAAGTGGATCGAAGCTAAACCCATCAAGAACCTCGATGCCGGTACTGCTGTCAGCTTCATCAGAGAATTGATATTCAGATATGGGGTCCCACACAGCATCATCAATGACAACGGGTCAAACTTCGACTCCGAAGAGATCAGAGCTTTCTGCACATCTCAAGGCACACGAGTCGACTATGCTTCAGTAGCTCACCCACAGTCAAATGGACAAGCAGAACGAGCCAACGGTTTGATTCTCAAAGGGTTGAAACCCCGTTTGATGCGTGATCTTAAGCATGCGGCTGGTGCATGGGTCGACGAACTTCCCTCAGTGCTTTGGGGGTTAAGGACCACCCCCAACCGGTCGACTGGAAGAACTCCATTCTTCTTGGTCTACGGAGCTGAAGCAGTCTTGCCGAGTGACCTTCTCCACAATGCTCCCCGGGTCGAGCTCTACACTGAAGCTGAAGCAGAACAAGCACAGCAGGATGCAGTCGACCTTTTAGAGGAAGAGAGGGAGATGGCTCTGATCAGATCGACCATTTACCAACAAGACTTGCGTCGCTTCCACGCCAAAAACGTGAAGAGTCGAGCCTTCCAGGAAGGAGATTTAGTTCTCCGAGTGGATCAGCAGAAACCACACAAGCTTGCTCCTTCCTGGGAAGGTCCCTTCATCGTCACCAAGGTTCTCCACAATGGAGCATACTGTCTTTACAATGTCGAGCATCAGATCGACGAGCCCCGAGCTTGGAACGCAGAGCTTCTCTGCCCCTTTTACACCTAAGTATTCACTCGGATGAGTTGTAATAAAAGTACTTCTGTAGTTTATTTATCAAAGACAAGAGCTTTATAATCTTCCCAGTAATCGTTATTTCTTTTGTCCACTCAAAACAATCCCCCAGTGGGTGGCTTGGCTGCGAATCCGATTCGCCCATGTCTGTAAAAAAAATCCTAACCGAGTGGTGAGCCAGTCTCCCACACGAAGGCTTAGCTGCGAAATCTGTTTCGCCTAAGATAAACAAAATCCTACCGAGTGGTAAGCCAGCCTTCCACTCGGAGGCTTAGCTGCAGTCCAAGTACTCGCCTAAGATAAACAAAATCCTACCGAGTGGTAAGCCAGCCTTCCACTCGGAGGCTTAGCTGCAGTCCAAGTACTCGCCTAAGATAAACAAAAT
>NC_041387.1:382947689-382959686 GCF_002162155.2 Triticum dicoccoides
CTGTCGAGTGGTAAGCCAGCCTTCCACTCGGAGGCTTAGCTGCAGTCCAAGTACTCGCCTAAGATAAACAAAATCCTGTCGAGTGGTAAGCCAGCCTTCCACTCGGAGGCTTAGCTGCAGCATTGCGCTCGCCTAAGTACAAATACAACGTGCGCTTCGCAAGGAGGACGAGGTGCAGGTCGACTGCTACCCTCTCCTTCCGAGCTACGCCACAAGTACAACATGCGCTTCGCAAGGAGGACGAGGTGCAGGTCGACTGCTACCCTCTCCTTCTGAGCTACGCCACAAGTATAATGTGCGCTTCGCAAGGAGGACGAGGTGCAGGTCGACTGCTACCCTCTCCTTCCGAGCTACGCCACAAGTACAACGTGCGCTCTGCAAGGAGGACGAGGTGCAGGTCGACTGCTACCCTCTCCTTCCGAGCTACGCCGCCAATTCAAAATCCTACCGAGTAGAGAGCGAACCTCCCACTCGGGAGCTTAGCTGCAGCCCAGTGCTCGCCTAAGTATTTGAAATCCTACCGAGTGGAGAGCAAACCTCCCACTCGGGGGCTTAGTTGCAGCCCTAAGTATCTGAAATCCTACCGAGTGGAGAACAAACCTCCCACTCGGGGGCTTAGCTGCAGCCCAGTGCTCGCCTAAGTATCTGAAATCCTACCGAGTGGAGAGCAGACCTCCCACTCGGGGGCTTAGCTGCAGCCCAGTGCTCGCCTAAGTATCTGAAATCCTACCGAGTGGAGAGCAGACCTCCCACTCGGGGGCTTAGCTGCAGTCTAGCGCTCGCCTAAGTATGTGAAAATCCTACCGAGTGGAGAGCAAACCTCCCACTCGGGGGCTTAGCTGCAGCCCAGTGCTCGCCTAAGTATCTAAAATCCTACCGAGTGGAGAGCAAACCTCTCACTCTGGGGCTTAGCTGCAGCCTAGTGCTCGCCTAAGTGTATTGGGGAACAAGTCGATTGCAATAAGCGCTTCGCTTTAACCTGCAAAAGACACCTCAAACCAAATGCAAACATATTCAACAACGAATCCAAGTTCGGATAACACCTAACGAAACCGAAAGTGCTCAGGCGCTAGGCCTGTTAAGGTTTGTCGGTTACAAAACTCACTCGGCATACCGAGGCAAATTTAAAGTATCAAGCTCAGAAGTTTTTTACCCCTCATGTGGAGGGCTGGAAGGTGCAACAAACTCGTCCAGATCAATTCCATCTGCAATCCGAGTGGTAGCAACAATGAAGGTCTCCATGAAAGATCTGAAATCGTGCTTCTTGGTGTTAGCCACCCTAAGAGCCACCAGCTTGTCCTCTCGTGCATCCTTGCAGTGAACGCGGACCAGAGATAGAGCAACATCCGCACCGCACCTGGCCGAAGACTTCTTCCACTCCTGCACTCGACTTGGGACCTCGTTCAGTCGAGTCATCAGGGACTCGAGGTCGTTCTGGAGTGTCTCTCTTGGCCAGAGTGTTGTGTCAATGCGAGAAGTTGCGACCTTCAGCCTTGCGAGATAATCGATGACAGCAGCAACACGAGATTCAAGCCGGAGCACATTCATGGCGACTTCATCTTTCACAGGAGAGTTGATGGGGTCCAGGTTTACTTCCAGTCGACCAGTCTCCTCTTCAAAGTTCTGGCAAAACTCTGCAAGCACAACCACCAAGTCAAGACAAACAGTCGGAGGTTACAATTAAAATATTTGTTTGATACAAAGGATTACCTTCAAGCATGAGGAACAACTTCTTGGCGAGTCCACCTAGATAAGCCTCTAGATCGTTCTTCTTTCTCTTCAACTCACTGGCCTTGTCATTCAGGGTGGTCTTGTCACTTTTCAGTCGACTGACCTCCTGGTTGGCAGCATCAAGAGCAGCTTTCAGATTGGTGTTTTCTTCTTCAAGCTTGGTCACTGAAGCCAGCTTCTCATCCGCGAGCCTGGTCTTCTCTAAGGCAGTTTTTTGCATCTCAGCCAAGCCAACCTCTTGCTTCTTCAGGGCATCCCTCACTTTGTCTGCAAAGTTACAGTAAGATTAGATTCGGAAACAAGTACGTGGCAAAGGCAGTCATCAAAGGCCTCACCAAGCATACCTTTTGCTTCCTCCTTCGCCTTCGTTAAGTTCTCTTGGGCCAGTTTCAGATCGAGCTCGAGCTGAATGTGTTTGTTCTCCAACTCAGTATAACGAGCCGCAAGGTCACATGATTTCTACGAAGAACCAATCGACAGATGTCAAAGACAATTCACTTCCGAGTGAGTAAGGAAAAATCATAGCGTTTCTAAGACTACGGCCGAATACAAACATTCGACCATAGTCTCGGGGACTACACCCAGTGGGTGCACTCAGCGTGCCCCCACTAGTTTCATTAGTTAGAGTCGACCAGTCGACCAACAACAAAAAAAGGAGATGTTCTTCAGACTATGGTCGACTGCCAGCAGTCGACCACAGTCCCGGGGACTACACCCAGTGGGTGCACTCAGCGTGCCCCCACCGGTCTATGAATCTATTCGACCTAGTCGAGTAAGGAAAAAACTTAAAGCCTATGGTCGACTGCCAGCAATCGACCATAGCCTTGGGGACTACACCCAGTGGGTGCACTCAGCGTGCCCCCACTAATCCGGAATTTCAATCGACACACCTAGTGGGTGTAGGACAAACTCTAAGAATTTCAGAAAGAAGAGTTTTCAGATATCATATCCTAACAGAACAGGCAGTGACCGACTGACCTGAACATTACTCTGAAGAGCCGAACTGGCGTCATAGGCTGCCTGGCTGGCTTCTCGTATTGCCTTCACTTGCTCCATCATGACCCCCGCTTGGCGTATTGCTTCTTTAGCAGCACTAGCTTGGTCTTCTGGAATGGGGTAGGTGGAGAAAAGCGAGGGTTGAGCAGCACTCAACGACGAAGGACGAGCACTCGTCAACGGCACCGCAAAGGTTACGGTGGGCCGAGTGACATTGTCTCCCTCCACGACCAACGTCTCGGGTGCCGGCACATCCTGAGTCGCCTTGCCAGCAGATGTTTTCTTGCTCCTCCTCTGCCTTGGTGGTTCTTCGTCGTCGTCGTCAGGAAGGTCAATAACAATGTTAGATGAAGCTGCAGAAAGAATCAAAATTAGAGACAATAAGTCAGTCGACTGAAAACGGCATCACAAGAGTCATACCAGGTTTTGAGGTAGCAGCATCCTCCATCTCGTGGTCTTCAGCCCTGGCTGAAGTATCAGAAGTAGCAGCACTGCAGTTCCGGAAGTCAGTCGATTGACCCATGAGTCGACCAAGAGCAAGTTCATGAAACGGGGAAAACTCAAGACTACCATTACCCTGAGATAGTGGGGATCACCATCTTCATCTTTGGCAAGACCTTCGCAGGTTTCGACGGTGCCACTTGAGATTGCTTCGGGGCCTTCTCAGTCGGCGCCGGAGAAGTAGTCCGAGGGTGCTTGGTCGACTGGGTAGCGGTCGCGACCCCCTTACCACGCTCAGTCGTGGGATCATGGACAAGCTTCGAGCGTCTTTCCGAGCGGGGAGGTGCAACTTCCTCCTCCTCCTCCTCCTCTTCCTCCTCATCAGAGTCTTCAGCCTCATCATCGTCATCAGCATCCGAATCCCACTCCTCCGGGCTTTCGCCCCCACTTCCTTCCTCCTCTTCAGTCGGCGTCTGCGCTCCGTTGGGCATCGAGTATAACTCCGTGGTGGCCTATCAAGCAACAAAGCAAGACAAAGATCACTCAACCAATTCACAAGGAAGCAGAATGAATAAAGCAAGATTGCGATTGGAAATAAATGGCCATACCGTGTCCGGTGTGTAGGTACAGTCGAGTGGTGGGATCCTCCTGGCCCCTCGAGGGTTGTCCTTATTCCCCGTGATCACGGTCACCCACCTCTCCAGTGTGGCGTCGTCGACCGCCTCTGGATGGACCCGAGTGGTGTCCTCGGTCCCACAATACAGCCACATCGGATGGCCTCGGTACTGAAGTGGTTGGATGCGCCGCCTAAGGAAGACCTCCAGAAGATCCATGCCCGTCACTCCTTCTCTAACGAGTTGGACTACACGCTCCATCAGCAGTTTTACCTGAACTTTCTCCTCAGGAAGCACTTTCAGAGAAGAGGGTTTGTCCACTCGGTCCATGGAAAACGGAGGGAGACCAGTCGACTGCCCCGGCGTCGACTCGTCTTGGCAGTAGAACCAAGTCGACTGCCACCCTCTGACCGACTCAGGAAGGGTCATGGCTGGGAAAGTACTCTTATTCCTCATCTGGATCCCTAGACCACCGTACATCTGGATAACCTTAGTCCTCTCATCGTCCGGACTTGCCTTTTTCACTGTCTGTGAGCGACAGGTGAATATGTGCTTGAAGAGACCCTAGTGTGGTCGACAACCCAGGAAGTTCTCGCACATGGACACAAAGGCAACAAGATAGGCGATGGAGTTGGGAGTGAAATGGTGGAGTTGCGCCCCAAAGAAATTCAGAAACCCCCGGAAGAAAACACTCGGCGGAAGAGAAAAACCACGGTCTACGTGAGTGGCTAAGAGAACGCACTCACCCTCCTGCGACTGCGGTTGACACTCGGTCCCCGGAAGCCTCGCTGACCCGTGGGGGATCAGTCCCTCATTGGCCAGGTCATTGAGATCTTTCTCAGTAATGGTCAAGCGGATCCAATCCCCTTGGACCCAACCCTTCGGCAGGCGGGACCTTGACGAAGATCCGCCCCGACTGGACGATCTCCCCTTTGCTTGCCCCGTCGCCGTCGCCCTCTTCGCGCGCTCTAGGGCCGCTGTCTTCTCCTTCACCATTATCACCGGCGAAGCGCGCGAGGAGTGGATAGGCGGAGGCGAGAGCAGGCGCAGTGGGCGGAGGCAAAGAGGGAAGAGAGAAGAATGGGAAGGCACTGTTCAAAAAACCCTCCCCCGGCGCTTTATATAAGGGCACTTCCGAGTGGCTGACGAGTGGGTCCGGGCGATCCTGTCACATCCCGAAATAGTCGCGCACGCACGATACATGGCGAAAAAGGCGGTGCAGAAATCGAGGCGTCCACGCCTCATCCCATCCGATTGCCGCGGTCTGCCACGCTTCGCGCGCTTCCCAAATTTCGGATCCCGCAAAATCCGCTAACAGCAGATCAATCTGTCAGACGATATCTTTCTCGCGATCTGTCGCTCGGAAGTTTACCAAAGTTCAAAAGTTCACTCGACAAAAGACAAGAATGGATCAAGGCGACTGAAGTAAAAGTTGACGCCAACGCCGAAAGAAAAATCGCCGATCCAAGATACGACATAATCAAAGCACAGGAAATAAGTCGGAGAAATTCATCAACTCCTTCCTCACTCGAACCTCGATCCATTCGGGGGCTAATGATGATGTTATGTACCTAGGGTAGGGTCATGCACCTATCTAGGATACCATACTCAAGGACATCCTTAGACGAAGCTACCTTCCAGTCGACCAAGAGAGGCTCCACTCGACCAAGAGAGACTCCACTCGACCGGCTAGAAGACACTCGACCATGAAGACTCACTCGACCATCAGAAGTTCAGGATCTACTCTGTATCCAAACGGACTGTAATTAAGTAGTCTTAATGGTCATGATGACACTTTATGTAGGGCGTTACCAGTAACGCCCAGCCTTAATGTACTTTAACCCTCTGCTACGTGGGTAGGCTGGGGTCCTGGCGTCCTCTATATAAGCCACCCCCCTCCACTGGTAGAAGGGTTTGCACCCCTGTAACTCATATACACATAAACCAGTCGACCGCCTCCGGGCTCCGAGACGTAGGGCTTTTACTTCCTCAGAGAAGGGCCTGAACTCGTTAAACACTCGTGTGTACAACTACTCCATAGCTAGGATCTTGCCTCTCCATACCTACCGCCCATTCTACTGTCAGACTTAGAACCACGACAGACCCCGAGACCGATGATGCTCCTGTGATCGACTACGTCACCGACGACACTTCTTCCTTTTCAGCAGAGTTTCAAGGCAAGCCCCCCCTTTGATCATCCTGATATCGCCCATTGCATTCTCTCATGCTTGCGTTAGATTTTGCCATTGTTATTGATTGCTCCTATTCTGATGCATAGCCTGCTTTTGTATCTGCTGTTGTACCTTACCTGCTTATTCTAAACTGCTTAGTATAGGTTGGTTAGTGATCCATGAGTGACCCCCACCTTGTCCTTGTTGCCCCTGCTTCATCATTGAAGACCCGATCAACAGGATCGAAGACCAGGCTCCGACACCGCACATCACTTTCCCGTTAGTTGCTCGACACTACTGGGTTACTATCGAGTGCCGAGGGTGAGACCTCTACAGCACTTTTGATGTTAACCCTCTAGTGTAGCTATTCGGTCATGGTCATCGAGGTTGATTCCGCCTTAACCACTTTCGATATGGCTCTGTCGTGCAACCCCTCAAGTGTGAACCTCGGGGGTGGTTCCTCTTACGTTCACCTTGATGATTACATCGAGTTGAATTCACCGGGGGTGATTCCTCGGGTTTTCCCCTTGATGGTTGGACACACGGATACTTGGACCTTACAACTGTTACTTGGAAAGGCGGGTCGACCCTGAGGGGTACCCGCGAGTGATGTGGAGACGGGTTAACCTGGAAGGTGCCCGAGAGATAGTTACGAGGCGTGGCCGGGCATTCTTAGACCTTGCCGCAAGTCCTCGAGACGGGGCAACGGGGTCACATATTTCGTGAGACTCTGCTTGTTACCGTGCTTTCCTAATCCACTATGATTTGGATATTTGATCCGAGGGGCCTCTGGCCTGATAGCACTAACCATCATGTGGGCATAGTATGGGCGTTCTGCGTCGTATGCATCAGCCGAAGCTTAATAGACATCAGCGACTGAGCGGCGCGCGCCAGGTTGGACTAGTAAGCACCTTCCTTTTTAAAGGAGGTAGCTAGGTCTGCTCACCGGCCACTTATGCAACGTGCAGGAGTTCCCGGGGAGATGGCCCATGACCCCTGGGGGCATAGGTTTAGTCCGGCGTGCTTGACCTCTCTATTAATCCTAGGTCGGGTTGCGGCGTATTGTTTGGCCGAGGCCAGACATGACCTAGGAAAGTGTGTCCGGCCGGAGTTAATCGAGCGTGGTGGGTAAGTTGGTGCACCCCTGCAGGGAAGAAAACATCTATCGATAGCCTGTCCTACGGTAACGGACGCTCGGAGTTGTATCCTGATCGATACAACTGGAACTAGATACTTGTGATGAGAATTGGATTGTGATGAGAAATGGATAGTATGACTCTGGGGTTGCTTTCTCGCAGGGAGTCGAGAAAGGATCTCTGGCCGAGGTTGATAACACTACTACTACTTTACTTTATGCTACTCTACTCCCTCCTGTTTGCTGCAAGAAAGTGGTTTCCAGAAGATGCTAGTCTTCGATAGGACTAGGCCTTCTCTCTATTCTGGCATTTCTGCAGCCCAGTCCACATATACAGCCTTTCTTTGATAATGTTGCATATGTAGTGTAGATCCTTGCTTGCGAGTACTTTGGATGAGTACTCACGGTTGTTTTGCTCCCCTTTTTCCACCTCTTTCCATTCTTCCCGGATGCTGCAACCAGATGTCGGAGTCCAGGAGCCAGATGCCACCGCTGGTGCCTACTACTATGTGGAGACCGCTGACGACTAGGAGTAGTTAGGAGGCTCCCAGGTAGGAGGCCTTGCCTTTTCGATCATAGATGCTTTTGTGCTAGCCTTCTTAAGGCAAACTTGTCTAACTTATGTCTGTACTCAGATATTGTTTCTTCCGCTGACTCTTGTGTATTCGAGCTTATGTATTCGAGCCCTCGAGGCCCCTGGCTTGTAATATAAAGCTTGTATTATTTTAATTTGCGTCTAGAGTTGTGTTGTGATATCTTCCCGTGAGTCCTTGATCTTGATCGTACACATTTGCGTGTATGATTAGTGTAGGATTGAATCGAGGGCGTCACAAGTTGCTATTAGAGCCGACTGCCTGTAGGTATCCCCCTTTCCAACTCCTTGGCCGAAGTAGAGTCTAGTGACTACAAAAAACTTTTACTAACATGGTTGTGTGTCTAACGGGCCCACGTCACTATTGGGTGGTATTTGGATCTTTTATTCCTCGTCTATACTCTGGGACTCTGATCTCTCTTCCTTTCGAGTTAAATGATTTTGCTAACTCTAACATTAGGATCTCGTAACTACTTCCTCCCGGAGAGCCCCTTATTACAGATGATCGCCTGCTGCACCAGAAGATTCTGAAGATACTCTATGATGTTCTCTTGAGACTTTGTGCCCGTCACTTTTGCAATTCCCTAGCACCGATATATCCTTATGGATAATTGCGTACACTTGCCATTCATACAGTCATTCCCTGTTGCTCTTGGTATTACAAGATACCCGCAAGTATTCTTTGACTTTCGGGAATCCTTTTTCCGACTGCCTGGCAGTTCTTTACCACATGAATACCCCTACGGATAATTCACCAAACCCGTTCATCCCCAGTTGTTCATATGCTTTCCAAAATACTTGGAAATACTATGTGATCTTCCGAAAATTCTCTACAGCCTATTGCTCTTGATTCTCCTTGCCTGCTTGCATTAGGATTAATTCCATATGTCTAGCAATATTTTTTTAAATTCTGTGTGGTTGTCATTCTGTTCCTATGGATTCAACGTGTGAGCGAATACTTGCAATCATCAATTAATCGTTGGAAATTTTCTTTCCGGCTCCAACATCGCTCCGGTTATGAGCTGGTTCTTGCCCAATCAAGATTTGATCGGGTGCACCTCTAAGTCTATTCAACTTACTCGTCTTTTGATCAGAGCCTCTGCTTCTGATCCTTTGACTTGAAATCATAACTCCTTTGTACTCAAGCATCGAATTATTCAGATGTTTCTATAATCCAATGCCTTTGCATTCTTTCCTTCTTCTTATTGAGTACTGATACTCACATCAGATCCATTAAGGACTGCTGAATCCTTTGTTGGATTATTATCCGGCAGTTCCCTTCATATTCAAAATTTTTGTGTGCTCTTCCCCTGATACATATTGCCTTTGGTAAATTGTATTCTCTGCTTTGTTAACCATGCTCTGCTTCCGAGCTTGAGTTAATTACCTTTGAAGTTTTTGCAAATGTTCATAAGATGCCCCGACGGGTTAAACTAATGCTTTCCATAATTTGTGTGAACCCGGAAATTTCTATGGGTCATACTCTCGTGTTACGCCGGATAAAAACTTCTACACTACAATTTCGTCAGAAGCGAGAAGTAAATGAGAGGTTATGCATTGAAGAAGTGGGAGTCGACCTTGAACTTTGTGTTCTTGCCCATAGACACGATGTAGATCTTATCATGGAAGCTTCTCTTATAATCAAATGGTCCCTTGGTATAAGCTCATCTTGCATCTGTAATTTGATTCTTTGCAATCATGGTCCCGACCGTGATTGTTATTCTTTGATCCCATGCCGCGGGCAAGTTAAAGCACTTGATCTGCAAATCAATATGCTTGTCCAACCCCTATACTGAACTATCTCGTGTATTACCCCCCTACTGTCTCGAGGATATCATCCTATTGTACTACGCCCCATGAATTTTTCGATGGAGTGGTATTTTTCCCTGTCATAGTAACTGTGACGCCCCCGATTCAATCGTACACTAATCATGCAAGAAAATGTGTACGATCAAGATCAGGGACTCGCGGGAAGATATCACAACACAACTCTAAAACATAAATAAGTCATACAAGCATCATAATACAAGCCAGGGGCCTCGAGGGCTCGAATACAAGTGCTCGATCATAGACGAGTCAGCGGAAGCAACAATAACTGAGTACAGACATAAGTTAAACAAGTTTGCCTTAAGAAGGCTAGCACAAACTGGGATACAGATCGAAAGAGGCGCAGGCCTCCTGCCTGGGATCCTCCTAAACTACTCCTGGTCGTCGTCATCGGCCTGCACATAGTAGTAGGCACCTCCAGTGTAGTAGGAGTCATCGTCGACGGTGGCGTCTGGCTCCTGGGCTCCAGCATCTGGTTGCAACAACCAGGTAGAAGGGAAAAGGGAAAAGAGGGAGAAAAGCAACCGTGAGTACTCATCCAAAGTACTCTCAAGCAAGGAGCTACACTACATATGCATGGGTATATGTGTAAAAGGGCCATATCGGTGGACTGAACTGCAGAATGCCAGAATAAGAGGGGGATAGCTAGTCCTATCGAAGACTACGCTTCTGGCAGCCTCCATCTTGCAGCATGTAGAAGAGAGTAGATTGAAGTCCTCCAAGTAGCATCTCCAAGTAGCATAGCCTAGCATAATCCTACCCGGCGATCCTCCCCTCGTTGCCCTGTGGAAAAGCGATCACCGGGTTGTTTGTGGAACTTGGAAGGGTGTGTTTTATTAAGTATCCGGTTCTAGTTGTCATAAGGTTAAGGTACAACTCCAAGTCATCCTGTTACCGAAGATCACGGCTATTCGAATAGATTAACTTCCCTGCAGGGGTGCACCACATAACCCAACACGCTTGATCCCATTTGGCCGGACACACTTTCCTGGGTCATGCCCGGCCGCGGAAGATCAACATGTCGCAGCCCCACCTAGGCACAACAGAGAGGCCAGCACGCCGGTCTAAACCTAAGCGCACAGGGGTCTCGGCCCATCGCCCTTAGCACACCTGCACGTTGTGAGGGTGGCCGAAAGCAGAACTAGCCCCCTTAATACAAGAGCAGGCTTACATTCCAATCCGGCGCGTGCCGCTCAGTCGCTGGCGTCACGAAGGCTTCGGCTGATACCACGACGCCGGGATACCCATAACTACTCCCGCGTAGATGGTTAGTGCGTATAGACCAAATGGCCAGACTCAGATCAAATACCAAGATCTCGTTAAGCGTGTTAAGTATCCGCGAACGCCGACCAGGGCCAGGCCCACCTCTCTCCTAGGCGGTCTCAACCTGCCCTGTCGCTCCGCCACAAAGTAACAGTTGGGGGCCGTCGGGAACCCAGGCCCACCTCTACCGGGATGGAGCCACCTATCCTTTCAGCCCCCATCTCCGAACAGTATCACAGGTAAAGTAATAGTGTAAAGTATACGTAATATATGCCCGTGATCACCTCCCGAAGTGATCACAGCCCAGTAGTATAGCATGGCAGACGGACAAGAGTGTAGGGCCACTGATGGAACACTAGCATCCTATACTAAGCAGTAGGATAGCAGGTAAAGGTAACAACAGTAGTAGCAAGGACAGGCTATGCAGCAGTATAGGATTAACTGAAAGTAGTAACATGCTACACTACTCTAATGCAAGCAGTATAGAGAAGAGTAGGCGATATCTGGTGATCAAAGGGGGGGCTTGCCTGGTTGCTCTGGCAAGTAGGGGTCGTCAACTCCGTAGTCGAACTGGGGTCGCCGACAGTCTCGGGGTCTATCGAAAAGAAGTAACGGAGAGGGAACACAATAAATAATAGAGCAATCAAAGCATCACAAAGCGTAACAAGGCAATACGCGGTGTTCGATGTGCCCTAATGCGGTATGAGGTGATGCCGGTGAAGGGGGGAAACATCCGGGAAAGTATCCCCGGTGTTTCGTGTTTTCGGGCAGAGGAGCCAGAGGGGGAAACTTGCGAGTTCGATAGGTTAGGGATGCGTGGCGAACGAACGGGCTGCGTTTCCGGGTTCGTCTCGTCGTTCTGAGCAATTTTCATGTAGAAAGTATTTTCATCTGAGTTAAGGTTTATTTTATATTAATTTTCAAAGTTTTAAATGATTTTTAGAATTAGCAGAATTAATTTAATTGAAAATCGTTTATGACGTCATCATGACATCAATGGTCAATTCTAACTGTTGACTAGTCAAACTGACAGCTAGGTCCCACTGTCATTCACAGAGTTTAAGTAATCAAAGTTAATTAGCTTAACTAAAAGATTAGGTTAACTAGATTCAATTAGTTTAGTTAACAGAATTAGTTAACTTAATTAATTCACTAATTAATTAATAACAGAATTAATTAACTTATTTATTTATTTTAGTTTTTTTACTTCTTCCCTTTTTTTTGGGT